>NC_138209.1:78295757-78358257 GCF_964194415.1 Vipera berus | reverse complement strand
ACGTTGTGTAACGGATCCTTTAATGGGACCAGGGGTTAAGCTATATATAGAAGCTTCCTTCTTGTCTAACTCCAGTTTTATTGAAATAAAATTAATTAGTTCTAAATAATCCCAGGCACCCATCTAGATGGCTGGAAATAGATACAGTACATAGATAGAAAAAAGAGAGGTGGTGCATTGGGAATATATTTTATAATGAATAAACTTTTTGAAAGAGGTTATAACAAACCTTGCTCTTGTAAGCTCTTGAGCAGAATATGCAGTTTTAAAAGCCTTAATTGCTTGCTGAGTTAATAAGTACTTTTCAAAGTTTTGCCTGTTTCTTTCCACCGATGTAACTTCTTCTGGGCTTCCTTTCAATTTACCATGTTCATTTCTCTGTAATTTTGAGGGTTTTTTTTTAAAAAAAAGAAAAACAGGTTATTTTACCATGTGAAGTTCTAGTACTGTTTGTTCTTTCATGGTGCTGTTATGGCTGGCAAGTCACAGACAATACTTTGTAGGCACATAGAAGTTAGTAAGTACAGAGGTTTCTATTTCTTTGTGCCCTGGGAAACGATTACAAAAAAAAATATCTCTTGGGAAATTCTGTCCAAAAAAAGCAGAGCCAAAAGAAGTGAAGTCATCCATTTCTACTATAAATTAAACTCTGTTTAGGCACGATTTTTTTCGTGTTCTTTTAAGAAGCCCTGAATTCATTGGGGGAAAAAAAGTTTTCATACAGAATAACAGAGTTGGGAGGGACCTTGGAGTTCTTCTAGTCCAAACCCCTTCTCAAGCAGAAACCCTCCCATTTCATCCCCAAACCAAACTAACTTCCTTCCTTCCTTCCTTCCTTCCTTCCTTCCTTCCTTCCTTCCTTCCTTCCTTCCTTCCTTCCTTCCTTCCTTCCTTCCTTCCTTCCTTCCTTCCTGTGGAACAGTGTGCCACCGGAAATCGTGGGTGCTCCATCACTGAAGGTTTTTAAGAAGAGACTGGACAGTCACTCATCTGAGATGGTATAGGTTCTCCTGCTTGAGCGGGGGGCTGGACTAGAAGACCCCCAAGGTCCCTTCCAGCTCTATTCTATTCTCTATTCTCTATTCTCTATTCTCTATTCTCTATACTCTATTCTCTATTCTCTATTCTCTATTCCTTCCTTCCTTCCTTCCTTCCTTCCTTCCTCCCTCCCTCCCTCCCTCCCTCCCTCCCTCCCTCCCTCCCTCCCTTCCTTCCTTCCTTCCTTCCTTCCTTCCTTCCTTCCTTCCTTCCTTCCTTCCTTCCTTCCCAATCTCTTCTTCAAAACCTCCAGTGATGGAGCACCCACAACCTCTGAAGGCAAACCTTTCCACTGATTAATTGTTCCCACTATCACGAAGATTCTCTTTAATTCCAGATTTCTTGTCTCCTTGCTTGGTTTCCACCCACTGCTCCTTGTCCTGCCCTCTTGGTGCTTTGGTGAATAGGTGGGACACCCCCCTCCCCCACCTTGTTTGTTGCAGCCCCTCAAATATACATCCTTTGTTTTCTCCCGAAGTAGCTGGGACATAAATGGAGTTAATTCCGACTCAACTGCAAATCATCCTCGGCTTACAATTTAAATTAATTGCCTCCAGAAGCGGTGAATGCTCCAACACTGGAAGTTTTTAAGAAGAGACCGGACAGCCATTTGTCTGGAATGGTATAAGGTTTCCTGCCTGAGCAGGGGGCTGGACTAGATGACCTCCAAGGTCCCTTCCAACTTCTTCTTCATCATCATTATTATTAGATGACAAATTTACCGTATTTTCCGGCGTATAAGACGACTGGGCGTATAAGACAACCCCGCCAACTTTTGAGATGATTTTCATGGGTTAAAAAGTCATCTTATACGCCGGAAAATACGGTAAAGTGTTTGCTAGTCATAAAAATGACAGATCAAGAGAAAGGAAGGTGAGAGAACAGGGAAGAGGCTTCTCTTTCTCCATCCTTGGAACTGTAAAATTCCAGATGCAGCCTCAAAAGATGCAACGCGTGAAATGTTAACTCGTTAAGTGACCCAGGTGTTCTACAGCTTGTCTTCCCAGCTTAAGGATAGACCTGGCACGAAAGTGGATCTTTCCCACTTTCAGGAACCCTATCAGCATGAGATCAGGGATGTTCCCAGTCGTTCCTGGGACTTGCAAGAGGCGTGGGAAGTAGCCCTGCCACATTTTTTCCCCCCACCAGAACTGTGGAGGAAGAAGTTCCTCAATGAGGGAAAACTCTTGTCTCATTCCACCTCTTTGAATCTGCTTCCACCATTACTCAACTTCTTTGTTCGTTTCTGCAAGCAGCCCATCCGTTCCGAGAAACGAGCAGGAAATCCTTAAAAGTCCCAGCCACGCCCAGATCGAGGCTTTTTATAAAATGTGGGTGCTCCGTCACTGGAGGTTTTTAAGAAGAGAGACTGGACAGCCACTTGCCGGAAATGATCTAGGGACTCCTGCTTGAGCGGGGGGCTGGACTAGAAGACCTCCGAGGTCCCTTTCAGCTGTGTTTTGATTATTATTTTTATTATTATTGTTATTACCCCTTTGGCTCCATCAATCCTACAGGCGATGCCAAAGGCTTGGTGTCCACTAGTGGCTTTAGATATCTTTCCTTCCCTGCAAAAGTACAAGAACAGAGTGATTATGGAAGGTCATTTTTTTTCCTTCTTCCCACTGAGTGGACGGAGGAAGGTAATACAGGCAGTCCTCAGCTTAGGACCACGATTGAGCCCTAAGTGAGTTATGTCCCGTTTTAGGACTTGTCTTGCCACATTTGTGAAGCCACTCTCTGCAGCTGTTAAATGAGCAACCCGGTGGTTAAGCGAATCTGGTTTTTCCCATTGACTTTGCTGGTCAGAAGGTCACAAAAGGGGACGCTGCGACCGTCGTAAATGTGGATCAGTTGTCAAGCACCCAAACGTAAATCACGTGACGGCGGGGATTGACGCAACGGGTCATAAAGTGTGGGGAAACGGCCATCGGTCTCTTTTTTCCCCCAGTGCTGTTGTAACTTTGAATGGTCACTAAATGAAGCATTGTAAATTGAGGATTACAGGTAGAGCTTGCAAGGGCAGAGCAGAGATGGTACACTGACCAAGGCAACGCCGTAAGAGTGAGAAACAGGTAGCAGTTGGTTGTGTAGAACTGTCCCTCTTATCTATGAACAGAAACTCAAAGAATGTAAACAACAATAATAATAGAGTTGCAAGGGAACGTGGAGGTCTTCTAGTCCACCCTCTGCCCAAGCAGGAGATCCTATACCATTCTGGACAAATGGTTGTCCAATCTCTTCTTAAAAACCTCTAGTGTTGGATATCTATGGAGCTTCTCAGTCCATCAGACTAGTGCTGATGATGCGACCTACTTTGGGTCATGAAACATCTGCAAGAAAACCACCCAGCTCAGAGAGCACCAAGGACCCCACAATTGTTCTCCTCCTCCTCCTTCTCCTTCTGCTTCTTCTCCTCCTCCTCCTCTTACTCCCCCTTCCTGCAAACCCACCTCCCTTCTAGCACTGATGATGTGACCTAGTTTGTTTCATGAAACGTCTGCAAGAAAACAAGCCAGCTCAGAGAGCACCAAGCACCTCTCATGTCAACCTTGAGCTACAAATGTTCTCCTTTATTAATGGTATTTTCTCCAGGGACACAGTCTAGCCTACAGCCCCAGGGATTCCTTAGAAATCCCCCCATCTAAATCCTAACCAGGCCTAACCCTGCTTAGCTTCCAACCAGAAGAACCAACAAGGTTGGCCAACTACTGCCCCTTGCTCAGATACGTCAGATGATGGTTTGCAACTAAGCCAGTTGCTTTTAAGGAATGGATTTCTGTTTCTCCAAGTCTGACATAAGGAACCTTTAGAAATATGGTAGTGGAGCATTCATACGGAGCTTTCTCTTCTGCCTCAATGCCTTGCAGGACATGGCTCCGTGGCCGGAACTGGAGGACACAGACACCAATAAATATATTGAAGAAGCTTCCTCAAAGTCCAAGAAGATCATGTCTGAAAAAGAGACGAAAGACACCAAAGGTAACACTAAAGCCCATTCCTCTAATCTATCCTCTCCTTTCTCCTGTATCTCCAATACAACCAGTTTTTTTTTAATATGTCCGCATCTCACATGTTGGCTTGCTTGTTTGGTCCATCAGATGGGGCCAATTCCCTGGGGAATCAGCTGGAACTTTTGCCTGCGTATTCCACCATTGCTCTGACCACTGAATCTGAAGAAGAAGAAGATCCGTGGAGCCTGCCGGAGCTTCAAGACACTGGAATCCAATGGTCAGGTAAGGCTCGATCATCCGAGAACGGGTGGCCTTCGTTTCCGTTTCTCCAGGTTGTGCCGTCTTCCCTCTCATTTCTTCTCGTCGGGTGTTCTACACCTGGAAAAGAAATAGAAAAGGCCATTCAGGTGGGTGTCTGTTTTGTTCTGGAAGGCATTGCTTTCTTTCATTCATGACCCCAACATTCTGTCTTCTCTGTTTTGTTTCTTTGCTTGGAAAGCAAATGGGGGCATGACGCACCACCACAAAACCAGTGATAACCTCTGCCTCCACGTTTGATATTCTCTTGAGACCCAGTTAATGCACAGCACCAAAGATTCTGCAAATATTATCAGACATACATATTTACATATCTACATATCTCTATCTGTCCGTCTATTTATCTCTCTATCATCTATCTCTCTATCATCTATCTCCATCCATCATCCATCCATCCATCATCATTATCTATCTATCTATCTATCTATCTATCTATCTATCTATCTATCTATCTATCTATCTATCTATCTATCTATCTATCTATCTATCTATCATCTATCTATCATCTTTCTAGTCATCCATCCATCCCTATCTATCATCTATCTATCTGTCTGAACCTTGATATGTTTTGTTAATGTTACTGTACTTAAGTATGTTCAAAGGTCATGAATCCAAAGAGATGTCTAGATGTCTAGAAGGAAAAAGCAACCAATTTGAACTTTTGATGTAATTTACAGTATATAATAAATGTATTATATGGATGTATTTGATTGGAACCAGGACGATTGTTGTAGTGGAACCTAAAGTTCTCTTTCTCCAATGGCAGGGCCTTTCTGTGACAATAAATCCCTTCCATTCTTCATTTTTTAATTTTTTGCTGCATGAAATGGGACGAGAGCTATCAACAAAAGAATCTAAACGTGAATTGGTATTTTCTCTTTCAAAGTAAAGGGCCCTTTTAAAATACAGCTGTTTTTTTAGGTAAGGTAAAGGTAAAGGTTCCCCCGCACATGCGTGCTAGTCGTTTCCGGCTCTAGGGGCCGGTGCTCATCTCCGTTTCAAAGCCGAAGAGCCAGCGCTTGTCCGAGGACGTCTCCGTGGTCATGTGGCCGGCATAACTAGATGCCAAAGGCGCACGGAGCGCTGTTACCTTCCCACCGTAGTGGTCCCTATTTTTCTACTTGCATTTTTACGTGCTTTCGAACTGCTAGGTTGGCAGAAGCTGGGACGAGTAACAGGCGCTCACTCTGTTGCGCGGCACTCGGGATTCGACCCGCCAAACTGCCGACCATCTGATCGACAAGCTCAGCGTCCTAACCCACTGAGCCACTGTGTCCTGTTTTTTTTAAAGCTTCATAAAAAAATAAAATAAAACCCAACCCACAACTCCTTTTAGCTAAAGTTAAATTTTAATCACCAGAACATTCCTTTTGGTTTATTATCCACAGGGCCCGGGATATCAACCTTGACTCTCTGGACTTATATTTAAGATTCTTGTGATGGAAGACTTAATAATTGCTGCTAATTACACACCAACTCTCGCTTTGTCTTTCCAGAGCTTGACGGGAAACACAAAGCCCTCTATATTTTGCGAGGCATCGGGAAATTTATTCTTCTGCTGGGCTTGCTTTATTTTTTCGTCTGCTCCTTGGACGTGCTCAGCTCTGCCTTCCAACTCGTCGGAGGTAAGGCAAGAATTTCAAGTCTCTCTCTGTGTCGCTAACTCCACTGTCCCAACGCACTTGATTGAAGGATGCGGCAAGCCTGTTGTCTCCCCCTCTGCAGAACAAAGCTTTTGAAGCCCTGCATCTCAACAAGAATCGCCCTTCAAGGCAGAGGAATATGCAAATAAAACTTTATCTACTTGCGAGCATCTAGGACAGTTCAAAAAGAATCAAAAGTGAATCTGTTTTTATGCTGGCTGAAAAAAAAACCTATCACCTAATCAGGATTAGTGGTACCACGGAGGAGCAATCTTAGGTAGCTGGATTCTCTGTGGTGCTGGAGTTGCAAGCATTCCTGGCATCATGGGCTTCTCCAGTGAATTTGCACACAAGCCATGGGCAAAGTACATCAGACGTAGCCCCGTGATGTTGGCTTCTAGTGAAACTTCTGGTTTTATACGATTCAGCATCTCTCTGTTGATTGCTCTCAGGATATATGCAATAATTTATGGCAGCAACACAGTCCAAAGGCATCAATTCTTCTTCGCACAGCCTTTCTTAGTGTCCTACTCTCACACCCAGACCTCATTATAGGCAAGACTATTGCTCTCACTAGTTGAGGATTACCTGTAGCGATTAATCTTTCCTCTAAGGCAGCGTGTCAACAAGCTTTAAGTTGGGTGGTCTTCAGTTCTCAGAAATCCCTAACCAGCCTTGGACTCCATCCATCTTGAAGTTGCTGAGGTTGGTAAACACCGTTCTAGGAAGCTTTTGGCAGCCTACATAAGGTCACACCCCACTTAGTGTGGCAACAATTTTGTCGGTTAGACTGGGCAGAGAGAAAAGGCAGGGGCCAAAGGCATCCAGGGGAGCTCCATAGCTGAAGGGGGAGTCTCGAAGCCGGGACTCCGCAGTCCTGAACAAACCTTCTAATCACAACTCTAGGCTGATTGCTTGGCCTTGATCTTGGATTCGTATGGAAAACCTGCTTTAATTAGAGGAGATTTCTAACTGGCTTGTGTCCAAGGAGTTGCATTTATCTAAAAGAGATCAGTTCCCCAGCGGAGACTCAGAACATCTTTATAAATTCATCCAACCGCTGATGAAATTCTAAAGGGTAGATCCTCATGACTGTCTATGGAGGTTCTCTGTCATCCAGGTCATGGTTGTCCCAAAGGTGACTTTTTTTCAGGAGGCCACTGGACTCCCTTGTTTTTCTCTGAAGACGTTTCGCTTCTTATCCCAGAAGCTTCTTCAGCTCTGAAATGTCCTCAAAGAAAAACGAGAAAGTCCAGTCGCCTCTTGAAAAGACGCCTTTGGGATCCTCGTGGCTGTTATTTAGGCTAGAAGACTTGAGAAGATGCATCTAAGTCCTTAAATGTCCACGGAGGTTCTCAGCCATCCAGGTCCATGGTCGTTGCAAAGGGGTCTTTTATTTGAAAGGCAACTGGACTTCCTGATTTTTCTTTAGGACATCTCCAAGAAGCTTCTTCCGTTCCATTCCATTCCCCCACCAGTTACCTAGAACCGAAGAAGCTTCTTGGATAAGAAGTGAAATGTCTTGAAGAAGACTTGAGAAGATGCATCTAAGTCCTTAAATGTCCACGGAGGTTCTCAGCCATCCAGGTCCATGGTCGTTGCAAAGGGGTCTTTTATTTGAAAGGCAACTGGACTTCCTGATTTTTCTTTAGGACATCTCCAAGAAGCTTCTTCCGTTCCATTCCATTCCCCCACCAGTTACCTAGAACCGAAGAAGCTTCTTGGATAAGAAGTGAAATGTCTTGAAGAAGACTCAGGAAGCCCAGTTGCCTTTCAAATAAAACCATCTTTGGGAGGAAGAGACCACAAAGAAAGCAAAGCACACATTGTAGGGCAGGGGGTCTTCAAACTTGGCCCTTTGATGACTTGTGGACTTCAACTCCCAGAATTCCTTAGCCAGGTACGTGTGCCTGGCTGAGGAATTCTGGGAGTTGAAGTCCACAAGTCATCAAAGGGCCAAGTTTGAAGACCCCTGTTGTAGGGGATGTTTTGTGCCATGGCATCTTCGCTCGCTCTCGTTGCTAAGCCTCACCCAGATGGACAAGACCAAGGAAACCAGAACAACACCCATTTCAAGTAAGGCATGTTTAATGTTTGACTAGATCAAACACAGAAACCTAAAGAGGAATTGCCCAGATTTCTTTATAACAAGTCAATTAAGGTGTAGTCGCTTTGAATACTCCGAGATGTTGTTTTTCCCCCCTAGGTTTTCCCCGGACTGAGATGCCATTTTGGAGATTAGCTGTTCAATTGGCTCATTACTTTTACTATTTCTTCCATCTGACATTTCATACTGAGATCCTTGAAAGACTCTCTAGGCAGAGCACTAATAGCTCAAAGGAGTTCTTGGCTAACCTGTGTTTTTCTGGGCTCGCTTAGTTGAACACAGCAAGCCTCTTTGAGGCGCCCTGGGCATAAGAGCTGTCAATCACAGGGGGAGATTGTGGGTGTGGTGCGGAGGAGACCTGTTTGTTTCCTTCAACCTGCATTGTTGTAACCACTTGCAGGTAACTGACAATCTAGGACTTAATCTCTTACCCAAACAGATCTCTTAATCTTGGGTCTCAAGTGTTTGGTAACGCACATTGTGATGAAGAATTTCTTATGCATGACAGTCATTAGATAAAACACCGTTCACAGACAGCTGAAGTAGGTAGATCGGTGTATACACCCATATGCAAAAAGCTGTGTGAACCATTGTAATCTTCATCAGTTAAGAAAACAAGTTCCCTTCCCTGCAAGACTCGCATGCTATGGAGACAGGCATTGTAGTTAAATACCATTTAATGGACACTTCTTCGCCTCTTTGAAAGACTGGTGAAATAATGTTGTTGGGATTTGTTGTTGGAATGTATTTCTATGTAACAACTACAGTAGCATCCAGCCAGTAGATGGCAGTGTTTACAAGTTTGGATCTATGGTATATACTCAACGTTCTTTTGTTCTAAGCAGAGTTTCCTGTTTCCTGTTACAGTTAAATAATTGAGCAGTAAAGCACATGGTGACTGTACAGTTTGTTTGCTCTGTGTGTGCTTTATATGCGACAACTACAGTAGCATCCAGCCAGTAAATGGCAGTGTTTACAAGTTTGGATCTATGGTATATACTCGATGCTCTTTTGTTCTAAGCACAGTTTCCTCTTTCCTGTTACAGTTAAATAGCTGAGCAGTAAAGCATATGGTGACTGTACTCTTTGTTTGCGCTGTGTGGTGCTTTATATCAGGGGTCCCCAACCCCCAGCCCATGGACCAGTACTGGGCCGCAGCATGCCAGCAACTGGTCTACACAAACCATCAAAGCCCCATCCATGGGATGCAGGCAATACACAAAACCACACTCCCTCCAGTCTGCGAAAAAACTCTCCACGGAACCGGCCCCTGGTGCCCCAAAAGATTGGGGACCTTTGGTTTATATAAACAGAATTTCTAACAAATATAAGCCTCCATCCTTCATGCTATGGTTCATACCTCGTGAGGAGCATCAGATCATCTCCAGATATAGTTCTTATTGTGATGGACGTTCTAGTGTTATGAAGGTTATTTAAAGCTGTAATACAGATAGTCCTCGATTTATGACCATAATGGAGTCCAAAATTTTGTTGCTAAGCGAAACATTTCTTAAGTGAACCTTGCCCCATTTTATGACCTTTCTTGCTGCAGTTGTTAAACGAATCACTCCAGTTGTTAAGTTAGTAACAGGCTTGTTAAGGGACTCTGGTTTCCCCACTGACTTTGCATATAAGAAGGTCACAAAAGGGGATCGCATGACCCTGGGACACTGCAAGCATCGTAAATATGAACTGGTCACTAAGCATCCAAATTTTGATTACATGACCAACGGGGATGCTGCAGTGGTTGTGTCAAAAATAGTCATAAGTCGTTTTTTCCCAGAGCTGTTGTGACTTTGAACGGTTACTAAATGAACTGTTGTAAGTTGAAAACTACCTGATTTTTTTTATTTTTACAGGCAAAGCAGCAGGGGACATTTTCAAGGATGGCTCCGTCTTATCAAATCCCGTGGCAGGCCTGGTCATTGGCGTCCTGGTGACAGTGATGGTGCAAAGTTCCAGCACATCATCTTCCATCATTGTCAGCATGGTGTCTTCTTCACGTGAGTCAACCATATAACAGGTTTTGGATGTTATAACTCATTTTGGGAGTTTGATAGCTGCAAAACAGGGAAATTAAAGGCAGCAGTCGACTCCTACAACTAATAATGGGTATTTTAAACAGGAAGGGGCAATTCTGCTGGTATCATTTTTCCCTACCAGTCTCTCTGGAAATTCTCAGTCATCCAGGTCATGGTTGTCCCAGGGGTGCGTTTTTCAGGAGGCAACTGGACTTTTTTGTTTTTAATTTGAAGACGTTTCCCTTCTCATCCCAGAAGCTTCTCCAGCTCTAACCGAATGGTGGGGGAAATGGAAGGATTTATACTCCTTGCAGACAGCTGGTCATTTGCCTTCATTTTAGAGGGTCACTGAGGCCATTTGGGTCATAAGGACACAGACAAACCTCCAAGTGGCTTCAATGACTCTCTAAAAAGAATGCAAATGACCAGCTCTCTGTAAGGCGTATAAATCCTTCCCTTCCCCACCATCCAGTCAGAGTTGAAGAAGCTTCTGGGATGAGAAGCGAAACGTCTTCAAAGAAAAACAAAAAAGTCCAGTTGCCTCCGGAAAAAAAAGCCCCTTTGGGACTACCTACCAGTGTTACAAAGATTTTTTATTTTATTTTATTTTAATTCCATTTATATCCCGCCCTTCTCCGAAGACTTAGGGCGGCTTACAAGCTTAGCAGTAGCCTTCATTCTATGTATATGCCTGCTTATTAGGGCTTTCACACACACACCCCAAGCGGCATTATTACAAAGTCAGCTTAATTGCCCCCAACAATCTGGGTCCTCATTTTACCTACCTCGGAAGGATGGAAGGCTGAGTCAACCTTGAGCCTGGTGGGACTCGAACCTGCACTAATTGCAGGCAGCTGGGGTTACTTAAGGAGGCATTAGCCCACTGCTCCACCAAGATGAAGAAAAGCACACACGACAGCATTTCGCGACATCCTTCTTTAAATGAGAAGACACCATAAAGATTATTCTTTTGCCATCCTCAACAGAAATGGACCCAATCTTCAGCGAGATTGTAATTGCACAACTCTTGCTTCAGTCATTTCCTCAAGGAAAAAAAATATTAAACAAGAGGAAAAAAGGGAAGTCTGCTGGTCTAAAACAGAGCATCCGCTTAAGAACCACTTGATAAATTAAATTATTGTATGGCATTGCATTGCATTGAAAATGTTTTCTTGGTGGTTCATCCTGCATGTTTCTTTCTACATGTATGCCAAACACCAGATAACCATCTTTTCTCCAAACTTACTTGGGGTTGATCTGGGGGAAAGATGATAGCAGCCTTCCAATATTTGAGGAGCTGTCTAATATTCAAGAAGAGGGAGAATGACTTCTTATCCAAAGCACTTGATAGCAGGACATGGAAACTAATCAAGGAGAGAAGCAACCTGGAATTATGGAGAAATTTCGTGAGAGTGAGAACAAATAATCAGTGGAACGGTTTGCCTTCAGAAGTTGTGGGTGCTCCATCACTGGAGGGGTATTTTTTAGGAAGAGACCGGACAGCCATTTGTCTGAAATGGTCTAGGGCAGGGGTCAGCAACCTGAAACAGCAAAAGAGCCACTCGGAACCGGTTCCATCACACACACACAAAAGTGGGAGCCGCAAAATGTGCGTGCGCATGCAGGCACGCACGCACATGCGCAGAACAAGGCAAAACATGCACGGACGAAGCCAGCAGCTCTCCAAACGGGGCGGCGGAGGGTTGTAGAGCTGCGCGGAAGGCAGCAGCTCTCCCAACGGGGCGGCGGAGGGTTGTAGAGCTGCGCGGAAGGCAGCAGCTCTCCCAACGGGGCGGCGGAGGGTTGGAGAGCTGCGCGGAAGGCAGCAGCTCTCCCAACGGGGCGGCGGAGGGTTGTAGAGCTGCATGTTTCTTTCTACATGTATGCCAAACACCAGATAACCATCTTTTCTCCAAACTTACTTGGGGTTGATCTGGGGGAAAGATGATAGCAGCCTTCCAATATTTGAGGAGCTGTCTAATATTCAAGAAGAGGGAGAATGACTTCTTATCCAAAGCACTTGATAGCAGGACATGGAAACTAATCAAGGAGAGAAGCAACCTGGAATTATGGAGAAATTTCGTGAGAGTGAGAACAAATAATCAGTGGAACGGTTTGCCTTCAGAAGTTGTGGGTGCTCCATCACTGGAGGGGTATTTTTTAGGAAGAGACCGGACAGCCATTTGTCTGAAATGGTCTAGGGCAGGGGTCAGCAACCTGAAACAGCAAAAGAGCCACTCGGAACCGGTTCCATCACACACACACAAAAGTGGGAGCCGCAAAATGTGCGTGCGCATGCAGGCACGCACGCACATGCGCAGAACAAGGCAAAACATGCACGGACGAAGCCAGCAGCTCTCCAAACGGGGCGGCGGAGGGTTGTAGAGCTGCGCGGAAGGCAGCAGCTCTCCCAACGGGGCGGCGGAGGGTTGTAGAGCTGCGCGGAAGGCAGCAGCTCTCCCAACGGGGCGGCGGAGGGTTGGAGAGCTGCGCGGAAGGCAGCAGCTCTCCCAACGGGGCGGCGGAGGGTTGTAGAGCTGCGCGGAAGGCAGCAGCTCTCCCAACGGGGCGGCGGAGGGTTGGAGAGCTGCGCGGAAGGCAGCAGCTCTCCCAACGGGGCGGCGGAGGGTTGGAGAGCTGCGCGGAAGGCAGCAGCTCTCCCAACGGGGCGGCGGAGGGTTGGAGAGCTGCGCGGAAGGCAGCAGCTCTCCCAACGGGGCGGCGGAGGGTTGGAGAGCTGCGCGGAAGGCAGCAGCTCTCCCAACGGGGCGGCGGAGGGTTGGAGAGCTGCGCGGAAGGCAGCAGCTCTCCCAACGGGGCGGCGGAGGGTTGGAGAGCTGCGCGGAAGGCAGCAGCTCTCCCAACGGGGCGGCGGAGGGTTGGAGAGCTGCGCGGAAGGCAGCAGCTCTCCCAACGGGGCGGCAGAGGGTTGGAGAGCTGTGCGGAAGGCGCGCGCAGCTCTCCAAACCTCCGCCGCCCCGTTTGGAGAGCTGCTGCCTTCGTCCCACTTTTTTTCCAGAACGGCGGAGGAGGACTGGGAGCCGCAGGAGACGGCTTAAAGAGCCGCATGTGGCTCCGGAGCCGCAGGGTTGCCGACCCGTGGTCTAGGGTTTCCTGCTCAAGCAGAGGGTTGGACTAGAAGACCTCCAAGGTCCCTTCTGACTCTTTTATTCTGTTTGGTGTTCTTTTTTCTGGTGAGATTGGACTGATGGTTTGCTTACAACTGTATTTATCCAACGAATTGTTTAATGATGAAGATGGCCTTGGAGAAGGATAGCACTTGTAGGAGCCCCTGCTGAAAGGAAGCTGGTGTGAGAACAACGATCCTTGCTGACCAATGTGTAACTGCCAGACGCAATTTATGAGAAATTGTATGGAGAAATACGGTACCTTGTCTCTTCACCTGGGTTCTGGTGTGAAACCTTCTGCTGCTGAAGTTTTTGGGAAAAAACACAAAACAAAATGTCAAAACAACACAAAGAGGGGATTTAAAAAAATTGAATTAGGGGCAAGTTACAAGCAAGAAAGCCTTAGTTTCAATCAATCGATCGTAATAGAGCTGGAAGGGACCTTGGAGGTCATCTAGTCCAACCCCCTGCTCAGGCAGGAGACCCTATGCCATTTCAGACCAGTGGCTGTCCAGTCTCTTCTTAAAAGCCTGCAGGGATGGAGCACCCCCAACGTCTGGTGGCAAGGAGTTCCACTGGTTAATTGTCCTCACTGTTAGGACGTTTCTCCTTAATTCCAGGTTGCTTCTCTCTTTGATCAGCTTCCAACCATTGTTTCTCGTCCTGCCCTCTGGTGCTTTGGAGAATAGTTTGACCCCCTCCTCTTGTTTGTGGCAGCCCTTCAAATCCTGGAATGCTGCTTTCATGTCACCCCTGGTCCTTCTTTTCTCGAGAGTGGCCCTACCCAGTTCCTGCAATCGTTCTTCATATGTTTTAGTCTCCAGGCCTTTAATCATCCTAGTTCAGGGCTCCTCAAACTTGGCCCTTTTAGGCACGCTGGCCGAGGAATTCTGGGTGTTGAAGTCCAGAAGTTATAAAAGGGCCAAGTTTGAAGACCCCTGTCCTAGTTGCTCTTCTTTGCACTTTTTCCCCCCAAAGTCTCAACGTCTTTTTTTGTCACGTGGGGACCAAAACTGGATGCAGCATATTCCAGGGGTGACCTTACGGAGGTTTTATATAAAGCGGTACTAAGACTTCACCCGATTTTGATTCAGTGTCTCTGTTTTTTGTACAAATGTTATATTCTGTATAAATTCTGCTTATACAAAAGTTTGGTAGAAATGAATTGGGAGAACTGGGAATTAGTTATCTTCCATGCACTGGAGACGTCAGGCATGAACCCGTTTGTCTCGTTCATCCCATTGTCAGCTGTACTTATTATTGCCTATTTATTTTTGCAGTATTGAATGTTAAGCATGCTATCCCGATCATAATGGGAGCCAACATTGGGACTTCGGTTACAAACACCATTGTGGCACTTATGCAGGCCGGAGACAGGAATGAATTTAGAAGGTACAGAGGCTTCACTTTCTTAGGATCTTGCGGAAGAACAGGGTAGAACAACAGCTAATGACCCTCTTTTACCGGTCTACTATAGAGAGCGTCCTCTCGTATGGTATTGTGGTTTGGTATGCTGGTCTGACAGCCACGGATAGGAAAGTATTACAGAGGGTGGTGAGCACAGCACAAGACATTGTGGGCTGTCCCCTGACACCACTGGATGACCTCGCCAGGGCTCGTTGCCTTGGAAGAGTGAGGAAGATTCTCAGGGATGACTCACACCCTGGACGGTATCTCTTTACTCTCCTACCATCCGGTAGGAGATACAGGAGTATAGCCAGCCGTACCAACAGGCTGAAAAATAGCTTTTATCCGTGGGCTGTTAGGCTTTTGAATGGGACATAATCTTATGCAGAATTGACTTGGGAGGCCGGTGTGTGGTGTTGTTGGTTCACATGGTGTGGTGGGATGGAGGGTTTGTTGTCACTGTGTGTTGGGGGGAGAGAGCACGGGGGAAGGCTCAGCTAATCTCAATGTACACATGTTGTACTTTGACAATAAAGGTTTGTTTGTTTGTTTATTTATTTATTTATTTATTTATTTATTTATTTATTTATTTATTTATTTATTTATTTATTGTTATCTTAAGGCATGCTAGTAGCAATAAGGATAACAACGTCACTGCTGAGAAAGAAAAGCCAAGAAACCTATAAAATTGGCAAAATCTAAATGTTGATGTCATAATCTGTCCTCAACTTCCAACAGCTTGTTTAGTGACCGTTCAAACAACGCTGAAAAAAAGTGACTTAAAAACCGATCTTCACAGTTAGGACCTTTGCAGCATCTCCAGGTCACCTTATCAAAATCCAGACGCTTGGCAACTGACTCGTATTTATGACGGTTGCACCATCCGGGGGTCGTTTTGCGAACTTCTGATAGGCCAAAATCAACAGGGAAGCCAATTTCCCTTCACAACCGGGTGACTAACTTAACAACCTGCAGTGATTCACTTAACAACGGTGGCGAGGAAGGTCGTAAAATGGGGCAAAACTCATTTTACCACTCTCTGTACATACGTGCAATAAAACCCCTTCATAAAAAGCTAATTACATCATCACCACCACCGTAGCTATACTATAAAGCCAGTGGTCTTCTTTTTAGACTGGCAAAAAAGCCAACACAAAAATATCTGGCTTACTCAAACGGTAAATAATTCCTTGCATTTTTTGCCTGTTCTCTGCTTTCCCCAGCCTGGTTATCTCTGCACTTTAGTTATAAGTTACAACAAGCTCTGACAGTTACGCATCTGAAAGGAATGGATATTGGAAAGGATGAAGGCTTTGATTGGCCTTGCATCTATCCAAGCAACTTATGGTTTTTCTTAGTTTATTCATCAGCGTTAAAACCTTGCATAAACTCGTAAGCCTGCTGATCCAAGCTGTTTGTTTCCTTATGGGAATCTATGTCTTCTTTTTTTTTAAAGAAAATTTTATTGGTTTTCTAGTTTTACATTTAAATATTTGAAAAGCCACGTGGCGGCTGAGTTGGTCAACAATTCAATAACCTACAAATAACTTTAGTACAGATCTCGGACAATTACATTAAATATTTCCTCTCTTTTCCCCCTAGTATTTACTGTCTCGTATTTAAATTAATTGAAATTAATTTAAATACGAGGCAATCTATGTCTACCCCCCCCCCACTTTTTGGTAGATATCAGTGAAATAGGCCTTGAGTCGCATTTTTGGCACATAACCTCTTCCAATATTTTCAGAATTCATTTTCGTATGCCAAGGACTGCGTCTTCCCTTATACTCCTCAAAAAAAGTCTGGTTCTTCAGAACTTTAAGCGAAGGGTCAACAGGAGGAAAGATCTAAAAATCATTTCCTCAAAAGCCATTCCTTGAACTAGGATCCAAGCTGCCCTAAGTGTGTTTGGAGCAGGTGGCCCATGGATTTCACAAATGACACAATCTTTCCTGGAATTGTGCCATAGCTGAGGAGAGGTGGATTTATTTTATATAACTCCTCAGCTCGATAGAAGCTCTGTTCAGACTGGCGCCTTCATAAACTCAGAATCCACCTGAATTTGGGAAGCTTTTGATTAAATAATCACTGTTCATTCAGTGGTCTAGAGGTGAATATGCGAAATATCTGCTGCTAACTCCACGTAGGCATCAGGAAGGGCATCCAGCCAGCAAACGCTCAGGTCCATTCAGTCGTTCCCAACTCCACCCCGAATAAAGGGATTAAAGGGTCGTAAAAAGGGGGGGATCAATTTGATGAGAACAACAAACCTTATGAGTTATCATTGTGTTGTCCCATTGCACGTTCCGCTCTTATTCCAGAAAATCCGTGAAGCAAGGAATATAGAATGGCAGAACCTGGAACCTGTGTTCTCCATCATAGATCTGCAGGAAAAAGAATATGTTATTTTGTTGAACCTCTTTTGACGTCTTTGGTTATCCTTTTGCTGAATTTCTTCTGATCGCTTTTGATTTGTTTGTTTTTCTCCAGGGCCTTCGCTGGCGCCACTGTCCACGATTTCTTTAATTGGCTTTCTGTGTTTGTCCTTTTGCCCCTTGAAGTTGTCTCTCAGTATCTCTACCGCCTGACCAGTCTTATTGTGGACTCGTTTCAGCTGGAGAGTGGGGAAAACGCCCCGGAATTACTAAAAGTCATCACAGATCCCTTCACAAAACTCATCATCCAGGTAAACCTCTTCCCTTATTGATTTAATGTTTACTAGAACAGCTTAATCAGACCTGTATTGTCCCTTCACGAATGCAATGCTAGGAATGAAAAAAAAAATCACTCCGTAATATCTGTGGAGATTCTCCGTCATCCAGGGTCAAGGTTGTCCCAAAGATGCTTTTTCAAGAGGCAACTGGACTTCCTTTGTTTTGCCTTGAAGACATTTTGCTTCTCATCCAAGAAGCTTCTTCAGCTCTGACTGGATGGTGGGGAATGGAAGGATTTCTACTCCTTTCAGACAGCTGGTCATTTGCCTTCTTTTAGAGAGCCATTGAGGCCACCTAAGGTTTGTCTGTATCCTCAAGGTCACCTGAGTGATGCAAATGGGTGTGGAGCCTTCTTGGAACTGCTGAAAGAGTTATAAGAAGGCTCCACACACATTTGTACCATTCAGGTGACTCTAAGGACACAGATAAACCTCCAAGTGGCCTCAAGGACTCTCCAAAAGGAGGCAAATGACCAGCTCTCTGCAAGGAGTATAAATCCTTCCCTTTCCCACCATCCAGTCAGAGCTGAAGAAGCTTCTCGGATGAGAAGCGAAACCTCTTCAAAGAAAAACGAGAAATCCCAATTGCCTCCTGAAAAAGCATCTTTGGGACAAGTACTGCATAAATTTTATGAGTTTTATTATTGAGAAACAGGCTGCAAAGAATATGCAAACAACTGTCTTTCTAAGCTCAGAATCCCAACTACGTCTTTACCCGTCTAGGTCTTTTTAGATTACTAACACCTCATGTTAGACTCCTTGAGTCTTCATAGCCTCAGTGGACATCTCGTTCGATCTTTCAGAAAATTAAAACCTTCCACTCTAGA
The DNA here is from genome assembly GCF_964194415.1 of Vipera berus. Taxonomy (NCBI): domain Eukaryota; kingdom Metazoa; phylum Chordata; class Lepidosauria; order Squamata; family Viperidae; genus Vipera; species Vipera berus. The sequence goes on along the minus strand of NC_138209.1, from coordinate 78,340,101 downwards.
CAACCAGTATCATTGCCTCGCCATTATTTCGCACTTACAATATTCTTTTTGAAAAAGTCTTCCCGGTGGGATTTGTTTTTCGCATTTTTGCTTCTCTTTGTTTCCTCCTTTGAAAGATTGGAAGGGTGACATGCGGTTCTGATGCTGCTCTTGTTGATTTAATCTAGTGCTATTATCCTTATTCTGCACTGGCAATCCTCTTTTTTTTTTGACCAGGATACATTTCATTCTGTTCTGGGCACCCAGAGAACCTCAAATTAATACTTGGAAAAAACAACAACACAAGAGCAGCTTCTTCTATGGAAATGTCACAATGCATGTTCTGTAACACTGAATTTCATGGTTCCGACAGATGAAACTCTTCAAAAGAACTTCAAGCCATTGTTTACCTTAAAGGATCTTTTATTCGAGTAGCAGAATATCAGCACTTACCTAATCGAAATCAAAAGCTGAATTCCCCCCTCCCCTGGACGCATAGTATCAAAGCACAATTCCCTCCTCCAATTAACAGTCATAAATCACGTTCCCCAATTAGCTTGAAGCCGGGCTTCCCCTCCAGCTCTCCAGCCCGCCAATTCTTTTATCAGCTCTGAGCTCAGTAACCTTGATTCTCACGCTACGTTTAGTGTTGTTATGTCTAGCTGGACTCTCATTCACATCCCCCCTCCTCCCAGCATCATTTAACTCTAAAAGCGAAAGGGAAAAAAGATGGCTACGTTTCCATCTGTTGTCAATGCAAAAACATCCGATGTTAGCAGCTTTGACACTGGATTCAAGTCGATTCTAATCTTCAGAGCTTGTCCTGAAGATCAGAATAAACAAAAACAAAACAAAACAAAGCAAAATTAAAAAAAAGTTTCTTGGCCACAATACAGAGGATGCCTAAAAGGATAGTTGCCGAGATCCATTTTGTTAATAAGTGATATTTCATTTCGCTGTGGTGTTACCTTTTCAAATATGATGAGTCAGGTTGAGCTGGCCTTTCGGAAGATGCAAGGCAAGTCCATCTGATTAGAGGTGCACCGTTCCACTGACACCATAAATTTGATTTCCATTTCGCTTCCTTTGATTAATAGCTCGATAAGTCGGTGATAAGTGCAATCGCCACGGGAGACGAATCAGCGAAAAACAAAAGCCTTGTGAAAGTTTGGTGCAAAACTAAAACCAGCCTGGTGAGTGTTGAGTTAAGGAACCTTTTTTTTATGCAGATAAGATGCTGGCTGATTGTTTAATGAGTCGCTTTTATGTTTCCCTCTGATAACCAATCACTAAATGAAGTGGGGTAATAGTGCATGAGAATGTGCTACGTATTCCTTCTTCTAGAAGCCCCAAACTGGGATTCTTTGTATTGTTTTGGAAAGTGTATATATTGTAATGCAATATAATCCTACTGAACTTTGGTCTCCTAGAATCCGAATATACAGTATGCCTAAACATACCCTAATTTGATTCGCGTGGGATATTATAAAAATTCAAACAGTGGGAAAGCAAATCCAGGTCATCCTTGACGTGCCTCCATTTGTTTAGTGATGGTTCAAAGTTGTCACAGCACTGGGGAAAAAGCGACTTGTGGCCGTTTTCCACACTGACGCAGCATTTCCGTGATCCTGCGATCCAAATGTGGTTGCTTGGCAACCGGCCCGCATTTATGACGGTTGCATTTTGCCCAGGGGTCACGTGATCACTTTTGGTAATTTTTCCCAGCTGGCTTCTGACAAGCAAAGTCAATGGGGGAAGCTTATTTAACAACTGCAGTGACTGACTTAACCGTGGCAAGAAACAAAACAAAGCCATGAACATTTTGGGCAGTCGTAAGTCAAGGACTCCTTGTATTGTAACTATCTTCACCTGTAGTGTTTAACTATATGGGGATCTGGAAGAGAAGCTCACGGTATAATCACCGTTCAAACGGATTCATATTCATTAACTGGGTGTTATTAGTAGTAAGCGAGAGTTAGTTTGGGATAGTGGTTAAAGACAGTGGATTAGAAATTGGGAGAGCGTGTGTTCTAGTTCTTCTTCTTAGGCATGTAACCATCTGAAAGACCATGGGCCAGCCCAACATTTCAAACCAATACAGGGGAATATTTGTGGCTCGGGCTGGACATGAGGGGCCCTTGGTGCTCTCCAAGCTTGGTGGTTTCCTTGCAGACATTTCATGACCCAAACTAGGTAACACCATCAGTGCTAGAAGGGAGTGGAATTTGCAGAGAGGAGGAGGAGGAGGAGGAGGAGGAGGAGGAGGAGGAGGAGGAGGAGGAGGAGGAGGAGGAGGAGGAGGAGGAGGACTGTGGGGTCCTTGGTGCTCTCTGAGCTTGCTTGTTTTCTTGTAGATGTTTCATTACTCAAACTAGGTAACATCATCAGTGCTAGTAAGTAGTGGGGTTTATGGAATGGAGGAGGAGGAAGAGGAGGAGGAGGAGGAGGAAGACTGTGGGGTCCTTGGTGCTCTTTGAGCCTGCTTGTTTTATTGCAGACATTTCATGACCCTACTAGGGAACATCATCAGGGCTAGAAGGAAGTGGAGTTTGTGGAGGGGAGGAGGAGGAGAAGGACTGTGGGGTCCTTGGCGCTCTCTGAGCTTGGTGGTTTCCTTGCAGACATTTCATGGCCCAAACTAGGTAAAGCCATCAGTGCTAGAAGGGAGTGGAATTTGCAGAGAGGAGGAGGAGGAGGAGGAGGAGGACTGTGGGGTCCTTGGTGCTCTCTGAGCTTGATGGTTTTATTGCAGACATTTCATGACCCAACTAGGGAACATCATCAGTGCTAGTAGGGAGGGGAGTTTGCAGAAAGGAGGGGGAGGAGGAAGAAGAGGAAGTGGGGTCCTCGGTAGTCTTACAGATGTTTCATTACTCAAACTAGGGAACATCATCAGTGCTAGAAGGAAGTGGGGTTTGTGAGGAGGAGGAGGAGGAGGAGGAGGAGGAGGAGGAGGAGGAGGAGGAGGAGGAGGAGGAGGAGGAGGAGGAGGAGGGACTGTGGAGTCCCTGGTGCTCTCTGAGCTTGGTGGTTTTCATGCAGACGTTTCATGACCCAAATTAGGTAACATCATCACTCCCAGAAGGGATGCACACTCTGTATTAGCACTGATGATGTGACCTAGTTTGGGTCATGAAACATCTGCAGGAAAACCACCAAGCTCAGAGAGCAGCAAGGACTTCACAGTTTCAAACCAGTTCTGGAAATCTTGCCAAGAAAGCTGCAGAGACTTATCTGTAGGCTTCCCAGGAGTGGGTGCTCCATCACTGGAGGTTTTCAGGAAAAGGTTTTACTGCCATTTGTTTGGGATGGGACGAGGTTTCCTGCCTCGGGCTGGGCGTTTGTATTAGAAGACCTTCCCAGCCTTGGGATCCTCTTATTCTGTGAATTAATATTTCACCGTGATGGGTGAGGTTGGCATACAGAAAGAGGACCAGCCTAAAAGGGTCCATAGTTCCATCATTTTCACAGCTAAGATGAATTAGCAACTGTGGCTGTCACGTATAATAATAATAATAATAATAATAATAATAATAATAATAATAATAATAATAATAATAATAATAATAATAATAATAATAATAATAATAATAATAATAATAGAGCCTAAATTAGCGTAATGTGAATGGACCGGTTTTCATTGAACTATTTTATGTCAATGCCTAGGCTGAACTGAATACCACCATCCCAGCCTCCGAAAACTGCACATCTCCAGATCTTTGCTGGATCAATGGAAACATGACTTGGACTGTCAAGAATGTGTCGCAAACAGAATATCTTGCAAAATGTAAGGAAAAAGGGTTGCCTTACTGGTCTCTGAAGATTTAAGATCTGTTTTCAAAGCAGGAGGTGACCAGATATTATGAAAGGAAAATGTCAGGTTTGGTGCTGGACACGTTGCTGCTGGAATAGAGAAGAAGTTGGTGGCCATCCTATTAGAAGGACAACTGAATCACTGTTGGCTTTGAATGGGGGCAAAACGAATAGAACAGAACAGAACAGAACAGAATACAGTAGAAGAGAAGAGAAGAGAAGAGTTGGAAGGGACCTTGGGGGTCATCTAGTTCAACCCCTGCTCAGGCAGGAAACACTATACCATTGCGATCAAATGGCTGTCCAGTCTCTTCTTAAAAACTTCCAGTGTTGGAGCATTCACAACTTCTGGAGGCAAGGAGTTCTACTGATTAATTGTTCTAACTGTGGTTGTTAAGTTAGTAATGAGTGTTTGTTATAGGAATCTTGATTTTATTTGGTTGCAAAAGAGGATCACATGACACCCGCACACTGCAACCGTCATAAATATGAACCAAGCATCCAAATTTTGTTCATGTGACCGTAGGGATGTTGCAACAGTCACAAGGGTGCTGTTCTAACTTTGAACGGTCACTAAACTAACAGTTGTAAGTCAAGGGCCACCTGTACTTTGTGAAAGTGCAAATGGATAGCATCTGAATTAATACTTAAGTTACATGTGAATTTGGCAAAGGAGGAAGGAATGGTTCAGATCACGAGTACCAGCAAAAAAAAAAAAATAAAGTCCCCAAAGTGAAGATGCTGGCCACATCTGAAGCATTGCCCATAAAAATACTAGTGGAGTTGTGATTGTACAGTCGCCATCTTGACTTTCAACCCTGACCATCAATTTTCCCGCCACAATGGGACATTTAATGTCATTTAACTTTTTGTTGACTCCTTTTGTAGGCAAGCACATTTTTGCAGGATCCCAGCTGCAGGACCTGGCCGTTGGTCTGATCCTGCTTGCTCTCTCTTTGCTCGTCCTCTGCACTTGCTTGGTGTTGATCGTCAAACTGCTGAACTCGGTCCTCAAAGGACAAGTCGCCAACGTCATCAAGAAAACACTCAATACGGGTAAGCGTTTCTTACTGTCTGTTTGCTTGTTTTTTTTTCTTTTCGGTATCTTAACTTTTATTAAAGTTTTAAACAAGAAGATAAAAATGAAATACAAGGGAATGTAAGGTAAGGAAGGGGGAAAAAAGCAAAAATACCAGGAAAAAAAAAAGGGGGGGGGAAGAAGCACAAAGTGCAAGAAATGAAAACGAAAGTTGAACAAAAATCGCAAAAACAAAAAGTGCAAAAATATGTTTTTGAAAAGACATTGAAAAGTGGCTTCTTCGTAGCAGTTATAAGGTCAAAAGTATGTCTGAATAGAATAGAATAGAAAATGTAATAATAGAATAGAATAGAATAGAATAGAATAAGAATAGAATAGAATAGAATGGAATAGAATAGAATAGAATAGAATAGAATAGAATAGAATAGAATAGAATAGAATAGAATAGAATAGAATAGAAGGAACGAAGAATAGAATAGAATAGAAGAATTGAATAGAATAGAATAGAATAGAATAGAATAGAATAGAATAGAATGGAATAGAATAAGAATAGAATAGAATAGAATAAGAATAGAATAGAATAGAATGGAATAGAATAGAATAGAATAGAATGGAATAGAATAGAATAGAATAGAATAGAATAGAAGGAACGAAGAATAGAATAGAATAGAAGAATAGAATAGAATAGAATAAGAATAGAATAGAATAGAATGGAATAGAATAAGAATAGAATAGAATAGAATAAGAATAGAATAGAATAGAATGGAATAGAATAGAATAGAATAGAATAGAATAGAATAGAATAGAATGGAATAGAATAGAAGAATAGAATAGAATAGAATAAGAATAGAATAGAATAGAATGGAATAGAATAGAAATAGGAATGGAATGGAATAAGAATAGAATAGAATAAGAATAGAAAATATGGAGTGGAATAGAATAGAATAGAATAGAATATGGAAAGAATAGAATAGAATAAGAATAGAATAGAATAGAATAGAATAGAATAGAATAGAATAGAATAGAATAGAATAGAATAGAATAGAATAGAATAGAATATGGAAAGAATAGAATAGAATAAGAATAGAATAGAATAGAATAGAATAGAATAGAATAGAATAGAATAGAATAGAATAGAATAGAATAGAATAGAATAGAATAGAATAGAATATGGAAAGAATAGAATAGAATAGAATAAGAATAGAATAGAATAGAATAGAATAGAATAGAATAGAATAGAATAGAATAGAATAGAATAGAATAGAATAGAATAGGAATAGAATAGAATAGAATGGAATAGAATAGAATAGAATAGAATAGAATAGAATAGAATAGAATAGAATAGAATAGAATAGAATAGAATAGAATAGAATAGAAGAATAGAATAGAATAGAATAGAATAGAATAGAATAGAATAGAATAGAATAGAATAGAATAGAAGAATAGAATAGAATAGAATAGAATAAGAATAGAATAGAATAGAATGGAATAGAATAGAAATAGGAATGGAATGGAATAAGAATAGAATAGAATAAGAATAGAAAATATGGAGTGGAATAGAATAGAATATGGAAAGAATAGAATAGAATAAGAATAGAATAGAATAGAATAGAATAGAATAGAATAGAATAGAATAGAATAGAATAGAATAGAATAGAATAGAATAGAATAGAATAGAATAGAATAGAATATGGAAAGAATAGAATAGAATAAGAATAGAATAGAATAGAATAGAATAGAATAGAATAGAATAGAATAGAATAGAATATGGAAAGAATAGAATAGAATAGAATAAGAATAGAATAGAATAGAATAAGAATAGAATAGAATAGAATAGAATAGAATAGAATAGAATAGAATAGAATAGAATAGAATATTATAGAATAGAATAGAATAGAATAGAATAGAATAGAAAATATGGAGTGGAATAGAATAGAATAGAATAGAATAGAATAGAATAGAATAGAATAGAATAGAATAGAATAGAATAGAATAGAATAGAATAGAATAGAATAGAATAGAATAGAATAATGGAATAGAATAGAATATTCTCCAAAGCGCCCGAAGGCAGGAGAAGAAGCAACAGATGGAAACTAATTAAGGAGAGAAGCAACCTAGAACTAAGGAGAAATTTCCTGACAGTAAGGACGATTAACCAGTGGAACTACTTGACTCCAGAAGTTGTAGGTGGTCCAACACTGGAGGGTTTTAAGAAGAGATTGTCTGAAATGGTAGAGGGCTTTCTGCCTAAGCAGGGGGATGGACTAGAAGACCTCCAAGGTCCCTTCCACCTCTGTTATTTAAGACAAAGGATTAAGTAGAACACAATGTGCTCCATAAACCTGGTATCTCTTCTCTCTCCGTTTTCCAGATTTTCCGTTTCCGTTTTCTTGGGTAACTGGCTATCTGGCTATGCTCGTTGGAGCTGGCATGACCTTCATTGTTCAAAGCAGTTCAGTGTTCACATCTGCTATTACTCCACTTGTTGGTAAGAGGGTTTTTATGTATGTATGTAACACAGCGGGCCTTTCTGTCATTATATTTTGTGCGTGTGCATTTAAACAAAGTAGAATCTGTCGATGTTTCATTCGCTGGATTGATTTGAAACAGGGTAGCTGCTGCGTTGTATACCACAGTACAGACCGTCCTCATCTTACAACAGCTCATTTAGTAACCGTTCAAAGTTACAACGCCCTGTAGAAAAAGGAACAATCAATTTTCACAGTTACGGCCGTCGCAGTCTCCCCACGGTCACGTGATTTACAGGCGGCTGCTTGACCACTGACTCACATTTATGATCATTCTGCTGACCGTAGGCAGAATCAGCCTGCAGTGCTGCATTCTAACCACTGCGCCACCACGGCTACTGTCTCCCGCCAATTTGCTTTGACTGTTAGTAGCTCAGATTTTTGTAGAGAGCTTAATCTTGCCGTAAACCTTTATATCAGTTTGAACTGCCTGGATTTCTGGATTTCCCCACACTTGAGAGCAAGGAGCCAGTATGGTGGACTCTGGGAAAGCCACTTGCTCAAAACAAATTGATGCAGTTGTAATTATATATAATTACAGTGAAATGACGCAACTCCTCCTGTTTTCTTCCCGTCAGGAATTGGGGTTATAAGTATAGAACGGGCCTACCCCCTCACCTTGGGATCAAATATCGGGACCACGACAACAGCTATTTTAGCTGCAATGGCCAGTCCTGGAAATCGACTGAAATATTCTTTACAGGTGAGCACTTTTTGATATCTGAAAGCTTCTTTTGTTGAAAGAACATACAATTCAACTAAAATTACTCCCATCTCTCTTGGGTTTTTACGTTGTCTTCACCACGAACTTTTCCTTTTAGGTCCAAAAACGGGCATCCTTAGTTTGTTACTTCAAACCAAGGATTTAAACCTGGTTCCCTGTGCTGCTTCAGAAAAGAAGCAGAAACTCTGGGTGGCTATTTTTAGCTACCAAGCCCCAAATGCAGCTTGTAGTAACTGGGATTAAGTGGATCTGGGGCTAGGATCAGAAGAGAGGAAAAAGCAGAACACTGCAACTTGACTGCAGTGGCTTGCGGTGTTTTGTAATACCTACCCTTAGTTGTAGTTGTTATTAAGAGCTGGCGTCATGTGTTTATTGAAGAGAAGGACGAGGGGTGACATGATAGCAGCCTGCCAGTATCTCAGGGGCTGCCCCAAAGAGGAGGGAGTCAAGCTGTTCTCCAAAGCTCATGAGGGCAGGACAAGAAGCAACGGATGGAAACTCATCAAGGAGAGAAGCAACCTGGAACTATGGAGAAACTTCCTGACAGTTAGGAACAATTAACCAGTGGAACAACCTGCCTCCAGAAGTTGTGGGTGCTCCAACACTAGTTTTTAAGAAGAGATTTTTGTCTAAAGTCTCCCTCTATAAAGCTACTATCTGTTGGCTTCTTGCCCCATCCCATAGACACTGTGGAGAACATATCCACCTCCTCTTTCCTGTGAAGCCCTTCAAAGTCGGAAAGGTAGCCATCATCCCTCCCGCTAGCCATCTCTTCTTTGACAGATGACCGTTTTTCAGTTTTGGTTCAGATGGAAGCCAACCTCGACCATTTTCTCCTGAATTCGGATTTGGTTTCAAAGCCCAGAAGCACTCGTGTATCGAATGCAGAGGGCAAAATGTACCCTAATCCGATTCGTGAAGTTCAACTCACAAAACCTATCACGGTCAGATCAAGAACATTGTAGAGACGAGAGCTTAAAGCTCTTTCCCCGTGTTTACGTGGCACAACCATCCAGCTAGCGAATTCAACACTGAGGAAGCTTGAAAAGCTTTGAAGTGCCCTAAAAGATAAATTTTACTGAATACACATCCCGGCATTGAAGAAGAAAAATCAACCCTGGCTTTTCCACGTGAAAATCTGGTTAGTTAACAGTAGCTTTCCATAACCCCCCACTCACCCACCAAGTGTTCACGTTGCCCAATGATGCCTCTTTAGCTTATTATGGGAACGCTCCACTTCTCCATCAGACATCTGCTTTTGTGACCTTGGCTCTCGTGGTCCACGGACAACTTCTTTAAAAACTCTCCTTTCTTTCCCCCCCGCCCCCTGTTTCTGTGGCAAGCCAAGTAGCGAGAGAAGTTAGTGTTGTGACTCAGGGCCAGCCTGTGGGTCCGACAGCCGGGTCCGATGTATCGGAGGACTCAGATGTGGGGGAGGAGGGAAACGAACCGGCTGATGATGATTTGGAGGCTTTGCAGAGTCCTCAGCCGGGGACCTCTTCTCAGCTGTGTGAGCCCGAGAGTGCGGAGGATGATGACCCACAGCTGGCCCTGTTCAAGGACGCCCGACGTAGGAGGCAGACGAGCAGGGACAAACAAAGAAAGACTATGGGACTCCTCGGGAGGAGGCACAGGGAGACCACGCCCTGAGCTCTCTATAAAAGAAGTGTTTGGGGAGGGGCTGGTTGCTGAAAGCAACTTTTTCGCTTGAGAAGACAAGCTCTTGTGTTTTTGTTAACTGCGTAATTAAATCTTGGCAGAAGCCTTTTAGCCTTGGACGCTTTCCAGACTCTTCTCTTAATTAGGGGTTGCGAGAAGAGGGCTGGTTCAGAACAGTTAGCAAGCATCTTAGAAATTCAGCCTTGACACTTGCCATCTTTCCCAAAGCGTTCATTTTAACTGGGGGGAAAAGGGGGGCTTTATAACATGCTGGCTCTTGATACGTATGTAGTCTAAGCATACACTGCTTATTATTCTGCGATGGAAATTACCATGTGAGCCGATCAACCATCGGGTTTTACTGGTTTTTAACAGCCATGTGAGCTGTTTAAAGATTTTTTGTTTTTTTTCTGGCATGGCTCCTAATTCCTTTGAACTGGGAGTTGTGTAGCAGGGAACCGGGATGTTTATACAACCTGGGAGGTCTCAATAAGCCAGATAATAGGAGAGGTTTCGGTGTCAGAAAATTAAACAAGGGATAATTGTAGGCTATGCCCGTGTGGTGCTTTGTCTTGGTGTTCCTCTGATGTCTCCTTTGAACTGTGTTTGTTTCCAGATTGCCCTGTGCCATTTCTTTTTCAATATCTCTGGGATTATCCTCTGGTACCCGATACCTTTTATGCGCATCCCCATCCGCTTGTCAAAGGCCTTGGGGAACATCACCGCCAAGTACCGATGGTTTGCCATTTTTTACCTCCTCTCCTGCTTCTTCTTGATCCCGTTGGCCGTGTTTGGCCTTTCGGTGGCCGGTTGGCCCTACCTGGTGGCTGTGGCCATCCCCATCTTTGCGGCCTTGATCTTCGTGCTCACCGTCCACCTTCTGCAGAAGAAGAAGCCACACCTGCTCCCCGAGAAGCTTCGGAATTGGGACTTCCTTCCTCGCTGGATGCACTCCTTGCGGCCCTGGGATGAAGCCATAACCGCCGTGGGCGTCGCCTGTGGCAGATATTGCTGCTGCTGTTGCAAACATTGTCAGAACAAGGGTGACCCAAGCGAAGAAGCCAAGCACCCAAAAGCGATGGAAGTTCACGAGAATCCCGTATCGCTGGCCGATGAAGAGAACTGCCTTTCCAAGGCCACAAAAGCAGAGCAAGCGGACCTGAGCACCACTGCCTTGTAGCAGAAAGGGGGAAGCTGAGACTGGAGGACCAAGGACAGAATGCTGGGGATCTGCGTGGAGGGAAAACAGGGAACGTGGGCCAGTGACTTGCGCTCAGTGAGACGACTGAACCAGTGATGGGTAACAGTGGTTGTCAGGACCCCTTAAGTCATGTCTAAATCACAAGATGCCCGTTCAAAACATCAGTAAGGCCTTACCTCACCTCTGCTCAATCCAGGGAACAAGTGAAGTCCTCTACTTGTCTCCAGGCTAAGGAAGGCCTGTGGGCAGGTACACCACTTGTTTCTTAGAGATCTGTGGGCAAACACTGCCCATCACTGCTAAAAACTCTCTCATTTGTAGTCCTGTAGTAGTCCAACGCACTCCATGTTCTTCATCATTATCAGACCCACAAGTAGGACATCTAGCCATGTGTTATATCATGTCACGTATCAATCGGGTCAGGTTTTCAGCAAGAGCTTTAAAACCGCGTTTCCCTCGATCCAATGTTTTCGAGAGTTCAGGCACATGCCATTGTTAACAAAAAATGTAATATAGTGTGTTCCGTCCCCATCTCCTCAACCAAACGAATTTTCTAAAAGCTTCCAGACGTGCTGGTTGAGGTGTGTGTTCAAGGAATTATCTATCTATCTATCTATATATTTTAGTACTGTAGGTTCTGTGGTTTGTGCAATTTATGAACTTTCTAGAGCACTTGTCTTTTACGGACCTAAATTATTTGAAGGCTGAATTTAGAGAACAATTGTTGAAGAATTTAGCTGCTGTATCTCTGTATGATATGCAGGAACGCCATTTCTGGTGTGCAGACACAGGATAGAGAGAAACAAGAGGGTACACGGGGGAAGCAATTCACAAGTTTTCTCCTCCTGGCTAGATTAAATTATGGAGAGAGAAAAAAGTTTTTTAAGGAAGTGAATTGCCCTAAAAATGTTACCTCATGTTCCAGAAGCATTAACTCATGAGATGTCCCAAAACCGGGTGAGATAAACCCTATTGCAATTACATGCAACCTTTTTACCTCTGTTGTCGGGTGTCTGATTGTGTGTGCACTGCTCTCTAAATGGATCTAGGACAGCTTGCCACATCCAGCTACCATGGCACAACTCGCCATGGGACAAGAGTAATATGGAAGAAACAGTGGAATAGAATCATTAAAGAAAGGATGCCAAAGGAGGGACAAAATTTGAATGGCAAAAATTATTTTTTTAATAATTAAAATTGAATTGAATCCCAAGGCAAGTTGGCCATGGTGACTTGGCCACGGTGAGTTGTCCTATTCCACTGTAAACAATAGTTTGTTGACAAGCCACAGTATACAAACCAGCCTTCAGATCAAAGAAGGCAATTTGTAGATAAGGTTTGCCCCGTATTTGGAGGGAAACTCTTCTAACTAGGGGCTCTTTAGATCTTTGGAACAAATTTATGTAGACGAAGTTGCAGTTCATAAATTTTGCTGGCACGTGGGGGGAAAAAAACAACTCCTCAAGGTTTTCATTTCCAGCCTCTGAGAAGTCAACCAGGATGAAACCTGGTTACCAAGATTATTGTAAGCCCCTGCTGCTGAAAAGAAAATTAGCCTTTTGCTTCTTCAAGGTGAAATATTAGGTCACCGCTATCAAAAAAGGAGAATTAATTCATATCTTGAGATGTGCTGTGCTCTATTCCAGTTTAATGGCCCTTGCATTCTGCTGGGTACCTAAATCCAATTATTATCGTTCTGTTTATTGCCTTGCGGGCTGATATTCTGGCAGCTGATATGACGATCCATCACTTTTCCTCATGATGCCCTTTATTGCAAAACTTTATTCTACATTTCTTGGAAGGTACTATTATAAAGAATTTTATCTAGATGTAGATATAGAATTATATTTACTGGGTGATCCGGTTGAAATGGACAAACGTGAATCTCTCTTATCAGAATCCCTGAGACTTAAAAGGGCTGAGCGTAGAATGGATCGTGCTGTTTTTTTTAAAAAAAAAATGCAAAGAAATTATCTCTGATAGGGATTCAGGCTGGAAGTCCATATAATGACCTTAGTATAAGCTGGCTAAAAATATCAAGAAGAATACAAGGCAAATTCAGCTTTTTAAAAAAAAAACACCAAAAAACCAAAAATGGATAGTTTACAGTGGAGAAATTGAGTCTTCCATTTATTGCTCCTGATTATCAGTGAAATTTAAAAGTGCTTATATGTGCATTTCTTGGAAAGCAAAGGAAGAGATCATGTACTCCAGTCTCATGCAAGTTTACTCAAAAGTAAATCCCCTGACTTTTTAATGGAAAAGTAGTTTTGATGCATTTGTACTAGAAAGAGGCCTAGTATTTTATTTTTACAAATACTTGGATCTGCAGGGCTCCACGTGCTTTTAAGAAAGCTACAGATTTAATCAACTTAGCAAAGACAGAAAACATTTGTAGCTAGGGTGGAAGATGGTGGCAGTGGTTGGTTCCTCAAGTTTGCTGTTTAGCTTCCCAACCAACTAGGTGACATCCTTCTGTTTCAATTCTTCTCTGCTTTTATTGATCTCATGTGGTTAGTGGGTCATGTGACCGACTCTCCATGCCTTGTTACATGTGACCAGCTGGTGATGTTCATGTGAAGGTCACCAGGTGAGATCAATAAAAGGAGGGGAGGAGGAGGAGGAGGAGGAGAAGAAGAAGAAGAAGAAGAAGAAGAAGAAGAAGAAGAAGAAGAAGAAGAAGAAAAAGAAGAAGAAGAAGAATTTTTCTGAAACATTCAGAAGCTAAACAGCCAGCCTAAAATGAAACCATCACCAACATTTAATCAACTTTATGCAGAAATTGATTAATTACAATGCAATAGCACAGAAATGAAGTTTCTGTGCAATTAATAATAATTGGCACCTGGCAGAAACAGCAGGACACAGCCAAAATAAAGCACTTAATAAACCAGGGGTCCAGGGGGGGAGGGAGAGTCAGAAAAATCAAAATGGTGGCTGCAGCTATGCAATTAACCCGCCCGTTTTTGATGAGAACTTTACCCAATCTTTCTTCTCACGTTGTTTATGATAATGTTCTTATGTAGCTTGTTTGGGGGGGGGGGCAGAAAATGTTTTCACACTCAATCATTAATATTAGCAGGGGCGAGGGGGTTGTTCAGATTTGTGAAGCAGAATGCTACACCAATTCCGTAGACTTTCTGTCTTCTCAAAAACTTTGAGAAGAAGAACAGACAAATGCCTTTGCAATCCACCTCTGCTTTCTGCGTGATCGACTCTGATGCTGTAACTCAATCTACCTCTTGTTCCCTTCGGCGGAATCGTGGTTTAGAGGGAAAGTGGGAACTCTTTCCAAGCAAAAGGAAGTTGGATTTCCAAGGGCCAACATGGCGAGTGGTTAACGGTTAGGGCAGCTGAAGTCAACTGACGGGTTGAAGAACCAGCGGGCACGTTCACAAAAGTTGAGAAGTAGGGCTGATTTAATATTATTTTATGTAGAACCAGGCGGAAGCATAAGAAGGGAAGTAAACTGGACAAGATTGGGATTAGGAAAGAGAAAAGAATATACAACATACTTATGTTTATATGTGCAAATATTATTTTTCTCGCTGCTTTATGAATGCAATATTTAAGCCCCTCAGAGCTACTTAATCGGAGGGATGAATCAATTTATGGTCAAACTGCATTCAGTACAATGTCCCCTTAATTCGCCCATTTCATCCTGGATGGATAATGGTTTTGTTTTTCAGCCCCTATGTAGAGAAATATGCGTAGAAAGGATTGGACATAAACATAATCAAGAATGTGGTTTTTTTTGTCTTCATCACTTAAATCTGGTGATGAGAAACCAACTTTCCATTCCTAAGGGGGTAAGGAAGGCTGGCAAACTGAATCAGCAGCGAAAGAAAATATTTGTTTTGAACAGGGGAGGTGGGGCAAGGAAGCCACCAGTTTCGTAGAACATCACCTTTATGGTTGACATCCCACCAGGGTAGAGGGTCTTCAAAGTTGGAAGCGCTGCAACCTGCCAGTGGCACCTGCTTCATAGTGATGGAATTAATGTAATGGACTTTATATGGCTTCTGTTTCTCCAACCTGGTGCTCTTTCGTTAACGTGAAGTCTGCTTGCTGGGATATGAAGGTAACTGCAGTCAAAGACAACAGGGAAGTTCCAACTTGAGGGAGGCTACATTAAATTGTCCTGCCTTGCAATAAACAAAGTTATCTTCTATCCGGTTGAAAACTTGGGAGTCCTCCAGAGTCCCCTCTGAAAATATCGGATCATGGAACTGCATCTCTTTTTTTTAGCATTTCCCATTATTTATAATTTGTTATTTTTTTAGTGTACAGTTTTCCATGTATGTTCTCTAAGGAACAGCTTGTGAGATTTGAATTATGTATTGCGTACTTTACAACATTGTGGTGTTTATAAGGAATGTTGGGGGGGGGGAGGTGGAAAGTCTTCTGTAAAACAGCTGAGAAAAAGAATGAAGTGGGAATATTGTTTGCTTTAATAAGATTTGTTGAAACAAAGCAAAATGCCTCTCGCGTCATGCTTTAATTTCTGTTATGCGTTAAAATATGGAACTATTATTATTATTTTTTTACATCCTAGTGACTCCTTTTGGCTTTTTTTTTGTAACGAAAGTTCTTCCATAACTGTGGATAAAACAATGTAATGGATAAAACTACCAATGACCAAGAATGTAAAGTGGAATATTATAATTTGGCATTGTTTTTGTCTCATTGGAAAAGAATGACAGGATATTGAATGCGATGTTGAATGGAAAATTAAAAGATTTTAAAAAGACGACGAACGATGAAATTATATTTTTATTAAAACCCCTCAGTTGTGATAATGAAGTGCTATTTTATATCATTATGTGTCCATTTTATTTATAACCACACATTCATGTACATACTTTATCTTCTACTGCTTATGAATGCTACTCATCATTCATTCATTCATTCATTCATTCAATCAATCAATCAATCAATCAATCAATCAATCAATCAATCAATCAGCGGGCTTTCAACCCAGGGATGACTCCTGGACAACATTTGGGTCAACCTTTACTTTAACCTTGTCATACCAAAAATAACCACACCATCTAAATTTTAATCCATGACCTTCTAATTCAAGTAGCGTCTTATTCTGTAGGTTCACCGCATCTTTTAGCCAGACCAAGCAACAAGCATCAAACTATAGTTTCCAATCTGGTAAACCCAACCTTGCTCTTCCCTTAACATCTTGCAGTAGTTTATATCTACACAGTGGGGAAGATTGTCCATCTGATCTAACGGATTAGATTATGGAAGACTTGTCTATAATCCTATTCAGTGCTTTCTTTGTAAAAGAAAAAGGTGCCGGAACTCACACATGTCATACAACCCGCCTTGCCTACCCTACAAGGTTCCATCCAAAAAAGGTGCCGGAACTCCGTTCTGAGCGTTCTATGAGAAAAAAAGCCCTGTATCTATCTATCTATCTATCTATCTATCTATCTATCTATCTATCTATCTATCTCTATCTATCTATCTATCTATCTATCTATCTATCTATCTATCTATCTATCTATCTATCTATCCAGTGCTTTCTTTGTAAAAGAAAAAGGTGCCGGAACTCACACATGTCATACAACCCGCCTTGCCTACCCTACAAGGTTCCATCCCAAAAAGGTGCCGGAACTCCGTTCTGAGCATTCTATGAGAAAAAAAAAGCCCTGATCCTATTTAAGATGGATTATGGAGTGTGGGTAATATTATCTGGAAGTATCAAACATAATCAAAGCCCCTTGAATGTCAGCAGGAATGCTGCTTTACCACCAACGTGTCAAGTACTTAGGAGCCAAAATGTTTTATAGATGGCACTTGCCACCAGAAAGGTTATTAAAAATGTTTAAAAATATGTCAGATAATTGTTACTGGTACTTATTATCGTGTATGGTGGACATGTGTTAAAGCAAAGAGGTCCTGGAGCAAAATACATACTTGGCTAAAAAAGATGCTGGGAAAGCATGTAGATTTTAAACCTGAACTTTTTCTACTAGGTGTAACGCCAGAAAAGATCGATAAACAAAGTACATACTTTATTTTCAATGGGATAACAGTGGCAAGAATCATATTCACCCAATATTGGAAAAATGAAGAAATGCCACTGGAGGAAGAAATAATTAAAAAAAAATACTAGAATGTGCGGAAATGGATAGACTTACTGTGGGGTTGAAAGAAAAACAAGAAACAAAATACTTTCAAACTTGGGACTTATTTTATCAGTAGCTGGAGAAAAGAATAAAAGATTAGGAATTAAATTTGTATTAGTGAATGGTAAGCTCAGACAACACGTTTGTTGAATAAATACTACTCAATTCTATGAAAAAAAAATTAATAAAAACTTTACCAAAAAAAAATAATACTTAGGAGCCAAGGACTTGGCAACACAAGGAAACAATAGGCAATAGCCGGTCATCAACACCCCATTCAAGTACTAAAAAGCTACACACCACATTAAGTCAATGGGGGAAGCCAGATTCACTTAACAACCTTGTGTCAAGAATGAAACTTTGGCAGCTACGTTCCTCTTTGTTTCAACTTGCCAATAGAGTAAGGAATGGGAGGTGTTGCTTTAGAATGGACTAGATGGAGAAACGAAACCTCTAAAATTCTGCTGAAGACTGTGAAAGCCTGAAACCTTTTCAAGGACACCGCAGCAGGTGTGGAGAAGAAGCAGACGGTTCCCATAACAAAGTGAAATTGTTTACTCGAGAGGGTGGGGTTGAGCCCAAAATTGAGAGGTTTCGGGGTTTGGCTAGAGAAATTATTGTTTAATTCCATGAACTGGCATCTGGGAACCTCAGAGTTAGTTTTGCTCCAACATTACTATGCTGTGTATTCAGTAAACAGTAAGATTTTTTTTAAAATCCCATTTATATCCCGCCCTTCTCCGAAGACTCAGGGCAGCTTACAATCTAAAGCACAAATCAATGTGCTTAGCAATAGCCTTCATTCTATGTATATGCCTGCTTATTAGGGCTTTTGGGCCCCCTCAAGCGGCATTATTACAAAGTCAGCTTATTGCCCCCAACAATCTGGGTCCTCATTTTACCTACCTCGGAAGGATGGAAGGCTGAGTCAACCTTGAGCCTTTTGGGACTCGAACCTGCACTAATTGCAGGCAGCTGGTGTTACTTAAGGAGGCATTAGCCCACTGCTCCACCAAGGCTCTTCAAAACGGAATGGAGTTTTATTTTGATTCTTGAGCTGGAGGTTGACACCATTGTTACTAACTTAACAAATGCAATGATTCACTTAATAACCGTGGCAAGAAAAGTTGTAAAATGGGGCAAAACTTACTAACAAATTTCCCCCTTAAATTTTGGGCTCAGCTGGGGTCGTAAATTGAGGACTACCTGCATATTAATAAACTGCCCCCAGTGAAAGAAATATCTCTATCATGTTACGTCTAAAGAGCATGGCATCTAAAACCACACAGTCTCAAACTTTTAAATCCTTGTTTAAAGGCAACATCTGGAAGGCTCTTAATGCACCTCATTAACTTCTGCTACAGACCTTAGGAAGCTTGACGTTAAGATGTCACCCGTTCAACGGGAAAACACAATAGTGTAATCTAATTATTTGCATTAATACCCATGTGCACCTGAATTGATGGCCTGCTCAGAAGTAAACCTGGTTGAACTGCAAAATGATGTTGTCTCCAGTGTGTAGTTAAAGAGGTTCTCAGCTAAGGCCTTGTTTGGTTTCCAAACGTCTTTGCAAATCTATACTATAACACGGCAGAGACAGATAAGTAGCAATGCATGATAGGCATCAATAAGGTAAGTTAGCTCAACAACTGGACCTTCACCTCACAGCTGACCAGTTCCAGTTGTGATAGAGAAAAACCTGAGGGCACCTACTGCATTCTGGTGTCCTCCAGATGTTTGGCAATGCAACTTTTTCATTAGCTGGTTCTAAGCTGGCCTCCTTGGTTTGATGCTCTTCATGAGCCATCACGTCCTGATTAATGGACAACAAAGTTGCATTACCAATATCTGTTGGGTACCAGATTGGAATAGATGCCTGCAGGTTTTCTCTGGTCAGCTGTGAGTCGAAGGTCCAGTTGTTGAGCTAATGTACCTCATGGATGCCTATCATCCATTGCTACTTGTCTGCCTCTGCGGCGTTATAGTATAGATTCCCAAAGACATTTGGAAACTGAAGAAGGCCGTCGCGGAGAACTTCTTTAACCACACAAACCACTGGAGACAACCTCATTTTGCTCGTGAAGAACATCAAACGGAGGACGGAAGCCTAGAATCAGCTGACGAAAAGCTCTATATCTAAGCTTTATAAAAAAGCCTTTTCATCAACTGTCTAGAAGTCATGCTTAAAAAAAAACAAACCTTGAGTATTCATGCATTTATCTTCCTAGCTACATTTTATTACTCCTTTCCAATCAAGAAACTGTTGACACAGTGTTTTCCGTTGTCTAGTATCTACAATTTGACGTCATTACAGTTGTCACATTGGCCTTCCCTACCTAGGCACCTGGCTATTGTGGGAATTTCTGCAAATGAAATAAAGTCACACCGTTTCACAGGAGTGTAAATATGTCCTCCAGGGCCACCAGTTACATAACCATGTTTTGAATGTATATTCCTGGGGAAATAATACTGGATTGTAATATGGCAAGATGTAGTTTTGAAAGAGTAATAGAAACCATGTTAAAGCATAGTCAAGTTTCCTTGGCTGTTGTGACTGTGGGGTTCTTCTTTGATTCTTCTTTGGCTCTTTTATGACTCGTGGACTTCAACTCCCAGAATTCCTGAGGAGCAAGGCTGACTTAACAAGTGTCTCACTTAGCAACAGAAATGTTGGGCTCAATTGTGGCCATAAGTCAAGGACTACCTATATTTTAGGAGGGGTCCTTGGTGCTCTCCTGAGCTTGCTTGTTGTCTTGCAGATGCTCCATTATTCAAACTGGGTAACTTCATGAATGCCAGAAGGGAGGCGGATTTGCAAGGAGGAGGAGAATTGTGGCGTATTGGTGCTCTCTGAGCTTGCTTGTTTTCTTGCAGACGCTTTATGACCCAACTAGGTAACATCATCAGTGCTAGTAGGGAGTGGGGTTTGCAAGGAGGAGGAGGAGGAGGATTGTGGGATCCTTGGTGCTTTCTTTCTTGGTCATTTCATTACCCAAACTAGATAACATCATCAGTGCTAGCTAGTTACACTGATGGTGTTACCTAGTTTGGGTCATGAAATGTCTGCAAGAAAACAAGCAATCTCAGAGAGCACCAAGGACCCCACAGTCCTTTACTACTTCTTCTTCTTCTTCTTCTTTTCCTCCCTCCTCCTCCACCTCCTCCTCCTCCTCCTCCTCCTCCTCCTCCTCCTCCTCCTCCTCCTCATTTCCACAAACCCCAATTCCTTCTAGCCCTGATTACGTTGCCTAGATAGGGTCATGAAACATCTGCAAGAAAACAAGCAAGCTTGGAGAGCACCAAGGATAGGTCATTACAACCCCCAGCTACAAATATTCCCTTTTATTAATACCTATTTTTTACCTCTAACAAATGATCTAAAACATTTGGTGAAATGTTATTCGGGGACCTGAAACTGGAGTCCTCTCACAGGATAGACACAACGACAACTCTTCTTGCAATATGATGTCATAGCAAGTAAAGCTATGGAATCAACCTGGTTGGCTGATTTTTTTAAAAAAACTAAGTCATTTTGAACCCTTTTTGGGTTTCTACAATTATAGTAGCCCAGATAATCCCGACCTGCTGCTAGTTTGGGAAGTTGAAAAATCAAATTCCCAGAAAGCGATGACAAGGCAAATCTTTAGCCACCAACCTCAAGTTTCACTTTATCCTTGGGGATGGTTAACAATGATTTTTGCTCATAGGCGTTTCGACCTCAAGAATCAATATATTTTGGAAAAAATTGAGTATTTACTCATGTACTAGGCTGTATTGCTATTATCCTTCTCATCTTTTCATTTGTCTTCTTTTCTCATCTTCTCGTCTTTCTAACTATCTTATCCCATTGGTATCTTATGATTTATCACTTGTTTTTTGTCTCGTGTTAATGTTTGTAACTATGATTTATGATCTATGACCTATCACTTTGCTGTTTGTATGTATGCTGTGAGCTTCTGCACTGGAGACAAATTCCTTGCGTGGTTGATCACACTTGGCCAAAAAGAATTCTATTCTATTCTGTTCTGTTCTTTTTCTGTTCTTTTCCATTCCATTCCATTCCATTCCATTCTATTCTATTTCTATATTCTAGTGTAGTCTAGTCCAGTCTATAATCTATTCTATTCTATTCTAATTTATTTTCTATTCTATTCTACTCTATTCTATATTCTATTCTATTTTCTATATTCTGTTCTGTTCTGTTCTATTCTATTCTATTCTATTCTAATTTATTTTCTATTCTATTCTACTCTATTCTATATTCTATTCTATTTTCTATGTTCTATGTTCTATGTTTTCTATTCTATTCTATTCTATTCTATTCTATTCTATTCTATTCTATTCTATTCTATTCTATTCTATTCTATTAATTTCTATTTCTATTTCTATATTCTAGTGTAATCTAGTCCAGTCTATAATCTATTCTAATTTATTTTCTATATTCTACTCTATTCTATATTCTACTCTATTTTCTATGTTCTATATTCTATTCTGTTCTGTTCTATTCTATTCTATTCTAATTTATTTTCTATTCTATTCTATATTCTATTCTATTTTCTATGTTCTATGTTCTATGTTCCCTATTCCATTCCATTCCATTCCATTCCATTCCATTCCATTCCATTCCATTCCATTCCATTCTATTCTATTCTATTCTATTCTATTCTATTCTATTCTATTCTATTCTATTCTATTCTATTCTATTCTATTCTATTCTATTCTATTTCTACTCTACTCTACTCTACTCTACTCTACTCTATATTTTAGTCAAGTCTATAATTATTCTATTCTCTATTCTGTTCTATTCTATTCCTATTCTATTCTGTTCTATTTTTTATTTTCCATTTTCCATTCATTCCATTCCATTCTATTATTATTCTATCCCAGCTCAGAGCACAAATTTCTGAGGCTAATCATAATCCCTACAGACTGAGGCAGAATCCAGCTTTGCTATCTCTTTGCCTTAGGACAACAAAGAGTTGATATTTAACAAGCATTTACTTACTAGAGGAAAAAAAGAAAGAAACCCACGCCAAATACTGATCTGAAAGCTATCCTAAAATGATATGTTTCCACCATCGTGACTAATTAAAGCCTGTTAAATTTCTGACATTCTAATATTCACTAAATATTATAGTTTATTGCAGGAGATTAAAGTTATAAAGCTAGTCCATTTGCAATCGTAATTGTTAAATAATAAGTACAGTTTGACATCGTAACATCTGAATGATAAGAACAGGCAGATTTAAGATGATTAATCCTTTGCTTGTTTACTCTAATAAATTCCCACATTAACCCATATCTCTTGGTTTCTCTTACAGACGTATTTACTTTGGATGCTTTTCCACTCAGCTAATGGAAGGCAACTTATAAAACACAGTCATATAACAAGATCAATGAGTTATCAGCAGCACGTAATAAAACAGTCACGGGAGCTGTATTCAAAATAAGGTTCAGCCAAACAGCTTTCTGAGCAGCCATGTTTTAATCAAAGTCTAGAAAAATAAAATCTTGGTACTGACCATAAAAATAGCTTGGTGTTAAAACTTCTAAACTTCCACGAATCTGATATCCTGAGCAATGCTGAGAATGCAAGAAAGGAGCAATGCAGGGAGGATGGTCCTGTAAATATCCAGGTTACAACCTGGTTAAGGCTTTTAAGGCCCAAACAATTATTCTGAAGTGAATGTAGACAATTCCATCACATGTCAAACAAAATACGGGTGGCATGATCACAACGTAGTCTGACAACTCTTCGTCATTAATTCATACTCTCTTCTCTGATTGCTCCCAACAAATTTGTCTGAAATGGTATAGGGTTTGAGCAGGGGGTTGGACTAGAAGACCTCCAGGGTCCCTTCCATCTCTGTTACTCTGTCAAATGTTACTGGCTGGTTTTCAAGTCCTCCAGTTAATTAATAGGGAATGAGCTGTTCAAGTTATAGGCATAGGAGCTTATTAACAGCAGGACTGATCCAGACATACGGTAGCTACTGTATATAATTCAGAATAAAGCTGGAAGGGACCTTGGAGGTCTTCTAGTCCAACCCCCTGCTCAGGCAGGAGACCCTATACCATTTTAGACAACTGGTTGTCCAGTCTCTTCTTAAAAACCTCCAGTATTGAAGCAGCAATAAGTTCTGGTGGCAAGCTGTTTCACTGGTTACTTGTCCTCGCTGTTAGGAAGTTTCCCCTTAATTCCAGGTTGCTTCTCTCCTTGATTGGTTTCCATCCATTGTTTCTTGTCCTGCCTTCTGGTGCTTTGGAAAATAACTTGACACCCCCCCTCTTTTTTGTGGCAGCCCCTCAAATACTGGAATACTGCTATCATGTTCCCCCTTGGCCCTTCTTTTCTCTAGACTTCCTATTCCCAAATCCTGCAACCGTTCTTCATATGTTTTTCTTTCCATGCCCTTAATCCTCTGCATTTTTTCCAAAGTCTCAACATCTTTTCTTTTTTTTTTTTTGTAATTCGTGGTGACCAAAACTGGATGCAGTATTCTAGATGTGGTTCCCTATTCCCCACTCCAGAAAAATGTTCCTCTTGTCCACGTTTTCTCTTTTCCCATACGAAACCATAATCGGAATAAGGGCATCGAATTGCCTTGAACAACGGGGCAGGTTGGTTCTTGACTGAATGCTTTGGAATTAAAGGCAAAATGATGCCAGAGAATGAAATATATAAATGAAGGAGCTGGTGTAAACCACGGGCCTTTTTTTTTTTCCTTTTTGAAAATTATACAAAACAAATAAGGGTCTTTATTTGATCCCCTGCTGAAGACAGATGTAAATCACGGAATCCTTTATGCACCCAAATCAAGGAATAAACGAGTGTGTGTGTGTGTGTGTGTATATCTTAGAAAAATGGTTTCATTTTTCAATCAAGAGTGGTTGAAGTCATGGCAAGTAGGTCCTTCCCAATATAAACACGGACGTGCTATATAGTAAATTGGAGAATGTTCAAAATGTTTTGCATTTGCAATGTTTTTCTTTCTCAAAACCACCACTTTTTCTGGCTCTTGATTCGGAAGGAGGTTGACTTGGTGTAGGAGGCCATGCATGCTTCCTCACCAGGCTCTCAAAGTAAATCCAAAGGAAAAAAAAGGGGGGGGGACATTTTACTACCGCTTGGAAAAGAGAGGGGTTTTCCTTGTGAAGACAACTTGTCCCTAGTGTTTCAACTTCCCGAACAGGAATGTTCGGGGTTTAAGGAACCCCTCTCCGAGCCATTTGGGTCAGGAGGCGCTTCACGTTCTGCTGGTCTGCTGCTCTGGTTTGGGTCTTCGTCTGTAGGAAGAGGTTCTTCTTCAGCCACCGCTGAACTATCTAGGTGAGGGATGGCTGCACAACACACCCAAACAGGAACAAAATTAATTCTTTATTGAATTCTATTCTATTCTATTCTACTCTAATGTACTCTACTCCACTGCACTCTATTTCCATTCCATTCCATTCCATTCCATTCCTCTACTCTACTCTACTCTTCTCTTCTACTCTACTCTACTCTTTCCATTCCATTCCATTCCATTCCATTCCATTCCATTCCATTCCTCTACTCTACTCTACTGTTCTCTTCTACTCTACTCTACTCTACTCTACTCTACTCTACTCTACCCATTCCATTCCATTCCATTCCATTCCATTCCATTCCATTCCATTCCATTCTATTCTATTCTATTCTATTCTATTCTATTCTATTCTATTCTATTCTATTCTATTCTATTCTATTCTATTCTATTCTATTCTATTCTATTCCATTCCATTCCATTCCATTCCATTTTACTCTACTCTACTCTACTCTACTCTATTCATTTTGGGCACAGAGTCACCTTGGTGACCTTGGACCAATCATATTCTCCCAGGAATAGAATAGAGAAATGAAGAATAGAACAGAACAGAATAGAGCTGGAAGGGACCTCGGAGGTCTTCTAGTCCAGCCCCCTGCTTAAGCAGGAGAACCTAGACCATATCAGACAGGTGACTCTCTAGTCTCTTCTTAAGCAGGTAAGAGCAGCAGGTAAGAGAAAACCATTTCCAAAATCTTTCCCAGAAACTTTCAGGAACTTCTCCCGGCAATCGCCAGGAGTCAACCCTGACTCTAAGGTGCCAAAAATGATTGAGGAAAGAGCTGAAGAAACTTCCTTGTTTTTCCTTTCTTCTTCAAAGGAAAAACAAGGAAGTTCAGTTGCCTCCTGGAAAAAGCAGCCTGTGTGGATGGCTGAGAATCTCCACAGATACGCAGGAAAGAACATTTATTTTATAAACTCTGGCTAGTTCTACTCAAGCAGAGATTTGTAAAGCAATTTAATTTTAAACCCTCTAGGACCCGATTAGATCCACAGCGCAATTATCGTGAACCGAACAGTCTGCGAAATGGTGAGAAAACAGCTTTGAAGAATGTGCGCTCCTGTTTGCACAGACACCCCCCCCCCACGTCATCTTTCATCTTTCAATTGTCCTATCTGGTCATTGGGTCTCATGAAGCCTTACAGATCAAGTCTGTTGTTGTTGATTGATTGAAAACCTGTTATAATTGTGTTTTTTTTTTGTGGCCCTGTGTACGGTCACTCATGCGCTCGTGACCTCACGTCTGGACTACTGCAACGCTCTCTACATGGGGCTTCCCTTGAAGACCACTCGGAGGCTCCAGCTGGTGCAGAATGCAGCCGCGAGAGTTGTCTTGGGAGTTTCCCGGTACTCCCATGTTACACCTTTGCTCCGCGAGCTGCATTGGCTGCCAGTTGTCTTCCGGGTGAGATTCAAGGTTTTGGTAATGGTTTTCAAGGCCCTACATGGCATGGGTCCGGAGTACCTCGGGGATCACCTGCTGCCGGCGTCAACTTCCCTCCGCCCTGTGCGTTCCCACAGAGAGGGCCTCCTCAGGGTGCCACCGATCAGAGAATGTCGATTGGTGGCCCCCAGGGGGAGATCCTTCTCTGTGGGCGCTCCGGAACTATGGAATCAGTTACCGGTAGAGCTCCGGATGGCGCCCGATCTTCGCTCCTTTCGCCGCGATCTGAAGACGTTTTTGTTTGAACAAGCCGGCCTGGCCTGATGGGGGATTGGTGGGGTTTTTATTGTGGATTTTTATATTACTATTTATTGTTTTAGCTCGGGCTCCTATTTAATTCTTTTTTAATTTTTGTACTCTGTATTTTTATATGTGCCCTGTTCACCGCCCTGAGTCCTTCAGGAGAAGGGCGGTATACAAATATAATAAATATAAATATAAATATATACCAGAATAGAATAACAGAGTTGGAAGGGACCTTGTGGGTCATCTAGTCCAACCCCCCTGCTCAAACAGGAAACCTTTACACCATTTCTGACAGATGGCTGTCCGGTCTCTTCTTGGAAGCTTCCAGTGATGACGATTGACTGATGGGTGTTTCTTTCGTTTTGAGCATTTTATATCCTGTCTTTCTCCTACGGGCTCCTGGGCACAATTTGATTAAGTGCAAAAATCACACCCCGTGTTAGATTTTAGATATGTAACGGTGTACAGTTAAACCTCCTGCATGCTAACATTTCATTCCACTCCGGAGTGAGTAACCTCCATCTGGAGTGGGCTTCCTTCAGAAGAGATAACTTTAATCTTAAAAGCTGTAAAGTTATTAGCAAAACCTCGTGGTTTCTTCAGGTATTCTCCAAAGGCGAAAGGACAAAAAAAAAAGAAGAAAAAAAAAGAAACTTATCTCGTCTTGCTATCCATTAGCTCGCCTTGTTAATCATCTACTATTAATCTGTCTCATTTTTTAACCTAATGGAATGCTTGAGTTGGCAAGTGCCTAAAAACAGGTTTGAACCAGCTGGAGATACGTTGGTGTCTTCGATGAACACAGAGGTGTTTCTTTTAATAATTCAGAGCTGAACATAAAGTTGGGGCTTCTTTTTTTATAAAAAAAATATGGGTAAAGTCTTCTGTCGTCCAACCTTCCCTTTTAAGAGAGACATAATTTTCTGGATAGTGTAATTTCCCCCAAAAAGGAGAGACGTGTCACGCTGCAAGACACAAAATAGTTGTCTCCCCCAGAAAAACTAGAAAGCTAATTTGAAGATGGGACTTGCTTCTTCGTGGCATGTGTCCCTCTCTAACACACAGGGAAATGTATTTCATCACCAAAATCACAGCCTCTCTGAAATCTATATTGGTTTTTTAAAATATATATCTATCTATATCTATCTATATTTATCTCTATCTCTATCTCTATCTCTATCTCTATCTCTATCTCTATCTCTATCTCTATCTCTATCTATCTCTATATCATCTACATCTACATCTACATCTCTATCTCTATCTCTCTCTATCTCTATCTCTATCTCTATCTCTATCTATCTCTATCTCTATCTCTATCTCTATCTCTATCTCTATCTCTATCTCTCTCTATCTCTATCTCTATCTCTATCTCTATCTCTATCTCTATCTCTATCTCTATCTCTATCTCTATCATCTCTATCTCTATCCATTTAATGAAGCATTTGGAAGAAACGGCGTTCTTCCCAATTCTTGCAAAATCCAAAGTTAACCAAATCAATCCACATCAAATGCCATAAGCTGCATCCCTCACGTCAGTTGACATTATGCCAATAGCAAGATTTAATATCAGTTAAGTACCTCCTTCGGGCACGACAAATGTGTGCCTTTGTTGGAAATGTTGACACTTGTGCCTGCTAAATGAGGATTGGTTTAATCTCCCTTTGATTTAAACAAAAAGGCCAAACGTTTTTATGTAGGTCTTAACTATATGCAGCTGTGACCACTTGTTTAAAGAATGTTTGAAGTTAAAAGGCTTCATATTCTAACCTTACAGACCTTCTCCATTTGCACGGTGGTGCTAAATTTTCAATTGTATTAATTAAGGTTTTACGTATATGATGTTATGTTGTGTTGTGTTATGTGTTTGTGTTATGTTATACTATGATGTTATGTTATGTTATGCTGTGTTATGTGTTTGTGTTTTGTGCTGTTATGTTGTTGTTATGTTGTGCTGTGCTATGTTGTGTTATGCGTTGTGTGTTACGTGTTTGTGCTTTGTGTTACGTGCTGTTATGTTATGCTATGTTATGTTATATTGTTGTGTCCTGTGTTCTGTGATGTTATGTTACGTTATGTTTTAATGAACATTGGGGAATTAAGGTTTTCAAGAATAGACTGGGCAACCGTTTGTCCGGGATAGTATAAGCCTAGGTCTTCTGTCTTGAGAACGGGGCTGGATAGAAGATCGCCAAGGTCCCTTCTATTCCATGATTTTATGTTTGTAAATAATGTCATAATGTCAGTCGTGAATGCAGCATTGCAGGCTGACTCTGCCCACAGCCAGGAAGTTCGATCCTGACCGGCTCAAGGTTGACTCTGCCTTCCATCCTTCCAATGTCAGTAAAATGAGGACCCAGATTGTTGGGGGCAACAGGCTGACTGTGTAAACCACTTAGAGAGGGGCTGTGAAGTGGTATATACGTCTAGGTGCTATTGCTATTTCCTTCCTTCCTTCCTTCCTTCCTTCCTTCCTTCCTTCCTTCCTTCCTTCCTTCCTTCCATCCATAACAGATGCTGACTCTGTAAACTGCTTAGAGAGGGGCTGTAAAGCACGGTGAAGCGGTATATAAGTCTAGGTGCTATTGCTATTCCTTCCCTCCCTCCCTCCCTCCCATCCATCCATCCATCCATCCATCCATCCATCCATCCATCCATAACAAATGCTGACTCTAAACTGCTTAGAGAGGGGCTGTAAATCATAGTTAAGTGGTATATAAGTCTAGGTGCTATTGCTATTTCCTTCCTTCCTTCCTTCCTTCCTTCCTTCCTTCCTTCCTTCCTTCCTTCCTTCCATCCTTCCTTCCTTCCATCCATAACAGATGCTGACTCTGTAAATTACTTAGAAAGGGGCTGTAAAGCACGGCGAAGCGGTATATAAGTCTAGGTGCTATTGCTATTCCCTCCCTCCCTCCCTCCCATCCATCCATCCATCCATCCATCCATCCATCCATCCATCCACCCCTCCATCCATCCATAACAGATGCTAACTCTAAACTGCTTAGAGAGTGGCTGTAAAGCAGGGCAAAGCAGTATATAAGTCTAAGGGCTATTGCTATGGCTATTTGTAAATAATTACCTGAAAGACACCAGAAACGCCAAACGACAAAAGTAACCAACAAATAGGGAGCGAGGCAGCCCAAATAGTAGATCTGCAACGAAACAGGAGTTGGTATCAGAGCCACAAAATCCACAGCAGTTCCTCAAAAGGCAACGGACGAGTACGCACCAGGTCAGAATGGAAAATGTCGCCGGACAAAATCCTCAGCCGTAGGTAAAGCAAAGCTAACGTGCAGGGGCTGACCGATTCTTGGTTGCTGTAATTCCAGCATCTACGGAAGATCGTTTTTGGAAAAAAAAGCATTCAATAATTTGTAAGGTTTAGGCTTTAGGTAATAAGGGGTGGGCTTTTTTGGGACAAAACGGTAAAAAAAAAAAGTCCTTTGGAAGATGCAGCCCTGGCAACTGTCGGCAACTCTTTAAGGCAGCCGCATCGTCTCATCAATCTTGTCTTGCTTGGCCTTTGCAGCTGCTGCCTAAGTGCAAAGGGCTGCATCTAGTTTAAACCGGAATCATTTCAGCTACCATGTCAAGGCTTCGTCACATCCTGGGTTGGCTCCAGTGGCAGCAAAGATCAAAAGCTGGGCTGAACAACGAGAACCAGGAACAGGACAAGCGACCGCTTTCCAGGGACGCACAAACATTTTCCCACTGCCCATCATCTGTATTTGCACAGCCCAATTTATAACATTTATCAATTCCCCATTGAACTGTGAAATATTTGCAAATTAAGATGACAAATTTCTACACTTTGGGGGGGGGAATAATTTTATTCAAGATTACAAACGAGAATAAAAGCAAAGGCAAAGTAAAAAATATATAAGAAGAGGAAGAAAAGGGGAGGGGAGGGGAGGGGAAGAGAGAAGAGAAGAGAAGAGAAGAGAAGAGGAGAGGAGAGGAGAGGAGAGGAGAGGAGAGGAGAGGAGAGGAGAGGAGAGGAGAGGAGGGGAGGGGAGGGGAGGGGAGGGGAGGGGAGGGGAGGGGAGGAGAGGAGAGGAGAGGAGAAGAGAAGAGAAGAAAAGAGAAGAGAAGAGAAGAGAAGAGAAGAGAAGAGAAGAGAAGAGAAGAGAAGAGAAGAGAAAAAAAGTATCTTCCCCTTAATTCCAACAAGTACAGTTTTAGTAATGTATCACCCTCTCTTGAGATACAGTATATGCTCTCTTCACCCCATATCTCTTAACTAAAACCAAAATCCAAAATTCATTCTTTAACAGAAGTCCTTTAATCCTTTTTTTTTAAAAAAAATCTCCTTTAGGCAATGAAACAGCAGACTATTTCGTTTGTATGTCCAATGGACCTTTTCCCATATTCTTCTCATGGCTTGTCATACTTATAAAGGTAAAGGTTCCCCCACACATGCGTGCTAGTCATTTCCGACTCTAGGGGCCGGTGCTCATCTCCGTTTCAAAGCCGAAGAGCCAGCGCTTGTCCGAGGACGTCTCCGTGGTCATGTGGCCGGCATGACTGGACGCCAAAGGCGTACGGAGCGCTGTTACCTTCCCACCGTAGTGGTCCCTATTTTTCTACTCGCATTTTTACGTGCTTTCGAACTGCTAGGTTGGCAGAAGCTGGGACGAGTAACAGGTGCTCACTCTGCTACGTGGCACTCGGGATTCGACCCGCCAAACTGCCGACCTTCTGATTGACAGGCTCAGCGTCCTAACCCACAGAGCCACCGCGTCCCTTGTCATACTTATATCCACTTTCAAATTAGTATCCAAACTTATCCGGAGTAGCTTATTCCTCTTCTGCAATCGTAATTAACCCTCCACCTATCCATCATGTCAGGTAGTTTTAAAGACCATTTTTCAAAAGTATCCAGGGAAAAATTCAAAAGTGTTCCAACATTTTGCTCCCTTTGGGAATTCAATTATACTCTTTGTTATCCTCTAGCGCCCTCTCGCGTCCAATCCTCAAACTCCCATCCTATTTCTTTTTCATTTAAACAAACCAAAACAGAGTGTTTCCCACGGGGAGGCATTCTTCCTATATTAATTTAAAATTATAATTCTAGCTCCACTTGGGCCCTTCCTTAATTCATTTGCCAACCGTCCAAACTCTGCATTCTAAAGTGCACGTTTTGCTGTTTAATTTAAAAAAGTAACGTTTCTCCCAAATTTTAAACAATGGATCGTGATGGCTGTGATATCTGCTGTTTTGAAGGGTCTTAATAAAAACAAACAAACAGAAGCAATAAGTAAAATTCCAAATGATTAAGAAATGAGGTTTGATTTTAGCGTCCATAAAAAAGGGCTGCATGAAGGACTGTGAGCACTAACATTAGCATTAACCTTGTGAACTCCCTTGGCTTCCTCCTTCTGTTATATAGTTAATATTTTATTGTTATATTTAACATTTTATTGTTATGTATATGCAGGGGTGTGGGTCTATACATCAGTTGTATGTAGTATGTTTTAGGTGTGTGCCATGTATGTGTTGCACTTTGAGAGCAGGCAACTCAATTTCATTTTTCATGTGTGCCGTTGTGCCCACAGTAAAAAAAAATGACAATAAAGATTATCTTATCTTATCTATCTTATCTAGATGATTCCGCCCTTGACTGCCACTATCTGAGGGGCTGCCACAAAGAAGAAGTGTGTGTGTGTGTGTGTGTGTGTGTGTGTGTGTGTCAACGTATCCTCCAAAGCACCAGAAGACAAGACAAGAAGCAATGGGTAGAAACTAAACCAGTAAAGAAGCAACCTGGAATTAAGGAGAAATTTTCTAACAGAAGATGTGGGTGCTCTATCTCTGGAGGTTTTTAAAGAAGAGACTGGACAGCCATTTGTCTGAAACGGTATAGGTTTTCCTGCTTGAGCAGGGGGTTGGACTAGATGACCTCCAAGGTCCCTTCTACTGTATTCCGAATTGAATAGTCTAACGAAGAGAAGGACGAGGGGTGACATGATGGCAGTCTTAGGAGCCAGTTTCTAAGTTACGACGGGTACAACCCCTCTCCACGGTCCTGTGACTGCATTTCGGGTGCTTAGTAACCGGCTCACCTTTATGACCATTTACAGCATCCCAGAGTCATGTGACCTTGATTTTTGTTTTTGATGTTTTTTGGCAATTTCCAGGATTTGTGTACATTTTCTGGCCAAAAAAGGACTGGAGGCTAAAACATATAAGGAACGGTTGCTGGAATTGGGGATGTCTAGTTTAATGAAGAGAAGGACGAGAGGGCACATGGTAGCAGTGTTCCAGTATCTCAGGGGCTGCCCCAAAGAAGAGGGAGTCAAGCTATTCTCCAAAGTGCCTGAAGGCAGGACAAGAAGCAACGGATGGAAACTCATCAAGGAGAGAAGCAACCTAGAACTAAGGAGAAACTTCCTGACAGTTAGAACAATTAACCAGTGGAACAACCTGCCTCCAGAAGCTGTGAATGCTCCAAACACTGGAAGTTTTTAAGAAGTGACTGGAGAGCCATTTGTCTGAAGTTGTATAGGGTTTCCTGCCTGAGCAGGGGTTGGACTAGATGACCTCCAAGTTCCCTTCTAGCTCTATTCTGATTGATAGAAATTGACTCCCAGCCACTCAGCTCATAAGCCAACCGCAAAACATTGATTATTGCTGCCTATGTACAAGGAGCAGCTGTGCAGAGATCTATGGGTTATCTCAAAGATCTCTCCTTATCCTGGAGAGAAGTTCATTGGCCCTAATTGTCCTTTAAAATGTTTCCCCGTTGCAAAACGGATGTCTTGCGTTGCCATGGCTCTCAGCCAGAGGGGACAATATTCCACATTTTGGAATTCATCTCATCTCCATTTTATTTTATTTTATTCAAGGCCCCAGTATAATCACCGGGACTTCGATCAAAGCTGCTTCTGTATCTTTGTTGTAACCACTGCCATGTTGAAAAAAAAGATAAAAATAAAAGTCTGGTTTCTTTCAAGGGTTTCTGCAGGAGAAGAGCTGAAGACTTCGTTCACACAACTCATTTGCGCTAATCTTCCACAGGCACCACTCTAAACATTCAACTCTGACTTCGGTATCCCTAAAAAAATAAAATAAAAACAGGCCTACCTTTCGTAAAGCTCTTGACGGAGGGACATGTTTCTGGAGTGGGCGGAGCTGTCAATTTCTAAACGATCTAAAATATAACTTGGGATAGAATAACCTTCTTCCAGAAGAAGAGCCAAATTGAAGAATCCCTGGAAGAGATAAAATGATGGTTAATTGGACAGCCTTGCTAGCAAGATTCTAGAATAGAATAGAATAGAATAGAATAGAATAGAATAGAATAGAATAGAATAGAATAGAATAGAATAGAATAGAATAGAATAGAATAGAATAGAATAGAATAGAATAATGAAATTAAGAATAGAATAGAATAGAATAGAATAGAATAGAATAGAATAGAATAGAATAATGAAATGAAGAATAGAATAGAATAGAATAATGAAATGAAGAATAGAATAGAATAGAATAATGAAATGAAGAATAGAATAGAATAGAATAATGAAATGAAGAATAGAATAGAATAGAATAGAATAGAATAGAATAGAATAGAATAGAATAGAATAGAATAGAATAGAATAGAATAGAATAGAATTCTTTATTGGCCAAGTGTGAATGGACACACAAGCAATTTGTCTCCGGTGCGTAAGCTCTCAGTGTACATGCAAACAGCAAACTGATAAATCATGATCATAATCATAATACAACCACCATAAATCATAAGATAGTCACTCAATGATAGTCATAGGGTACTAAATAAAAGCAATCAACATAGCTCATCAGATACAAACAGCAAAGTTATAGTACTGAGAAGCTAAGGAATTAGGTTATAGGAAAGAGGAGAAGGATAATAGTAATGCAGCCCTACTAGGGGGTTTGACAGCCCAGGGCATAGGACAGTGTTGTGTGAATTAGTTGTTTAGCAAATTGATGGCATGGGAGGGGAAAAAAACCCTATCTTTTTTGTCTAGTTGTTTTGGCGTGCAATGCCCTACAGCGTCGTCTTGAGGGGAGGAGTTGAAACAGTTTTTGTCCAGGATGTGAGGGGTCTCTAGATATTTTTTCAGCCCTCTTTCTGGCCCGTGCAGGATACTGGTCCTTAATGGAAGACAGGCTGGTTGCCATTGTTTTTTCCGCAGGCCTAACTATCCCTTGAAGTCTGGTCCTATCCTGCATGGTTGCTGTGCCAAACCAGCTACAGAGTCATAGCCTGGAACCAGGATTGGGTGACTGAATCTGGGTTTCTAAGGGACCGTCTGCTCCATACAGGGGAAGCTTGATTGGAGCCTTACACCATTTTTAAAGATTTAATGTTAGACATGGTGACATCTGCTACTCACCTGTGCATCTTCCTTCAACGCTGCTTGTGCATACATATGTGCTGATCTATCCAAATTTCTGGTCTGGTTCTGATAACCATAGTAGTAAAAATCTCCCACTTTCAAGTAAGCTATGGAAAAGAAAGACCTGCGTTAAAGCGTGGGCGATTTCCTTGTTATATTTAACCGAACACGGTTATGCTTTATACACTGAGGCCTAGAACTTCATCAGCATCAGCACCGAGTGATGTTAATCGGTTAGTGCTTCTTATTCAACGATGGGTGATGCACAAAACAGGCTGAGTATATTCCACAATACTCAGACCGCACTATTTTTTTTTTAATCAGCCGGTATACATACCAAACGAGGGAGCACTGCTTTGAGAAATGGAGGAATTGTAGTACTTCCAAACGCAGTCAGTGGCGAAGTATCTTCTTGACAAGTTCTGGGAAGCAAAGCGGGGGAAAAAATGACATTGTGAAAAGGAGGAAGGGGAGGGAGAGGGGGAGGAGGAGGAAGAAGAGGAGGGGGAGGAGGAGAAGAAGGAGGAGGAGGAGGAGGAGAAGGAATGGGAAAAAGGAGCCTTGGTGGAGCAGTGGGCTAATGCCTTCTTAGGTAACACCACCTGCCTGCAATTAGTGCAGGTTCGAGTCCCACCAGGCTCAAGGTTGACTCAGCCTTCCATCCTTCCGAGGTAGGTAAAATGAGGACCCAGATTGTTGGGGGCAATTAAGCTGACTTTGTAATAATGCTGCTTGGGGGGGGACGAAAGCTCTAATAAGCAGGCATATAGATAGAATGAAGGCTATTGCTAAGCACATTGATATCTGCTTCTTAGATTGTAAGCCGCCCTGAGTCTTCGGAGAAGGATGGGATTAAAATGGGATTAATAATAATAATAATAATAATAATAAAGTACTCACTGGTTTTTCTTCACAGAGATGTGCTAGATTTGTTTGCGATACCTCTATTCCTGTCTCCGCAGAAAGGATGTAATACAGCAAAGCTTCATTCCTAAAAATGAAGAGAAGAGCAAAAAAAAAACAAAAAACCAATTAAATAAACTTCACAAAATGTTGGAAATGCTGCCTTTCCATGGAAACAGCCTGGATAATCAGAAGATCATCACACGGTCGAATTGAGTGTGCTCTAAAGCATTTCCAGGATCGACCTTCAAAAGACCGGGCTGCAAGGAGGTAGGACAAAGCCCCATTTTAAAAAAACAAAACAAAACAAAATATGCTGCTTTAAATTAATACATAATAGAGCTATTCCTTGATTTAGGACCACAACGGAGCCCAAAATTTCTGAGGCTAAGCGAGACATTTGTTAAGTGAATTTTGCCCCGTTTTACGACCTTTCTTGACCCAGCTCTTTAAGTGAATCGCTGCGGTTGTTAAGTTAGGAACACGGTTGTTAAGTGAATCTGGCTTCCCCCATTGACTTTGCTTGCCAGAAGGTCGCAAAAGGGGGAATCACGTGACACCGCAACTGTCGCAAGTACAAGCCAGTTGCCAAGCCTCTGAATTTTGATCACGTGACCCTGGGGATGCTGCAACGGTCGTAAGCGTGGAAAACGGTCATCAGTCCCTTTTTTCCCCAGTGCCGTTGTAACTTTGAACGGTCACTAAATGAAATGTTGTAAGCTGAGAACTAGCTGTAAAATGAGGAACGGGCGACGCAACTCACAATATTAACGAAAGCAACATTTTCCAGGCATAAACAGGAACCACACACCTACCAAGAGAACTGCAGGTAGGCTTTGAGTGCTTTCTGCATGACGTGGCCTAAATAGCCGTTCTTTTCTGCCACGTATTTTGCCCACCTGCAAATGAAAGGAGTAACATTGAAAGCAGAGAAAGAGAAGCCTCGTTACGGCTGGAGGGAGCCTGTTCTCCTTTCGCCTCGGATGTCCCGATGGGTAGAAAAATGGTGGGGAAAAACATCTCTAGGAGCAAGCAAAGCCTCCATCTGATGGGGTGATGGATGGATGAATTGGTCTCTATCATCTATCTATCTATCTATCTATCTATCTATCTATCTATCTATCTATCTATCTATTACTATCTATCTATCTATCTATCTATCTATCTATCTATCTAGCTAGCTAGCTAGCTAGCTATCTTTTATCTACCATCTACCATCTACCATCACTATCCTATCTGTCTGTCTGTCTGTCTGTCTGTCTGTCTGTCTGTCTATCTGTCTGTCTGCCTGCCTGCCTCTCTCTCTCTCTCTCTCTCTTCTTTGTCTGCCTGCCTGCCTGCCTGCATCTATCTATCTATCTATCTATCTATCTATCTATCTGTCTGTCTGTCTGTCTGTCTGTCTGTCTGTCTGTCTGTCCGTCCGTCCGTCCGTCCGTCCGTCCATCCATCTATCTATCTATCTATCTATCTATCTATCTATCTATCTATCTATCTATCTATCTATCTATCTATCTATCTATCTATCTATATCTTCTTTGTCTGCCTGCCTGCATCTATCTATCTATCTATCTATCCATCCATCCATCCATCCATCCATCCATCTATCTATCTATCTATCCATCTATCTTCTGTCTCCAATTTCCATCTTCTCTCTCTCTCACCTAACATCCATCCATCCATCTCTAGCCATGTCTGTCTGTCTGTTTGGGGATGATGGCTGACAGGATCAATCCAACATACCAGGAGGAGGAGGAGGAGGAGGAGGAGGAGGAGGAGGAGGAGATAGATAGATAGATAGATAGATAGATAGATAGATAGATAGATAGATAGATAGATAGATAGATAGATAGATGGATGGATGGATGGATGGATGGATGGATGGATGGATAGATAGATAGATAGATAGATAAGGAGAAGCACTCTTGGTGATCTCTTTGTTTTCTTGAAAAATGTCTCATGACCCAACTAGGGAACATCATCAGTGCTAGAAGGGAAGGCGGTTTGTGAAGAGGGGAAAGGGGGGAGGGGAGAAGGAGAAGAAGTTATGGTATGTGAGAATTCCTAGCCCTGCTAACAGTTGTACGGAATGTGAAGTTCAAAAGAGGGATGCTTAGTTATTTCCTTATTTATCCTCAAGAGCTCCTGCAGAGTTTCTAGCGATGGCTGCCTTGCACGGAACCCCAATTAGAAAGGCAGCCTGCAAGAATGGCATACGAATCACCTAATGACAGATGACGGTCTACCAAGTAATATTTATTTTTTTTGCAGCCGTTTCTCCTTTATCGTTACTTACAGCACTGCTTTTTCGGGATCCCTGGGAAAGCTGGCTAGATTTCCCGCAATGTAGAACTGGGAGCAGCGCAGAATCCCGTCCAGATGACCCTTTTCTGCTGCTTTGAGGAAATAGCCAGCAGCCGTAGTCTGCCAAAGTGGGTGGGGGGCAGAAAAAAAAAGAGTTTGGAACAAGTATGCGTAACTTCCATCTAAATTTAAAAAAAAAATCAAAAGAGTTTAACCCAGGTTACGAGCTGCAATTTACACATGTATAATTTAAGTCCTCGACTTACGAGCCTAACTGAGGTTAGGCTCAGGTTAGGTTGCTAAGCGAGACATTTGTTAAGTGAATTTTGCCCCCATTTACGACCTTGCTTGGTGCTGTTGCTAAGTTGTTAACACAGCAGTTCTTGTATTAGCAACACCGTCCTTAAGCGAGTCCGATTTCCCCGTCGACTTGACGCGTCGGAAAGTCGCAAAAGGGGATCACGCGACCTCAGCACACCGCAACCGTCATAAATACGAACCAGTTGCCAAGCCTCTGAATTTTAATCAGGTGACCAAAGGGGATGTTGTTGCCATACTCGCAAGGGTGAAAAAAAGTCCCTTTTTTCCAGTTGTAAGTTTGAATGGTCACTAAACAAACCGATGTAAGTTGAGGACTGCTTGTCTTCAGCTGAGAAGCCAGGGAGGAAAACATGGTTTAATTTTTTTTTTAATTTCCAGGCTCCAGGCCTGGAAATATTAAGAAGGAAATATGGTATTTGGTTTTACATATCTTAACGGTGGCAAGGATGGGGTATGCTCAATTTTGGAAGGCAAATCATACTCCGCCGGATGAAGCTATAATTAGGAGAATACATGATTGTGCAGAAGCAGACACACTGACCAAGAAGTTGAAGGGTAAAGAAGAGACACCAGCATTTCTATCATGGAATAAATGGTATATCTGGATGGATAAAAGACTAAAGAAATGAGGGTGGCTTGGAGGT
The DNA here is from genome assembly GCF_964194415.1 of Vipera berus. NCBI lineage: Eukaryota > Metazoa > Chordata > Lepidosauria > Squamata > Viperidae > Vipera > Vipera berus. The sequence goes on along the minus strand of NC_138209.1, from coordinate 78,301,449 downwards.
TGGTCAAAAATGAAGTGATATAGTTTTTGTTAATGTATAAGCGCAGATGATACCACTCTAATGGCAGAAAGTGAAGAAGAACTAAAGAGCCTCTTGTTGCGGGTGAAGAAGGAGAGTGCAAAACTTGGGTTGAAACTTAACATTAAGAAAACCAAGATCATGGCATCCGGCCCTCTCAATTCCTGGCAAATAGATGGGGAAGAAATGGAGGTAGTGACAGATTTTATTTTCCTGGGCTCCAAGATCACCGCAGACGGGGACTGTAGCCAAGAAATTAAAAGACGCTTGCTCCTGGGGAGGAAAGCCATGGCAAATCTAGACAGCACACTAAAAAGCAGAGACATCACCCTGTCAACAAAAGTGCGTATAGTCAAGGCTATGGTCTTCCCAGTTGCAATGTATGGCAGTGAAAGCTGGACCATAAGAAAGGCTGAGCGCCAAAGAATTGAGGCCTTTGAACTCTGGTGCTGGAGAAGACTCCTGCGAGTCCCTTGGACTGCAAGGCGATCAAACCGGTCAGTCCTACAGGAGATCAACCCTGACTGCTCTTTAGAAGGCCAGATCCTGAAGCTAAAACTCAAATACTTTGGCCACCTAATGAGAAGGAAGGACTCACTGGAGAAGAGCCTAATGCTGGGAAAGATTGAGGGCAATAGAAGAAGGGGACGACAGAGAATGAGGTGGCTGGATGGAGTCACTGAAGCAGTAGGCGTGAGCTTAGATGGACTCCAGAAGATGGTAGAGGACAGGAAGGCCTGGAGGAACATTGTCCATAGGGTCGCGATGGGTCGGACACAACTTCGCAACTAACAACAACAACAACAACAACAATGTATAAGCTTTGGAGTTGGATAGTTATAAGAGATTTAGCGAGTGGAATATAATTGTCAGTTTAGAAGTAGATACAATTTGATTATTTTTTTTTGGAAATGGTTTCCAATTTTTTGATTTTTTCGTTTTCTGTATATTGTATATGTTTTTTGTTTTTCTTTTTGTTGGTGTATGGTGTGTGTTTTTAATATGAAATGTAAATAAATATTTATTTTAAAAAACATGGTTTAATATTGAAGCCAGGTTGTGATAGCATCAATAGGACGTAAAGACTGTTTGTGACCCTTTGCTTACAAGATTGTTCTGTACAAGGCTGGCGATTAAGAGCAGATTCAAAGAACTGCACTGGAAGGTTAAAACTACTTGAATTGAATTTAACACAGGTGGTCCTCAACTTGTGACTACAATTAAACCTCCAATCTTGGAGCACCCACAACTTCTGGAGGCCAGTTGTTCCACTGATTGATTGTCCTCACTGTCAGGAGGTTTCTCCTTAGTTCTGGGTTGCTTCTCTCCTTGATGAGTTTCCATCTGTTGCTTCTTGTCCTGCCCTCAGGTGCTTTGGAGAATGGCTTGACTTGTGGCAGTCCCTCAAATATCCATTGGACAGGCATTGTCCAATGGTCATCCAATCTCTTCTTAAAAATCTCCAATGATGAAGCACCCACAACTTCTGGAGGCAAGCTGTCCCACTTGTTAATTGCCCTCACTGTTGCGAAGTTTCTCCTTAATTTCTCCTTAATGCTTCTCTCCTTGATTAGTCTCCATCCATTGCTTCTTGTCCTGCCTTCTGGTGCTTTGGACAATAAGTTGACCTCTTTTTCTTTGTGGCAGTCCCTCAAATACTGGAATATTCCTAGTCCTTCTTTTCTCTAGACTGGCCATTCTCAACTCCTGCAACCGTTCTTCATATTTTAATCTTCTGGCCTTTCATCGTCTTAATTGCTCTCCTTTGCTTCTCATTACTTGCCTTACTAAGTAGGACCGCTGAGTGTTTTAATTCTCTTCCTACCTGGAAGGCTATCCTCGTTCTTAAAAGCTGCTTAAAATCTTGACTCAAGATCTTTGGGAACTGAGTATCAAGGTTAGTTGTTTTGAAGGCCAGCTTCTTACGGTCTGCCAGGAAAGATGCTTTAAGACAGGGGTGTCAAACTCAATTTCATTGAGGGCCGCATCAGCATTGCAATTGCCCTCAGGGGGGCGGGTGGGTGTGGCCTACTGGGTGGGTGTGGCCTACTGGTTGGGCGTGGCTAGAGTGCGTATGGCCTACTGGGTGGGCGTGGCCAACTCTACATCGTTCGCATCAAGGGTGCCTATGGGGGCCTGGGCAGGAGTGGGACAGATCTGAGGGTCTCTGGCAGAAGGAGGGTCTCTGGGCCAGGGCCAAGGCAGTGGGGGCCGTTCCCTCACGGTTTCCAGGATGGCTTTGCGGGCCACATGAAACCACTTCACGGGCCGGATCCGGCCCCCGGGCCTTGTGTTTGACATGTCTGCTTTAAGAGATGGTTCAAGAAGATCCAGGCCATTTTTATTGACTTTGGGCTTGGAAAGACACCGGACACTGTTTCTAGATACAACAAAGAGGCATTCCCTTGTTGATCTGAAAAACCTCTCTCTGTGGAACCGGTCCCTGCGGGCCAAAACGTTGGGAGGCGCTGGCTTTTGGGACAATGAAAAGTTCAGACTTACCCGATTTTTACCCGTAGCTCCTGGATACACTCCATCTAAATGCAACACCCCGAGATTGAAGGAGGCGTCTGGGTTACCCAAGGCTTCGGCTTTGAGCCAAAATTTGGCTGCTTTGGCAAAGTCTCTTTCAAAGTTGTGATAATACCAGCCAAGGCCGTTGACTGCCTGAGGGAATCCCTGTTGGGAGAAAAATCAATAAAAATAAAATCAATAAACTGCCAGACAGGAGAAAAGTAAGGTTTTTACACCTAGGCAGGAAAAACCAAAGCTATGAGTAAAGATTAGGTGAAACCTGGCTCAGAAACAGTCACTGTGAGAGGGATTTTGGTGTCCTAGTGGACAATCACTTAAACGTGAGCCAGCTCTGTGCGGCAGCGGCCCCAAAAACTAACACAATCCTTAGTTGTAGAAACAGAGGCATAGAAACAAAATATTAGTGCCGCTTTATAAAACCTTAGTAAGACCACACCTGGAACACCGCCTCCAGTTTGGGTCACCACATTACAAAAAAAGGCGTTGAGACTTTGGAAAAAGTGCAGAGAAAAGCAACTACAGATGATTAAAGGCCTGGAGATTAAAACACGATAGATAGATAATCTTTATTATCATTTTTTTTCCTGTGGGCACACATTAAAAATGAAATTCTGTTGCCTGCTCTCAAAAATGTACACATACATCACACAGATATAAGCATGCTATATACAACATATCTTTATACCTACACCCTTACACATAAATACATATAAAAATATTAATGAGGTATGAAGAACGCTTGCAGAAATTGGGTTTGAGTCTTCCTTTTACCAATCTCTGGAGGATGGAAGGCTGAGTCAAGCCCCAAATAAGCCACGATTCACAGCTAACACCTTTTTGGGGGGAGAAGAATAAAAAAAAAACCCGGTGCATGGAATTTCCAAATGCTGCATCTTCACGCAACAATTTTGCAGAAAAGCAATCTTGGTTAATCTACTCTGGTGACATCAAAGAGACGCTGGGCAATTCAACCGCGGAGTCGTTTTTGTTCCTAAAGAGCTGGGGAGTTTTGACAAAAAGCAGAGTTTTCCATCATGGGTGGAAAAGGAAAAAGGGAGATCTGAACTGGATCAGACACAATCTCTGATAGAACAATTAACAGATCTGGCAATTAGATTCTACCTTTGAAGCAGCTTTCTTCATCAGCCAGAAAGCAAGACGCTTATTTCTTTTCACCCCTTGGCCCTAAACAAGGAGAAAAATATACATGTACATATACATATACATATACATATACATATACATATACATATACATATACATATACATGTACATACACACACACACATATATATATAATTTCCAAATGTCTTAAGCCTCCTTTTTTCCTCCCTCCCTTTTCCTTCCTTCCTTCCTTCCTTCCTTCCTTCCTTCCTTTTTTTCTTTCTTTCTTTCTTTCTTTCTTTCTTTCTTTCTTTCTTTCTTTCTTTCTTTCTTTCTTTCTTTCTTTCTTCCTTTCTTTCTTTCTTTCTTTCTTTCTTTCTTCCTTCCTTCCTTCCTTCCTTCCTTCCTTCCTTCCTTCCTTCCTTCCTTCCTTCCTTCCTCTCTCTCTCTCTCTCTCTCTCTCTTCTTTCTTTCTTTCTTTCTTTCTTTCTTTCTTTCTTTCTTCCTTTCCCTTCCTTCCTTCCTTCCTTCCTTCCTTCCTTCCTTCCTTCCTTCCTTCCTTCCTTCCTTCTTCTTTCTTTCTTTCTTTCTTTCTTTCTTTCTTTCTTTCTTTCTTTCTTTCTTTCTTTCTTTCTTTCTTTCTTTCTTTCTTTCTTCTTTCTTTCTTTCTTTCTTTCTTTCTTTCTTTCTTTCTTTCTTTCTTTCTTTCTTTCTTTCCATCCTTCCTACCTGCCTTGTAATAACATTATACAATTTTAAAAAGAAAACATCCTATTTTAATAGGAAAACGTCCCCCAAAGTGTTCGGTTTCTTGTTTTTTCTTTTCTTTTCCTTTTCAAAATTAACATTTACCTTGAACAACACGATGGAATAATCAAATAAAGAGACCGGGTCTTCGTTTTCCAACGCGCCCTTTGCATACCACTCCACAGCTGCCTTTAGATTTTTCTCTACTCCCTGTTGGCCCCAGAAAAGCATCTGTCCTAAACGTTGCTAAAGGAAGACAAAATGTTCCAAATAGGGAGATTGTTAGCCCTGCAAGGTAGGCCAGGGGAAAAAGCACCACCAAAGGAGCACATTAGCTCTCTCTTTCTTGTAAGGTTGCATTCACAGAAACTGTGCCAAAGGGAAAGTATTTTTTTCACTTTCTTTTTCCTTTTAGCCTCTGGAAAACCGGGGGGGGGGTGTTTCCTCTGGCTGAAAAGTTTCCCACGCCCCCCCTCCCTCCTCCTGTGACTGAGACATCTTTAACACGTCCAGTTGTCCCTCCTGCCTTCCAGACACCACTGCAGAAATGTAGAGATCAGTTATGGAGGTTGCCAGCGTACAGGAAGTCCTCATCTTACGGCCACAATTTGGAGCCCAAAATTTCCGTTGTTAAGCGAGACACAGGTTAAGCGAGTTTTGCCCCGTTTTACGACCTTCCTTATCACAGTTCTTAAGCGAATCCCTGCGGTTGATAAATGAGTAACCCGGTCGTTAAGTGAATCTTAACTTCACCCGTGACTTTGCTCGTCAGAAGGTCGCAAAAAGGGGATCACGTGACACCCTCCCGGGGACGCTGCGACCGTCGTAAATGTGAACCAGTTGGCAAGCACCCGAATTTTGATCCCGTGATCGTGAGGAGGCCGCAAGCGTGAAAAACGGTCGTAAGGCACTTTCTTCAGTGCCGTCGCTAAATGAACGGTTGTAAGCCGAGGACTTCCTGCCTGAGCTTTTCCTCAACAAGCTGACAATCCTCTCGTTTTTTGCCACCCTTCTCTATTTCGATGGCTCAGCCAAATACGCGTCCTGGAAAAGTCCTCCTGTTTTGGTCCTACATTCACTCGATTTTTGGCTAGCAAAACTAAGTACCATTTAATTCAACTGAATGGGGGGGGGGGGAAGAAAATATCCTTTTTTTTAAAAAAGGTATAGATTCAGTTTTACCTGAGCGGCTGAATCCCCTCTTACTGCTTCATGTTTCAACCACATGAAAATATCCCCATTTTCTTTGGGCAGGACTTTTAACAACGCCTCATCCTGAAGCCTGATG
>NC_138209.1:78205732-78295557 GCF_964194415.1 Vipera berus | reverse complement strand
AGTTCCAATATCTCAGGGGCTGCCCCCAAAGAAGAGGGAGTCCCAAGCTATTCTCCAAAGCACCCGAAAGCAGGACAAGAAGCAACGGATGGAAAACTAATCAAGGGGAGAAGCAACCTGGAACTAAGGAGAAACTTCCTGACAGAACAATTAACCAATGGAACAACCTGCCTCCAGAAGCTCCAACACTGGAAGTCTTTAAGAAGAGACTGGACAGCCATTTGTCTGAAATAGTATAGGGTTTCCTGCCTGAGCACGAGGTCAGTCTAGATGACCTCCAAGGACCCTTCCTCCTCCTCCCCTCCTCCTCATTATCATTATTATTATCATTTTTAGGTTAAGGTTAAGGTTCCCCCGCACATGCGTGCTAGTCGTTTCCGACTCTAGGGGCCGGTGCTCATCTCCGTTTCGAAGCCGAAGAGCCAGTGCGTGTCCGAGGACGTCTCCGTGGTCATGTGGCCGGCATGACTAAGATGCCAAAGGCGCACGGAACGCTGTTACCTTCCCACCGTAGTGGTCCCTATTTTTCTACTTGCATTTTTACGTGCTTTCGAACTGCTAGGTTGGCAGAAGCTGGGACGAGTAACAGGCGCTCACTCTGTTACGCGGCAGTCGGGATTCGACCCGCCAAACTGCCGACCTTCTGATCGACAAGCTCAGCGTCCTACCCACTGAGCCACCGCGTCCCGTTTTATCATTAATACATTGCAAATAGCAAACTCAGAAACCTGGAGGCAAGAGCTCAGACGCGGAGTTAAGACCTTCTGACAAGCAAAGTGACTGGGCAAGCCAGATTGACTTCACAGCCAAGTGGCTAACCACCGGGGTGACCCTCTTAACGACGGTGACAAATATGCTCGTAAAATGGGCAAAACTCCATTAACGAATGCCTCACTTAACAACAGAAATGTTTGGGCCTCGGTTGTGCTCGTAAGCCAAGGACCACCTGTGCCTGTGCTGCAGCTATAGCTAGACTTGTAGCAAGGGCTGCTCAACCTTAAACCAACTTTAAGGTGGGTGGACTTCAACTCCCAGAATTCCTCAGCCAGCCAGATGCAAAGCACATCAGGACAGTGTCTAAATCCTGGAGTAGAAATGTGAGTATCCCAACATCCTACCTGAACTGGGTCTGGAGATATACCTAGCCCAACTTCGAAGATGACACCGAGAACGTAAGAAGCTCTGGAATATCCATAACTGCTGGAATCCCTCAGGGCCAAAATGGAGGAATTGATATAAAGCAGACCATCCGCTCGTGATAGGTTTTCAGCAGCTGCCTCAAATAACCCGCGTCCAATTTTGAAGGCTATCTCCTTCTTGTGTCTGGATACTAAAAGAGTAAAAATACAACACATTAGCAAGCCAGTGAGCTGGTTTCTACCCCTGCTTCTGCTGCCATCCTGTTTACTTTTTGTTTTCAAAGAGTTTTATTAATTTTCTATTATTACATTTGATTAGTGCTTAATAAACACCGTGTGGTCTGGGTTAATTTGTTTGCTTACTAATGCAAATTACATTCTTATTCTCTGCTACCCCTTTCCCCCAATAAAGGAAGAATGTTTTGAATATTGTGGGGAAAACAAATTTAAATAAGAATGCTAAACAGGATCTGCGATGAGGCTATCAAGATGGTCAGTTAGAAAAGAGGTTTTACGTCGACGTGCTTATTGTTTGCAGAAATATTAGGAAAAAATGTCTGTATGTAATTGTTGTTTATCCAAATAGTAAGAATTGTATTGATTCAAGGTTGGCAAAAGAGAACACTTTTGGAAAAAGAGGACATCAAGCAAAGCTATTATGTGGTCTATGGAGTTATAGAAACGGATTGTTATTGTTTTTTAAATATAAAGCCAGACAACACGATGTTTACCAAATATTAAGGCGATTATGTAAAAAAGAAATCATAAAACGTATTTAAAAAATAAATTCCACGCTTGAGAATATTCTGTTATCTTCCTTCTCTTTGATCCTCAATGTAAGTCTTTCCATTCCAGCACAGTCCAATATCTTGATGATCTCTTTGTCTAGTTGTGTTTCTTCTTCCAGTGCTGAGCGAATACACACCTTGCTGCTGTTAGTACATGCAATGTTAAATATATACTTTGCTTATCAGATTTTTCTGGCATTATACCTAATAAGAAAAAGTTCAGGTTTAAAATCTACGTGTTTTCCCAACATCTTTTCTAGCCAAGTGTGTATCTTGGTCCAAATTTTGGTCGCTTTAACACAGGCCCACAGATTCTAAAATGATTTATTCAGATGAAGAAGGAAGAATTGTGATGGTAGAAATATCCTTACATCAAAAGCAAACATTGTTAGCAGTAATCTACGGACCAAATAATACCCAGGAAGAATTCTATCAAAATCTCCATAGAAAAATAATAGAAACGGAGTGCCAAAATATCTGTTTAGTAGGAGACTTAAATGCGATAGTGGATGGGACTTTAGACTATAAAAGTCATAAAACAGGAAAAACTGGAAGAAGAAGATTACCTAAGTCCTTTTTTAATAGGGTAGAAGAAATTGGAGTACAAGATATCTGGAGGGATGTTAATCCAGGAAAATTACAATGTACATTTTATTTAAACAGTCAAAAATCCTGGTCCAGAATCGATATGATTTGGATGACATCTGAGCTGAGAACAAACACGCAGGAAATTGAGATAGAACCAGGTACATGGGCAGACCACAACCCTTTAGAAGCGATGTGGAGAGGAATACAAAATAATAATAATAATAATAATAATAAATCAAGATGGACTTTGAACCAATCTATATTAAAAGAAAAAAGGGACGCGGTGGCTCAGTGGGTTAGGACGCTGAGCTTGTCGATCAGAAGGTCGGCAGTTTGGCGGGTCGAATCCCGAGTGCCGCGTAGCAGAGTGAGCGCCTGTTACTCGTCCCAGCTTCTGCCAACCTAGCAGTTTGAAAGCACGTAAAAATGCAAGTAGAAAAATAGGGACCACTACGGTGGGAAGGTAACAGCGTTCCGTGCGCCTTTGGCGTCTAGTCATGCTGGCCACATGACCACGGAGATGTCCTCGGACAAGCGCTGGCTCTTCGGCTTTGAAACGGAGATGAGCACCGGCCCCTAGAGTCGGAAACGACTAGCACGCATGTGCGGGGGAACCTTTACCTTTCATATTAAAAGAAAGAGAATTTACACGACTAGCAAAAAAAGAAATGGAGCTTTTCTTCAAAGAGGTTATTAGATATATTTTTAAACAGCTGCCACCATGTTTTCATCCTATAGGAATCTCCACAATCCATCAATCCGCTGGGTGGGTTGGTGGGCATGTTTGGACCTCTTGCAAGAGTCATTGCCATGATCTTGACTATCTGCCATATCGAAGAAGGACATTTACCTTCTGGAAAAGGGAGAATTGTGTCCTTTGCGTCTTCAAGCACACTGTGATCTCCTCTCAATCCTTTCTCCCAGCCCAAAGCAACACACGTCCGGGGGCTCCTGTATTTGTTGCTCAGTTCCAAATAAAAGTTGTCAAGAGGGCCTGAGGAAAAAGTTGCCATAAAAAAAGAAGAAAATGGTTTTCTTAATAGAATGACAGAAAAACAGAGTTTGAAGGGAATAGAATAGAATAGAATAGAATAGAATAGAATAGAATAGAATAGAATAGAATAGAATAGAATAGAATAGAATAGAATATAGGAATGAAGAATAGAATAGAATAGAATAGAATAGAATAGAATAGAATAGAATAGAATAGAATAGAATAGAATAGAATAGAATAGAGGAATGAAGAATAGAATAGAATAGAATAGAATAGAATAGAATAGAATAGAATAGAATAGAATAGAATAGAATAGAATAGAATAGAATAGAATAGAATAGAATAGAATAGAATAGAATATAGGAATGAAGAATAGAATAGAATAGAATAGAATAGAATAGAATAGAATAGAATAGAATAGAATAGAATAGAATAGAATATAGGAATGAAGAATAGAATAGAATAGAATAGAATAGAATAGAATAGAATAGAATAGAATAGAATAGAATAGAATAGAATAGAATAGAATAGAATAGAATAGAATAGAATAGAGGAATGAAAAATAGAATAGAATAGAATAGAATAGAATAGAATAGAATAGAATAGAATAGAATAGAATAGAATAGAATAGAATAGAATAGAATAGAATAGAATAGAATAGAAGCTGGAAGGGACCTTAGAGGTCTTCTAGTCCAACCCCCTGCTCAGGCAGGAGACCTTATAACATTTCAGACAAACAGTTGTCCAATCTCTCCTGGTGCCTCAAATTAGCCCGAATAAGAGTCCGATAACATCACTTGTGATTTACTTACATTGTTGATTTTCCTCAAAATATTTCTCTGAGAATCCACGCTCAGATACTCTATTCTGGATATTAGCCCGTTTCTGATAGTACATCTCAATTCTCTCTGAAATTTCCTTGTTGCGGAACGGATGAGAAAACTGGAAAGGACAAAAAAAGTAATCTATTTATTTCCCAGAGTTGGCAATTTAAGAAAATCCTACAGGCAGTCCTCTGCTTACAGCCGTTTTTCACACTTACGGCCATTGCAGCATTCCCCCTCCGGGGTCACGTGATCAAAATCCAGAGGCTCGGCAACTGGCATGTACTTACGACGGTTGCAGCGTCCCCTGGAGTCACGTGACACCTCCCCCCTTTTGCAACCTTCCGACAAGCAAAGTCAATGGGGAAGCCAGATTCACTTAACAACCGTGTTCCTAACTTAACAACTGCAGTGATCCATTTAACAACCGTGTCAAGAAAGGTCATAAAATGGGGGGGGGGGGAACTCACTTAACAAATGTCTCACTTAACCACACAAACGTTGAACTCAGCTGTGTGGTCGTCAGTGCTAACTTATCCACCGCAGTGATTCACTTCAGCAAAGTAGCAAAACCCGGAGTTTACAACAGCATTGAAAAAAAAGGCGCCGGCGATCGTCGTTCACTCGTACGACAGTCACAGCCTCCCTAAGGTCACATGATCAAAATTCCGAGGCTTGGCAACTGACTCCTATTTATGACGCTCGCAATGTTCCGAGGTCACTAATCAACCGCAGGGCTTCCCTTAACCAAAGCGGCCAGGGAAGTCATAAAACGGGGCAAAATTCACTCGACCAATGTCTCACTCGGAGCCCCTCCTTCGTGGTCGTACGTCAAGGACTAGAAGTATTCATGAAACAGATTATTTTATTAAGAGTTAAAGTGCGATAGAATTTAATATTTTATTGTTGTTTGCATATTTTAGATTAAGTTTGTTTGTATTTTTATACCCTGTATTTAGCTCTGGGAAGTCGGGGGGAGGGGGGAGGGGAGGGGAGAGTTGGGGAGGTTTGGGGAGAGGGGAGGGGAGGGGTTTTGTATTCAAAAATGTACTGTAAAACTTTTCAATAAAAAAAAAGAAGTATTCATGAAACAGTGAGTGGTCTTCCTCTCCACCTTTCCATCCTTCACACACTCACCTTTGCAGTCTCTAGGCTGTTCAGACGGTAGTATCTCGCTGATCCAAAATATCCTTTGATTCCCAGCACGTAGCCACTTCCCCCCAAAACCAAGTACCCATCGGTGTCATTGTGGTAGAAATCTTGCTGAAAACTAGAATAAAGGAAGACAAATCGGCATTTTAAATTTCCAATCTTAAAACGACGGCAACGTGAAAAGGAGAAGTCCCATCCGTCCGGGGTTGCAGCTACAGAAACGGCAAGATCGCACAATTACACGTCGGAAGCTCCTCTGTAAGCGAAAACTTCTGCCAGCCCCTGATCTGTGCACGCTGCAATAACACGGTGTCACGGTTTTGCCGTTCGATCCTCAATTTACAAAGGTGTGTTTAGTGACGAACTGTGACTTATAACCGTTTCTTGGCTCCGTTGCACAATTGTGACTGGTATCTGATTTTCTGGACCACAACCTGTGGCTGAGATCAGAGGTCCCCAACCTTTTGGGCACCAGGGACGGGTTCCGTGGAGAGAGGTTTTTCCGCGGAATGGAAGGGGTGTGGTTTTGTGTGTTGCCTGCATCTCTTGGATGGGGCTTTGCTTGTTTGTGCGGACCGGTTGCTGGCATGCCGCGGCCCGGTACCGGTCCACGGACTGGTGGGTTGGGGACCTCTGGCTTAGATGGAGACTTCCTAAGCCTTGAAGGGCTTAATAGATGTTTATTTATTCCCAGCAACCATAGGAATAGAGAAGTTGGTCTTACTTAAAAATCTGATGATGAAAGACACTCATATTCTTCCCCACAATGGTGATGTCGATCTGAAAGAAAAAGTGAAATATTAGTTCTGAAAATTATGACCCTTTTTTCGCACGTATGACCGTTGCAGCTTCCCTGGGGTCACGTGATTTACATTCAGATGATTGGGAACGGACTCATATTTATGAGGTACATGCAAGGTTGAGAGAAAGAGAGAGAGAGAAAGAGACAGAAAGAGACAGAGAGACAGTAAAAGAGAGAAAGGGAGCGAGAGAGAAAGAAAAAGACACACAGAGAGAGACAAAAACAGAGAGACAGAGGAAGAGAGAGACAGAGAGAGAGAGAGAGAGAAAGAGAAAGAGAGAATGAGACAGACAGAGAAAGAAAGAGTGAGAGACAGAAAGAAAAAGACAGAAAGAGACAGAGAGAGACACAGAAAGAGACACAGAGAAAGACAGAGAGAATGAGAGAGACAGAGAGAGAAAGACAGAGAAAGAGAGAAAAAAAGAGAAAGAGACAGAGAAAGAAAGAGAGAAAAAAAAGAGAGAGAAAGAGACACAGAGAGAAAGACACAGAGAGAAAGAGACAGAATGAGAAAGAGACAGACAGACAGAGAGAGAGACAGAGAGAGAGAGACATACCTCTTGTCCATGAATGGAGAGATCAAGTCGGAACCACTGCTTTAGAGGAAGGCAGAACGTGGTCTTCCCTGCTAGGTCCCCTCCTTTGACCAGGTGCATTTGGATGTGAAGGTCACCTGAAATGGGGTCCCCGACCTACTTATTAATTTATCTATTTCTTTCTTTGTATATTTATTTATTTATTTAGAAATTGAGACTCTAGAAAGAGTCCAGAGAAGAGCAACAAAGATGATTGGGGGACTGGAGGCTGAAACATATAAGGAACGGTTGCAGGAATTGGGAATGTCTAGTTTAATAAAGAGAAGGGTGAGGGGTGACAGGACAGCAGTCTTCCAGTATCTCAGGGGCTGCCCCAAAGAAGAGGGAGTCAAGCTATTCTCCAAAGCGCCTGAAGGCAGGACAAGAAGCAACGGATGGAAACTAGTCAAGGAGAGAAGCAACCTGGAACTAAGGAGAAATTTCCTAACAGTGAGAACAATTAACCTGTGGAACAACCTGCCTCCAGAAGTGGTGAATGCTCCAACACTGGGAGTTTTTAAGAAGAGACTGGATGGCCATTTGTCTGAAATGGCAGAGGGTTTCCTGCCTGAGCAGGGGGGTTGGACTAGATGACCTCCAGGGTCCCTTCCAACTACTTCTTCTTCTTCTTCCTCCTCTTCTTCTTCTTCTTCTTCTTCTTCTTCTTCTTCTTCTTCTTCTTCTTCTTCTTCTTCTTCTTCTTCTTCTTCTTCTTCTTTTTCTTCTTCTTCTTCTTCTTCTTCTTATTATTATTATTATTAATAATAATAATAATAATAATAATAATAATAATAATAATAATAATAATAATAATAATAATAATAATTTTCTAGCTCAGGACAACTCAAGGCGACTTATACAGGACATAAAAATGCAATGTAAAATAAATAAAAATAATAAAAATAATTACCCCCTCACACACACACACACACACACACACACACACACACACACACACACCATCCCCGGCGACCATTCACACTCAAATCGGTCATTTGATGGGCTCCGTCCAGCTCCGGGTCCCCCAGGCCCTCTGGCAGAACCTCGTCTTCAGGGCCATCTGAAAAAATGTCCGAGCGAAGACCGGTCTAATTTCCAGAGGGATGACGTTCCCGAGGGAAGGAGCCACCACGGAGAAGTCCCTGCTTCTGGTTTCCTGCCAGGCGGATCTCTTTTTCTTCCTCTTACCTTTGTTGGTGAGAAATAGAGCAGGGGTGCCATACATTTCTCCCGAATCGATGAAGTACAGGATGCCACAGAGCGAGCTCTCACAATAGCGCAGTAAATAAAGCCAGACAGAGAAAGCAAAGCTGGAGAAGCACAAAACACGTTGGTGAGAAACAGCTTACTGACTCCTGAAACGATCTGAATAGAATCCAGACAATTCAACGAAACATTGAGGGACGCTGCCCTCCACCTGGCCCACTTCTCAGCCTGGAAATTGTTGTGCTTTCTTCAAAGGATAACAACAACAATAAGAATAAGGAGGAGGAGGAAGGGACCTTGGAGGTCATCTAGTCCAACCTCCTGCTCAGGCAGGAAACCCTATACCATTTCAGAGAAACTGTTGTGATTCAGGGTCAGCCTGTGGGTTCGGCAGTTGGGTCGGACGACTCAGAGGAGGAGGGGGGTGTTGAAGACCTTGCTGAGGGGGTTGAAGATCTTGCTGATGAGAGCCCTCAGCCAGGCCCCTCCCACTTGGTCACCACGGAGACCCAGCTGTGTGAGCCTGACAGCGTGGATGAAGATGACCCACAGCTGGCCCTGTTCAAGGACGCCCGACGCAGGAGGCAGTCAATTAGGAGTAGACAGAGGAAGGCAATGGGGCTTCTCGGAAGGAGGCAGAGAGAAGCCACGCCCTGAACTCTATATAAGGGGAATGCGTGGGGAGGGCTGGTTTGCTAAAGGCAACCGCTCGGATAGTTCATGTTTCTTAAAGCTCCTGTTTCTTGGTTTGTCTTGTTCCGTTTGTTTTTGTAGTAATAAATTTGGCAGGCGTAATTCCAGCCTCTTGCCTTCTTGTAAAAGGGGTTGTCCCTGCCTTTTCTGCAGGGCCGGTAGCAGGCTGGTACAGAACAGAAACGGCTCCTACAAAGAAGAGGGAGCCAAGCTATTCTCCAAAGCATCTGAAGGCAGGACAAGAAGCAACGGGTGGAAACTCACCAAGGAGAGAAGCAACTTAGAACTAAGGGGGAAAAAAATTCCTGACACTTAGAATCATTAATTAGAAGTTGCAGGTGCTCCAACACTGGAGGGTTTTTTTTAAAGAAAAGATTGGACAATCATTTGTCCGAAATGGTATAGGGTCTCCTGCTTGAACAGGGGGTTGGACTAGAAGACCTCTAAGGTCCCTTCCAACTCTGTTTTTCTGAAATGGATTACTATTGCTATTACCGAAATACATTACTATTATTTACTATTTCATGAGATGGAATTAATGTTTCCAGAAAAGCAATCAAGTTTCTGACTGTATAAATTTTGTCCCTTCCACGACTATCTCTGCCTTTGCAAGAAGCCCCCCCCAAAAGGTAAGCACTTAAGAAAAAAAAATAATAATAAAGAGCTTCACTATTGCCACTTAAGTTTGAAACCTTGAGAGAAGTTTAATCAAGTTGGCTAATCGGATTTGCCTGAATGTCACAGGATAAACAAATGGACAGCCTATGCACATTACAGAAAATAATAATAACAATAACAACAACAAGAAGAAGAAGAACAACAACAATAACAATAACAATAATAATAATAAGTCTTCATTGCTAGAGATTGCTTACGTTGGATAATTCATATGATGCTTCCGGATGGCTTCAAGTTCGCTGTTTTTAAATTTCTGAAATTTCTTTACGACTCCTGTCGCCTCTCCGCCGGAGGCATACGGAAAGGTGAGGATCTCCACCAGGGCTGTAAAAACAAGACCGTTCTTTTAATGCAGTCAAGGGAATTGCAAAGGGTCTGTTTCGGTGGGTTTTTGCACAAGAAACTCTCCACCATTGTTTAGCGAACATTCTCATGCAGTTCTTTGATAAACAGTATGGCTGTTAAGTGAATCAAGGCGTCGTTAAGTAAAACCAGCTTGACTTGGCTTGGTCCGAAGCTGGCTGGAAAGGTTGCAGATGGTGACCACATGACCCTGGGCTGGTGCAGCTGTCATAAATACAAGCCAGTTACCAAGCACAAGCATTTATAGGGGATTTAGCAAGCAAAATTGTTTCCATTCCTCTTTGTACAAGAACTACCACCGATAGGTGCTTTTTCAGGAGGCCACTGGACTTACCTGTTTTTCTTTGAAGATGTTTCGCTTCTCATCCAAGAAGGTTTTTCAGCTCTGACCGAATGGTGGAGAAGGGAAGGATTTATAAACCTCCGAGTGGCTTCAAGGATTCTCTTAAAGGATGCAAATGACCAGCTGTCTGCAAGGAATATAAATCCTTCCATTGTCCACCTTTCGGTCAGAGCTGAAGAAGCTTCTTGGTTGAGAAGCGAAACGTCTTCAAAGAAAAACCAGAAAGTTCAGTTGCCTCTTGAAAAAAGCGCTTTTGGGACAACCTGGATGACTAAGAATCTCCATAGATACTAGCTAACTTCAACACAACAATAGCTATTATACCCACTTAAAGGCCAAAGAAAGCCAGTTAAGAATAGAATAGAATAGAATAGAATAGAATAGAATAGAATAGAATAGAATAGAATAGAATAGAATAGAATAGAATAGAATAGAATAGAATAGAATAGAATAGAATAGAATAGAATAGAAAATATGGAATGGAATAAATAGAATAGAAAATATGGAATGGAATAAATAGAATAGAATAGAATAGAATAGAATAGAATAGAATAGAATAGAATAGAATAGAATAGAATAGAATAGAATAGAATAGAAAAAATGGAATGGAATAGAATTAGAGTAGAGTAGAATAGTTGGAAGGGACCTTGGAGGTCTTCTAGTCCAACCCCCTGCTTAGGGGGCTTGGACTGAGACCCCTGCAAAGGGTCTCAGAACTTTTCTTCACGCTAAACGATTGAGGTCTACATTCAGTAGTTGCAAACCTCACAATGTGGTTTGCCAGTGAGAAGAAATCCTTGTCTCCCTACCGTTCTCGCGAGGACATTGGGGTTTCCTGCTCGCTCGGAGCTTCCACGTTTGCTCCACGCTCCAGGTCAAGCATACTTTATGCTCCTTGTACGGACGTTCGAAAGGGGGAACTGGGTCCAAAAAGCTGTAAGCCCGTGCAATTGCGTGCCAGTAGCTTCCTGCTTCTGGAGAATGGTGGACCGTGGCCTCTTTCGGAGTAATCCAGGCATAGAGGATGACCCAGTGTACATTTACCGACTGCTTGATCAGATAGTCTTCTCTGAAGACCATACTACTGGGGAACCTCAAGCTGACCGTTCGGTTCTTCAAAGTCGGACCCCCGTCCCATTGTTTCTTGTACACCGAGACGGTCTTCTTGAAGTCCAAGGAGGCTACGGCTTCCAAGGTGATGGTGCACGGCTTCGAGCAGAAATGGGCCACTGAAAGGACAGTGCGACTCCTCAACCTCTTGTCCCAAACATCCAGGCGAATAAAATCCTCAGAAATTGACTTGTGCCGAGACTCGGGGGCGATTGGCGTGGTCAGCAAGGTCTCCCTCCCGAAGGACTGCCCACTTTCCTAAGGAAGAAAGAGAAGGGAATGTTGGACCTTGCCTTAACGCTCCAGACCTGCTAAGGCAGGAGTTGATTTTTTTTATGATCTCTATAGAAAGCATTCTCCCTCGGACCCGTTCGCCACCTTTTCGGCCTTTCGAAGTCACAACGGCATGGGGAAAAAAGGGCTTATGAGCAGTTTTCACACTTAGGGCTGTTGCAGTATCCCCAGGGTCACATGATCAAAATTCAGAGAATTGAATGGAATAGAATAGAATAGAATAGAATAGAATACAATACAATACAATACAATACAATACAATACAATACAATACAATACAATACAATACAATACAATACAATACAATACAATACAATAATGAAGAATAGAATAGAATAGAATAGAATAGAATAGAATAGAATAGAATAGAATAGAATAGAATAGAATAGAATAGAATAGAATAATGAAGAATAGACTACACTACAATACAATACAATACAATAATGAAGAAGAGAAGAAAAGAGAAGAAAATATAGAATAGAATAGAATAGAATAGAATAGAATAGAATAGAATAGAATAGAATAGAATAGAATAGAATAGAATAGAATAGAATAAAATAGAATAGAATAAAATAGAATAGAATAGAATAAGAGACTAGACTAGATTTAACTACAATACAATAAAATACAATATAATACAATAATGAAGAATAGAATAGAATAGAATAGAATAGAATAGAATAGAATAGAATAGAATAGAATAGAATAGAATAAAGAATAGAATAGAATAATGAAGAATAGAATAGACTAGACTAGACTACAATACAATAAAATACAATACAATAATGAAGAAGAGAAGAGAATAAAGAATAGAACAGAATAGGAGAGGAGAGGAGAGAAGAGAATAATGAAGAAGTAGACTAGACTAGACTAGACTAGACTAGACTAGACTAGACTAGACTAGACTAGACTAGAATAGAATAGAATAGAATAGAATAGAATAGAATAATGAAGAATAAAATAGAATAATGAAGAAGAGGAGAATAAAGAACAGAATATAACAGAATAATGAATAGAATAGAATAATGAATAGAATAGAATAATAAAGAATAGAATAGAATAGAATAATGAAGAATAAAATAGAATAATGAAGAGAAGAAAAGAGAATAAAGAATAGAATAGAATAATGAAGAATAGAATACAATAATGAAGAATAAAATAGAATAAGAAAGAGAAGAGAATAAAGAATAGACTAGACTAGACTACAATACAATACAATACAATAATGAAGAAGAGAAGAGAAAATAAAGAATAGAATAGAATAGAATAGAATAGAATAGAATAGAATAGAATAGAATAGAATAGAATAATGAATAGAGTAGACTAGACTAAACTAGACTACAACAGAATAATGAAGAATAAAATAGAATAATGAAGAGAAGAGAATAAAGAATAGAATAGAATAGAATAACAAATAGAATAGAATAATGAAGAATAGAATAGAATAATGAATAGAATAGAATAGAATAATGAAGAAGAAAATAGAATAATGAAGAAGAGAAGAAAAGAGAATAAAGACTAGACTAGACTAGACTAGAATAGTCTAGTCTAGATTAAAAATATTTCAATAAAACTGTACACCCACAAAGTGAAACGAAATGAAGATAAAACGTTAAGAAATAAATTGCAGTAAAGTAAAATAAAGTAAAAGACTGGGCCTGGAAACAGCACCCCCATCACCTCGTTAACTAATGAATAGCTAATTATATGAATAATTAATAGGACTAATTACTAGGGGAAGGACATGGATTCTGCAGGCAGAATTCACCAGAATGAGAAATGAGTCGGGGAGCAAATAGGTTGAAAAAGAGAAAAAGAGAAACAAACAAAAAGAGAGCAACAGAACTGGAAGGGACCTCGGAGGTCATCTAGTCCAACCCCCTGCTCAACCAGGAGCCCCTACGACATTCCTGACAAGGGGCTGTCCAGTCTCTTCTTAAAAACCTCCAGCGTGGAGTGCCCCCCCCACAATTCCTGAAGGCAACACTTCCCCTGCCTGGGAACTCAGGGGGAACCCTGGGGCAAAGGAAAGGACAACGTGGACAACAATTAACCCGTGGAAGAGAAGAAGTTGCCTTCAGACGTTATGGGCGCTTCATCCCTTCCAGGTTTTTAAGCAGAGGCCGGGCAGCCACTTGTCTGAAATGGTGCAGCCTCTCCCGCTTGAGCTGGGGGGGGGGGGGGCTGGACTAGAAGACCTCCGAGGTCCCTTAGGGCTCCTATTCCGGTCGCTTGATTGCGGTGCCCATCTGAGCTTGGTTCAGCCCTCCCAGCTTCGCGGATCCGCGTTCACACGACTCGCGAAGTCAAGCGTTTCAGGCGGGGCGGCTGACCGGCCCGGCGCCAACCCTAACCCTAACCCAGCGTTTCCCAACCTTAGGAACTTGAAGATGCGTGGACTTCAACTCCCAGATTTCCCCAGCCAGCATAGCTGGCTGGGGAATTCTGGGAGTTGAAGTCCACGCATCTTCAAGTTCCTAAGGTTGGGAAACGCTGCCCTAACCCTCCGGGCTTCGGACCGCGCCTGCAGCGAAGACGCGGGTTCGGCCGACGCGGGACAGCGGGTCGTGGGAACGGTCAGGGACTCACGCAGAGCAGCAGGCAGAGGCCGAGGAGGGATCCGGCGGCGGTGCTGTCCATGGCGATGCCCGCGGGGCTCGCCTCGCCCGGGCGGAGGAGGAGGAGGAGGAAATCCTGCTTCGTGGACAGGTGGAGGAGGAAGCGGGGAGGGGCGCGGCAGGTGCGCCGCCTGGCTCGGAGCCGACCCGGCCGGTCCTCGCTCTTCCGCCCCGCGGCCCTGGCTGAAGGCGGAGCAGGTGACCTCTGAGCTTGTGCAGAGTGCCGAGCGCCCTGGCCGCCCTTTCCGTGGGCTGGGAAAAAGTGGGGTCTGGGAGGAGGTCGTCTGCGCACCCCCAGTTTGCAACTGAATAGCTGGGGAGGGGGCGGCTGGCACCCCCTTCCTCTCCAACAGGGCTTTGCACCCTCTTGCCCATCCGTCTTTCCTGCCCATTCATCCCACCTGCCCATTCATGCAGAGGAAAGAAAGAGGATCGAGGGTCTTGGCCAGGCTTCACTGATATTCCCCTGCCTGAAGAATTAGCTTTTCTCCAGCCACACCTTGGTTTGCACGGTTCTCCACAGTGGATTTTAAATTTGTTTTTCCTTTCGCATTTATAACTTTGGCCTGGCCTCCCAAGTGAAGTTGGGAGTAGGAGAACGATACACAAAACAGACAAAAAATATTGCTAAGCACATTTGATTTGTGCTTAGATTGTAAGCCACCCTGAGTCTTCGGAGAAGGGCGGGATATAAATGGGATTAAAATAAAATAAAATAAATAAAGATTTAGATTAGTGAGTTTGAGATTGGCTTCATCGTTCTTTGTGTTCAGCTTCAAATTATCCTTGGGGTGGAGGAGGGGAGGGAAGGAGATAGATAGATAGATAGATAGATAGATAGATAGATAGATAGATAGATAGATAGATAGATAGATAGATAGATAGATAGATAGATAGATAGATAGATAATGACAGGATAGATAGATGATAGATAGATAGATAGATAGATAGATAGATAGATAGATAGATAGATAGATAGATAGATAGATAGATAGATAGATAGATAGATAGGTAGGTAGGTAGGTAGATAGATAGATGATAGATAGATGATAGAGATATGATAGATAGATAGATAGATAGATAGATAGATAGATAGATAGATAGATAGATAGACAGACAGACAGACAGACAGACAGACAGACAGACAGATAGATAGAGATATGATAGATAGATAGATAGATAGATAGATAGATAGATAGATAGATAGATAGATAGATAGATAGATGATGCATGGATGGATAGATAGATAATAGATAGATAGATAGATAGATAGATAGATAGATAGATAGATAGATAGATGATAGATAGATAGATAGATAGATAGATAGATAGATAGATAGATAGATAGGTAGGTAGATAGATGATAGATAGATGATAGAGATATGATAGATAGATAGATAGATAGATAGATAGATAGATAGATAGATAGATAGACAGACAGACAGACAGACAGACAGACAGACAGACAGATAGATAGAGATATGATAGATAGATAGATAGATAGATAGATAGATAGATAGATAGATAGATAGATAGATAGATAATGCATGGATGGATACATAGATAATAGATAGATAGATAGATAGATAGATAGATAGATAGATAGATAGATAGATAGATAGATAGATAGATAGATAATGGATGGATAGATAGATAGATAAATGATGCATGGATGGATAGATAGATAGATAGATAGATAGATAGATAGATAGATAGATAGATAAATAGATAGATAGATAAATAGATAGATAGATAGATAGACAGACAGACAGACAGACAGACAGACAGACAGACAGACAGATAGATAGATAGATAGATAGATAGATAGATAGATAGATAGATAGATAGATAGATAGATAGATAGATGATGCATGGATGGATGGATAGATAGATAATAGATAGATAGATAGATAGATAGATAGATAGATAGATAGATAGATAATGGATGGATAGATAGATAAATGATGCATGGATGGATAGATAGATAGATAGATAGATAGATAGATAGATAGATAGATAATGGATGGATAGATAAATGATGCATGGATGGATAGATAGACAGATAGATAGATAGATAGATAGATAGATAGA
Source organism: Vipera berus (assembly GCF_964194415.1). Taxonomy (NCBI): domain Eukaryota; kingdom Metazoa; phylum Chordata; class Lepidosauria; order Squamata; family Viperidae; genus Vipera; species Vipera berus. Next base: position 78,279,299 of record NC_138209.1, on the reverse strand, counting down.
TAGATAGATAGATAGATAGATAGATAGATAGAATTTTGCAAAAGTCCCATCTCTCGTGTCTGACTCTGGTTGGCTTCTGTGCCAAGGCTGAACCAATTTTCGGGACAACAGCAATAGTTTCCTTTAGTGTAAGATTGGTGTTTAAGAAGGTGTCTACCTATATACAGAGATGATGGTTATGTGGATGTGTGTGCGTGAGAGAGAGGGGGTGGTGGTGTCAGATTAAAATTTGAGTAGAATTCCTGATGGAATATAAATGTCTGGTAGATTATTTGGGTCAAGAACCAACAGTGGTCCCCAATCTTTCTGGATTGGCAGCCTGGCGGGGGGGGGGGGGAGAAGAGGGGAGAGTTGCTTGTGAGAGGTAGGTTGTGTGTACGCCAGTATGCGCAGCTCCATTGGTGTGAGCATGTGCCCACAGGCACAAATAACCAGGAACAGGAGTTGACTTCAGTGCACTGAAAGTTTAATATGTGGTGCTTATACATCCAAGTATCTAGATTTTGCCGAAGGAGGCCATAGTCTACGGCACTACAGCCCTTTCCCAGTCCTCTGGTGGTCTCACCGTACTCCAAGGATGGTGAAATACTATGTTCCAGGGCTCCAAGATCGATTCTGCGAGCTTCTTCAGGACTCTGGGAAGTAATCCATTTACTTCCTCTGATTTGAACCGGTCTGAAGCGGATAGGCGTCCCCGGATCATCTCTGGGCCTATCCTGAGTTGCATTGCTCTTCTGTGTCCTGTGGTGGGGGTGCTTCTTTTTGTGAGCTCTGCAGACGTGACAGACCTGCACATTGAACCACCATCTCAGGAATGCACGACGCGACACCGAAGGACAGGATTCAGCTGCTCATTTGCATCTGCAGGAGGAGACTCAACTCTGCTCAGGAAGCAAGGTTGACCTTCTGGACAGATGACCAAAGGTTTGAAAGAGGAGTCAAAGACGCAATCTGGATTAAAACTGAACAGCCCTCCCTATCCTGTCCTGTCCTGTCCTGTCCTGTCCTATCCTATCCTATCCCATTCCATTCCATTTCATGTTCTTTTCTATCCTGTTCTGTTCTGTTCCGTTCTTTCCATATTCTATTCTATTCTATTCTATTCTATTCTATTCTATTCTATTCTATTCTATTCTATTCTATTCTATTCTATTCTATTCTATTCTATTCTATTCTATTCTATTTGCAATAATAATTCTAATCTATTTTGTTCTGTTCTGTTCTATTTGCAATAAAGATTTCTATTCTATTTTGTTCTTTTCTGTTCTATTTGCAATAAAAATTTCTATTCTATTCTATTTGCAATAATAATTCTAATCTATTTTGTTCTGTTCTGTTCTATTTGCAATAAAGATTTCTATTCTATTTGCAATAAAGATTCTATTTTATTTTGTTCTGTTCTGTTCTATTTGTGATAAAGATTTCTATTCTATTCTATTCTATTTGCAATAATAATTCTAATCTATTTTGTTCTGTTCTGTTCTATTTGCAATAAAGATTTCTATTCTATTTGCAATAAACATTCTATTTTATTTTGTTCTGTTCTGTTCTATTTGCAATAAAGATTTCTATTCTATTCTATTCTATTCTATTCTATTCTATTCTATTCTATTCTATTCTATTCTATTCTATTCTATTCTATTCTATTCTATTCTACTCTACTCTACTCTACTCTACTCTACTCTACTCTACTCTACTCTATCCCATCTCATAATTCTATTCTATTCTATTCTATTTCTAATTCTATTCTATTCCTATTCCATTCCATATTTTCTTTTCTTTTCTATTCTATTCTATTCTATTCTATTCTATTCTATTCTATTCTATTCTATTCTATTCTATTCTATTCTATTCTATTCTATTCTATTCTATTCTATTCTATTCTATTCTATTCTTTCCCTATTCTATTCTATTCTATTCTATTCTATTCTATTCTATTCTATTCTATTCTATTCTATTCTATTCTATTCTATTCTATTCTACTCCATATATTCTATTCTATTCTATTCTATTCTATTCTATTCTATTCTATTCTATTCTATTCTATTCTATTCTATTCTATTCTATTCTATTCTATTCTATTCTATTTTCTATTCTATTCTATTTTCTATTCTATTCTATTCTATTCTATTCTATTCTATTCTATTCTATTCTATTCTATTCTATTCTACTCTACTCTACTCTACTCTACTCTACTCTACTCTACTCTACTCTACTCTACTCTACTCTACTCTATTCTAAATGTCCCTCATTCCATTTTCCTTTTTTTCCTGCAGTTGGTCACAGTAATTTATGCAACCAATCTGGCTTTGTCTGGGGTCTCTTGTTTCTCTTTCTCTGTGGTACTGTGTTAAATTGCCCTTTTCTAATCTCATTTTTCAGAGTTTCCCAAGCATTTTGAGTTCTTTTTCCCCTTTAGGATTTCCATCCACGGAATCCTTCCTAAATTATGTCTAGGCTTGCTGACCGCGCAGTCCTTCCAGCTGTCCCGGGAGGTCCCACACCTGTTTGCCCCCTGATTCAGGTGACTCTGAAGATACAGATAAACACACACACACACACCGCAAATGACCCCCAAGACGGTCTGAATGCTAAGAACAGACCCTCAAAGTGCCAACGACTGGATGGCTGCCAAGAATGGAGCTCCTTCAATTGCCCACTTGTTGGTTAGAACTGGGGAAGATTCTTGAATGAGAAGTGAAAGGTTTTTGAAGGAAAAAAACCAGAAACTCCAGTTGCCTTTTGAAGAAGAATAAAAGCACCTTTGGGATAACCAGGACTTGGATGATTGAGAGTCTCCACAGAGACTCTCAGCCTTAGCTTTCCAATTCTGTTCTGTTTTATTTATATGTCCCTCTTTCTGTTTTGTTTACATTTCCTTTTTTTCCCCTCTCTCCTCAGTTTATCGCAGTACTTTGTGCAACCGGGCCGGCTTTGTCTGGGGTCTCTTGTTTCTCTTTCCTCCGTGATGCTGTGTTAAATTGCCCCTTTGTAATCTCACTTTTCGGAGTTTCCAAAGCATTTTCTTTTTTGCCTTTAGGATGGCCATCCATGGAATCCTTCCTAAACTATCTCTTAGTTTGTTGAAATCATCCTCTTTTAAAGTTTCAGACAGTAGTTTGACACCGTTCAGTTGGTGCTCTTCACACCTGCTCTCTGAGCTGGGTGGTTTTCTTGCAGACCTTTCATGACCCAACTAGGTAACATCATCAGTGTGGGAAGGGAGGAAGAGGAGGAGGAGGAGGAGGAAGAGGAGGAGGAGGAGGAGGAGGAGGAGGAGGAGGAGGAGGAGGAAAAAGACTGTGGGGTCCTTGGTGCTCTCTGAGCTTGGTGGTTTTCTTGCAGACGTTTTATGACCCAACTAGATAACATACCGGTAATCAGTGTGGGAAGGGAGTGGGATTTGTGGGGAGGAGGAGGAGGAGGAGGAGGACTGTGGGGTCCTTGGTGCTCTCTGAGCTTGGTGGTTTTCTTGCAGACATTTCATGACCCAACTAGGTAACACCATCAGTGCTAGAAGGGTGGGGGATTTGCTTTCTGTTCATATACTAGTTGTTTTGCCCACTCAGCCCTGGTGAGAGTGTTGTTTTCTTCTTGGTGTTTCCTTGATTAGGGTGCTGATTACTATTTGTTTGCCTGAGTTGGTGATTCCTTGATTAGGGTGTTGTTTACTGCTGGATTGTTGGTCTAGTGTTAATCTTGGTGTCTTGGTGTCCATTTTCCAAACAACTTTTTAAGCAACTCAAAAATGGTACCACCGCTAACCGTTTTAAATCCTTAGTTTTAAAGAGTCACTTACAATGGTTTTTTTTTTATTATTATTCTGTCCAGTCCTTTAGTCTCCTCTGGTGTTCATTCAAAGAATTTCAGTTCCTAATTCAGTATGGATTTAGTTCTTTTTCAGTCGTTTCCCACGGCGCCTTAGTATTTAATGATACACTTTTTCAGTTCCTACATCAAAAGGACACATTTTCCAAATTCCAACAATCCCCTCATCCATTTATAACAGGGATCTTCAAACTTGGCCCTTTTCTGACTTGTGGACTTCAACTCCCAGAATTCCTCAGCCAGGCACACTAGCTGAGGAACTTTGGGAGCTGAAGTCCACAAGTCATAAGAGGGCCAAGTTTGAAGACCCCTGATTTATAACTTTCTTAAAGGCAGAACTAGAACTCACCGTCTCCTGTTAATTGGCCCCAAATCACCCAGCCGGATTTTATGAAGATCCCAAAGTCACCCAGCTGGCTTTCGTGCCTAAGGGGGAACTAGAACTTACTGTCTCCTGGTTTCTAGACTCCTAACCTCACATTACAGTAAGCTGGTTGCGTTCCCTAAGAAAATTGTGATTCTGCCAGCATTACCGGCTCAGCCAACTCATATCGAAAACTTTGAATGAAGCATCACGAGATTGGGTAAATGGCTTGAAATTATATCTTCCCGTTGATATATATATATAAGGGGAAACGGTTCAGCTTTTTAATCTAAAAAGGAACAGAAAAATTGCACACGATTCTTACTAATGCAGTGGAGTTTCTGGTGCTAAAAATACTGATTAGATTGCAGTTACTTATTAATTAGAGCCTTTGTATTTTGATAACAGAACTGCCCACAGAGGGCAGGCTTGTTAACGTTCAGAATTACTCTAATGATGTTAGTAGCCAGCAGGGGGGAAAGCACCATTGTGTTCTTTTTTTTTCTTTTTATTCTTCTATCAAATTGCTACCTAAAAAAAGATGGATTATGTCGTGCTATTTATCAGTACAGGAAAAATGCGCATTGCACCTTGTCCATGTTGGCACCATTTTGGTAGAGCCCAAAATTTCTAACCAGGGTGGCTAACACTTACTTAGATTATGTGGGAAGTCATACCTGTGTTTTGCCAACATTTTTTAAAGGTGTTTACTGCGGCTTATGAAAACAAGCAACAAGGACCTCTAAGGGACTGGAGGCTAAAACATGAAGAACGGTTGCAGAAATTGGGAATGTCTAGCTTAATGAAATAAGCATGTGGTTATTGGTTGGTTGAGTACCTGGCCAGGTGCTGGCCAGGTATATATAAGAGTGCAGGTAGCCCCTATTCCCCAGTACAGTCCCTTCACCTAATAAAGAGCTGCTATGCTGTACTCATCGTCTCGGCGTCCTTCCTGCTTTCCAGAACCCACTACCACAACACTCTTTTTGTCCAATAAAAGCGTTGTCCAATTTGGGTTCTGTCTGCCTTTGTTCTGGACCAACAGAGCTATCGTGATTTGCTTCTTTGGGGCGGCTGTTCGATGGAGGAACACTGAATCTAGAGCAGAGGGGGTCAAACTGCCGGCCCGCGGGCCGGATGTGTCATGGCGAAACTGGGCCCACCCCATTGCAATGGGGGAAAAGTCGTGATACATCGTGACACGTCACGTGACGTGGCGAGTTTGACACACACACCCCTCTGATCTAGAGACTTCCATTTCACATTTGGGCTAAAGTTTTTTGGGAACACATGGTGGTCTCCCATCCTTGGTTCTTCCTGAAAGTGTGAAGGAGACTACGGTCAGCCATACTCTGATTTTGGCAGGCAGGGTAGGCCGAAGATTGTAGCCCTTGTTATGCATGTTGGTCTTAAATTTTCCATCTTATTTCAAACGCTCGATCAGTCGATCAATCAATCAATCAATCAATCAAACAACCACTCAATCACTCAATCAATCAATTAATCAATCAGAATAGAGCCGGAAGGGATCTTGGAGGCCTTCTGGTAGTCCAGTCCCCTGCCCAAGCAGGAGACCATATACTGTTTCAGACACATGGTGGTCCAGTCTCTTCTTGAAAGCCTCCAGTGATGGAGCACCCACAACTTCTGGAGGCAAGGAGTTCCACTGGTTAATTGTCCTCACTGTCAGAATGTTTCTCCTTAACTCCAGGTTGCTTCTCTCCTTGAACAGTTTCCATCCGCTGCTTCTTGTCTTGCTTTCTTGGTGCTTTGAAATAGAAGTTGACCATAAACAACCACGTCCTTCTTGCTTTTTCTCTCTGCCTTTCCACCTAGTTTTACACCCCTCAGGTGTTAAAGTCCTCCCCCAAGCAAAGCTGAGGACTCTTTCGACTTTGTCCTCCTCAAGATAACTTATTCTGGTTTTCCTCTGTTAAAGTTCTACCTTGTGATCAACCTTCGGCACCTGGTGCGCCAGGCCTTGGAGAAGAAAAATCCACATTCTGCTCCTTTTGAAGACCCAGTCACCCCACTGGGACATCTTAGCTCTCCTTCAGCCCAACACGTGGGTCCCTCGAACGCTCCCCCCCCCAGAGAAGCGTCCACCTTGCACTGCTTTCGCCGACTCGACTTCCAGTGCTGAAGAAGTCCTGTGAAAATGTCTTTTCGATTTTGTTGTCGTGTTTTTTTTCTTGTTGGTTTTCTCTCTCTCTCTCTCTCTCTCTCCCCTCACTTCCTGAACAAACAGAGTCTTAAACGACGGCACCAATCAGCGTCTTTCTTCCAGAAAAGAAAAGAAAAAAAGAATATGAAGTTCACCCTTACATTAATAGCCATTCTGTAATCTGAGCAGTTCAGGGGGAGGAGGAGGAGGAGGAGGAGGAGGAGGAGGAGGAGGAGGAGGAGGAGGAAGGACTGTGGGGTCCTTGGTGCTCTCTGAGCTTGGTTGTTTCCTGGCAGACGTTTCATTACCAGACTAGATAACATCATCCAGGGCTTTTTTTGTCATAGAACGCTCAGAACGGAGTTCCGGCACCTTTTTTGGATGGAACCTTGTAGGGTAGGCAAGGCGGGTTGTATGACATGTGTGAGTTCCGGCACCTTTTTCTTTTACAAAAAAAGCACTGACATCATCCATGCTAGAAGGGAGGAGAGGTGTGGAGTGAAGAGGAGGAGGAGGTGGAGGACTGTGGGGTCCTTGGTCCTCTCTAAGCTTGGCTATTTCCTGGCAGATGTTTCATTACCAAACTAGATCATATCATCTGTGCTAGCAGGGAGGGGGGTTGTGGAGTGAGGAGGAGGAGGACTGTGGGGTCCTTGGTGCTCTCTGAGCTTGGTTGTTTTCTTGCAGATGTTTCATTACCCAAACTATGTATCATCATCAATGCTAGAAGGGAGGGGGGTTGTGGAGTGAAGAGGAAGGAGAGGAGGAGGAGGAGGAGGAGGAGGAGGACTGTGGTGTCCTTGGTGCTCTCTGAGCTTGGCTATTTCCTGGCAGACGTTTCATTACCAACTAGATCATATCATCCATGCTAGAAGGGAGGGGCCTTGCGGAGAGGAGGAGGAGGAAAACCATCAGAGTTTATTTAGTATTCTATCCCCTGGATTAGTGTTATAAAAACCCTGCTGCTCTCCACTTCTCCACAAACATAAAAACAAGGTTGTTAACCCCTGTCCTTTGACAGTGTCAGCACACAACGCTCTTTTCCAGGGAGCTGGCTGTACCCATTCCGCCTCATCAAACTGCTTACCAAGGCCTTCCATGCGGTGTTCACGTACTTTGCTCTTCTGGCAATTCCCAGACATTTCGCTGAGCGGACTCTTCTCGTGTTATCAAGAAACTACACTGCGTACGAACGTCCTCTTGCCAGGAAGCTGAGACAAAACAATACACCCCATTGTTAGCCTACGCAAATCTCATCCTCCAGATCTTCCTCTTTTCGTCTTAAGCGTCCACGGAGCTGAATCTTGCGTGAAAGACTTCACAGAAAAGTTTGCCTTAAATTTGCACCCAGGCTCAGCTCCACAGGCAGTCCTCAACTTACAGCCACCCACGAGCCTCAAATTCTGGTGCCTAAGCGAGGTATTTGTTCACTGAACATTGCCCCATTTTACGACCTTTCTCGCCACAGTTGTTAAGTGAATCACAAAGCGGTTGTTAAGTTAGCAACGCCGTTGTTCAGCGAATCAGTGTGAAAAACGGTGATATGTCACTTTTTCTTTCTCTTTTCTCTCTCTCTTTCTCCCTCTTTCCCTTTCTCTCTCTCTTGCACTCTTTCTCTCACTCTCACTGTCTCTTTCTTTCTTCCTCTCTTTCTTTCTCTTTTTCTTTCTCTCTCTCTCTCTCTCTTTCCTGCAAGTTTGTCTGTGGGTTTTGCAAACAAGTTCCTATCAGCAGCAAAGTGCATTTCAGACCAATGAACTATTATGTGACTACCGGGAAGGAATAAAAGGAGGAAGTTAGTGAAGAGTAATTGTTCTCTCCAGTGCTTTTTTTGTAAAAGAAAAAGGTGCCGGAACTCACACACGTCATACAACCCGCCTTGCCTACCCTACAAGGTTCCATCCAAAAAAGGTGCCGGAACTCCGTTCTGAGCGTTCTATGACAAAAAAAAAGCCCTGGTTCTCTCTATCAGGAAGTTACTCCTCAGTTTTACGTTGGAATTCTTCTGGATAGGTTTGCATCAGTTACTTCTTGTCTTACCCTTTGGAGAATAGATTGTCCCCCAATTCTTTGTGGCAGCCCCTCAAATATTAGAAGACTAGGGGTGACATAGCAGTGTTCCAGTATCTAAGGGGATGCCACAAGGAAAAGAGGGGAGTCAACCTATTCACCAACGCTCCTGAAGGCAAACAAGAAGCAACGAATGGAAACTAATCATGGAGTGAACCAACCCAGAACTTTCAGAAGAAACTTCCGAAAGAGTGAGAACAACGAATCAGTGGGACAACCTGCCTCCAGAAGTTGTGGGTGCTCCATCACTGGAGGTTTTTTAAGAGGAACATGGATAGCAATTTGTTCAGAAACGGGTATAGGGTCTCCTGTCTGAGGGGGAGGTTGGACTAGAAGACCTCCAAGGCCCCTTCCAGCTCCCTTATCCTGCAACCCAAGAGGAGACAAATCTCCATCCTCGGCTGCTTTGCAAACTTCACCACGCCCATCCCAGCTGTGGACTCTTGACCCCAATATTTTCCATTGCTCGGAGAAGAGGACGAAGTTGAACAGCCCACAGCTTCCTTAATTTTCATTCTGTAGCTCTTATAAGCCAATCTTCTTTCTGCTTTTTTCCTTCTAAGGCCGGTCATTTTGTCATCTTCAGAGCCGGCTTCCATAGACCTAAATTCTCCCTGTCTGCAGTTCTGCTAATCCAGAGTTGCTTTTTTTTTTTAAAAAAAAATCAGCGATTCACATAAAAAGGTGTGAAGCTTTGATCCTGGATATTTTGTGTGTGTGTGCGAGAGAGATACACCGCCTGCAGCCCCTGTCTGGTGGAATAACGCTCTCTCTGCTTTTGTAATCAGACTACCATATTTATAGATTATTTATTTATTTTAAAAAAAAAAACCCAACGATTTTTTTAAACACACCTTCCTTGCTGGCAAAGGGTGATTGTAAACCTTCCTTTCTTGCTTATCACGTGACCGGACCTTATTGCAAAATGTTGAAAAACTAGTTTGAGATGGACCCGGTGCCAGACACTGTACATTTCCTTATTCTCTGGCCTTTTGTGTACTAGCTACAAGGATATGGATGGGGAACAAGGAAGTTGGCTTTTTTCGGGAGGTGGATTTTTTTTTTAAAAAAAAGCAATCTGATTCCACTGAAATAAGCTTCTTTAGAAATGCTCGGATTCTTTTTTGCAATCTCAGCTCTAAAAGGGAAAACAGCGGTCTTGAAACGGACCAAGGACTGTTAAGTTCGGGACCCGCTAAAGAACATTTTAAATGTCCCAGCCTATGGCTTTCGTTGATCTTTCAGCCATGGAGAAAACATGCTAACAGTCTCACACCCATGTGCCGGGTAAAAAGCACGAACCAGGGTTTGTTCAACCGTGAATCTGGTTCGGTCCCATGGGACTTATTTTTCCCCTCAAACAACAGAATTACAGTCGTAGGACTGGGTGACTTTGGGCCAACCGACAGGAGACGGTGAGTTCTAGTCCCGCCTCAGGCATGAAAACTGGCTGAGTGACTTTGGGCCAATCACCAGGAGATGGTGAGTTCTAGTCTTGCTTTAGGCATGAAAACTGGCTGAGTGACTCTGAGCCAACCACTCTCTCTCAGTCCAATCCACCTCACAGGGTTGTTGTTGTAGGGAAAATAGGGAGATGATGGGGTAGTATTGTATTTTCCCCCAAATAAGACCAGGTCTTATATTAATTTTTGCTCCAAAAGACATATTAGGGCTTATTTTGCAGTTGGGTCTTATTTTTGGGGAAATACGGTATTAAATGCATCCAACTGGCTGACGATCTTAACTGGGGCTTCTTTTTGGGGGGTGGGGCTTAATATTAAGAGCTTCCTCAAAAAAATCACGCTAGGGCTTATTTTCCGGCTGGTTCTTATTTTCAGGGAAATACGGTATCTATGTTTGCCACCTTGAGTTACTTATAAAAGTAATAAAGGTGGGATTGAAAACCAAATAGATAAATACATGCCCAAATTTCTCTTTCTGGCCTGAAGTTTGAGCTCAGCCCCTGAAACCATTTTAATTTACTTGGAACAGCAGTAAAATGAAGGTCTAGAACAGAGGACCAAAAAAATTCTCCTTTTTTAAAGGAATGTTTTTATTTACTGCAACCTAAGAAAGTACTTTAAAGAAAGCGCAACAACACATACAAAAGAAACACAGTAAAATACCAACTCTAATACCACCTTAGAATGAATGAATACACACACACACACACACACAAACGCACACACTTTATATATATATAATTTGTTCTTAACCTAAGAAAAAAAAACTTCACATTTCAAGTCATAATCTATCTCAGTAGTGTATCAATGAAACGGTTCAGAAATTGTTGTAAAGTCTGGTTTCAGACTGGGGATTAATCAACATTTGATCAAACCCCCATCCACCCCCATTTTTTCACTGGCATCTTAGCCACAGTTCTATGGGGAAGTGCGTTGTTAAAAACGATGCCCCATGTTTGTTTGAGATCCAGTGTTTGTTGCACTGGTGGTTGGTTTTAAGAGGATTTTGGGTAATTGGCACACCCTCTTTCCTGGGCATTACATATAAAGGGAACACTTAAACAACACAATGTACTGTATTTAATAGTAGGATGTCTTATTTTGTGTTCCCTTTATTTTTTTGAGCAAAAGATTGCCCAACGCCACTACCTACCAAGCATTACGGTGGCAGGAAAAAAAAGTTGTAATCTTGGGTTCCCCAACCCCCTGCATGAGAGAGCGGTGTTGTGTGTGAAGGCAGGCACTTGCGGTGTGCAGAAATAATGAAATGTTTGAGCTGGGAGAGAACTAGACTCCAGAACCTTGAAGTCAGTAGGACTTACAATCCCCAGTTTAAGGCATGTTAACTCTTTGGAGACATACAAAAACCACTTGTAAATCAGAGGTAGAGCCATCATTCAAGCCACCGGAGATATTTCCAAGGAAGGCCATCTTGTTTTTTTTTTTAAAAAAAGAAAAAACAGATAATGACAGCCGTTGGTCACTTTCATAATATACTTTACAGGGTTTTTAAATTATTACTATTTATTTATTGCGGGAAGACACTTCTGGAAAATATTAAGATGCTGGCTTAGGGTTTCAGGATCTGCTGGCGAAAGAGTATCCTAAAAGGCACAGGAATTTGTCCGCTGAAATAAGGAATAGCAATCACAAATCGTATCCAAACTTCGCCAGAGGAATGATAGGAGACCTTGTGTTACAACTGCCCGTTTAGTTCCTAGGAACCTATCTGACCACATATTTACAACCATTTGCGGTATCCTGTGGTCAAGCGACTCCGTTCTACGACCGTTTTCCCCAAAACTGGCATTTACTTCCAGCTTTCGGCAAAACTGGCCCACGGTGACCCCTGGATTTGCTTATCAGTTGCAGAGTTTCTTTAACGACGGCGCAAAAAAGGTTGTGAAAGGAGGTCGGTTGCGTGACCGACTCGCCTTACGACCGTCGGGTAGTGGGCAGGCTCCGTGATAGTCATAACTCAAGGACTACCTGTAATACACGGTCAACGCCTGAGTTGGAATCCTAGAAGATTGCCACTTATGCAGTTCGGCACACAATGGACTTGTATTTACACACTTGCTTTTCACCTGAGCCTCTTCGTTGCAACAAGGTTTGGGGGCCGCACTTCTGCTGGAGGTCCGGCGGAAACTGCTTCCACAGCCCTTTTAAATTCCCCAACCATTGTGGCATTATTGTACAGCCCATTGCAAGAAAAGGCTTTAGGGAATACGAAGTGGATTAACCCACACTACAAGGTGTGTAAAAGTGAGAGCTTTAATCCCCTGACTGCAGGCCTCATCATGATTTTGTTTTGACCCACAACCAAATATCCCTGAAAAACATACGGACACCCCCAAATTGTGTCCTCTGAAGCCACAGAATATTTGGAAAATGGCAGAATGCAGAATAAATCAGAACCGGGTTAAGCAAACTACACATTACTTTGTCTGACCGCAGGACGGACCCTAGCTTGCTTAAAACTATGGCTTAGAACGTCTGTGGGGATTCTCCATCATCCAGGTCATTTATTGTCCCAAAAGTGTTTTTTTTTCTTTTCTCAAAAGGCCACTGGGCTTTTGTTTTTCCTTGAAGACGTTTCGCTTCTCATCCAGGAAGCTTCTTCAGTTCAGAACGGAAGAAGCATCCTGAATAATGAGAAGCGAAACGTCTTCAAGGAAAACGGAGAAAATCCAGTGGCCTTTTTAAAAAGCATCTTTAGGAATGGCTGGCTTATAATCTAGGCCAACATAGCTGCTGCAATGCATTTCCTTTCAGGTCTGTTTGATCTAGAAAGACGGACTTCGGATAAATATAAACTTAGGAGCCGGTAATTATATTTTATTGTTTGGAGAGAAACAGCCCTTTCATTCTTACATCAATTTTTTAAGCTACGATGGAAGTTAAGAGAACGAGGGCTGGGGCATTCCACCCCTCTTTAAGTTGCCAAGATTGACTAAACTAGAAAATCTCGATAAAACAACTGCTATTTTCACATGGATGAAAAGTTCCAGGACTCTTTTTTTTTTTGATTCAACCAAGATTCAACCAACAAAGAAAGTCCAGGAGCCTTTTGAAAAAAACACCTTTGGGAAAAGTGCGTGGAAGGGAATGGCTAAATAAACCACGATTCTATGCTTGAATAATCCCTGAGGTTCAGGATAGGACAGGGCTGTAGACCAAATATCTACTATTTCCAACATTAAGTAACCCTGCTGGAGAAAAAAATGGGCATGCAACACTCAAAGCTCACATACTGTATTGTGGGGTTGTTGTTGTTGTTTTTCCATCCTAGTATCAACCTTTGAAATAAATGAAGGAAAAATGATATTTTTCTTAAGACACAAAATGACTTATGCACTGAGTGCAAAAAAAAAAATGAACATGACTCTCTGGAGAATGCAAAATAAAAATTATCCTTAACATTTAGGCATCCTTTTAATGGGATCTGGTATTTAATGGGAGGTCTCTACAAGGAAGTGTTTGGCTCTAGATTACACAGAAATGCCAGCCAATAATGCAGAGGTCTCAATAATTTTCAAATTGCACTTTCCAGTTTCACTTCTTAAATAAAACACACATTTGTAAGTATATCTATCTATCTATCTATCTATCTAACTATATATATATATATATATATATATATAATCTTTAAAAAAAATCTTTTGCATCATGGTTTAAATATCGAATATAGTCTTCAAAATATATCGTTTTAAAAACTTTCCCCTACTTTCTTTAGGTGCACTTTTTAATATTTACTTGATATATTATTCAAGGCCCTACAAAATAGACAATTCTGGAGTGCAGGACTTAACTAAACAATAAACTTCAAAGCACAAACGCAGCGAAAATAAAATGGGTAAAAAAAAAAGAAAGAAAAAAAAGGAAAAAAAACCCCACCAACAACGAAATATAAACCTTTAGGGAAGCAACAACTTAAAAAAAAAAACGGCCATGTTAGAAATGTAGAAATTCATATTATGGGTTTTTTTTTCTTCTTTTTTCTTTTAAAAAAAAAAGGCCTACAAAGTTAGTAAAAACTTCATCTGTATAAAAGATTTCAAACGTGATGCTGCGTTCGGGGAGAAATTTGACTTCTAGGTTTCTGTCCTCAGTTTACTGACATCCAAGTGGTTTTTTTTTTGTTGTTGTTTTGTTTTTCTTCATAAATAGCAAAATGTTCCTTCAACTTCGACCCGGCCAGCAGTTCTCAGTAGGTTTGATACACATCGTGGATCGGAATTTGAAAGGCGGCAGCGGGAAAGGCTTGGGGGATGTACCCGGCGTATCCTCCATAAGCCGCGGCAGCGGCGGCCGCAGCCGCGTTCTTCTGTAGTGTGGCAATTGTGGCGGCCGCAGGAGCCGCGAATGGAACGTAGCTTGTGCCGTAGATTCCCGCGGCTGGAATTCTCTGCATACTAGGTGCCATGGCGTACACGGGGGTTATCGGGCGGCCCTGCGGGAGAGAGAACGTTGACAAAAGTTAATCCCGCCACCATCTATAAGGAACTAGATTTCCCCTATGGGCAGGGGTGGGCTTGAGTCGGTTCGCACCGGTTTGGCAGAATCGGTAGCTAATTGTTTGTGGCCCGGGGCCAGAACGGACTTCCGGAAGTGGCATCCACACAGAGAACCGGTTGTTCACCTATTTGAATCCCACCACTGAATGGATAGATAGATAGATAGATAGATAGATAGATAGATATTTTTTTTTAATTCCATTTATATCCCGCCCTTCTCCGAAGACTCAGGGCGGCTTACAAGCTTAGCAGTAGCCTTCATTCTATGTATATGCCTGCTTGTTAGGGCTTTCACACACACCCCCAAGCGGCATTATTACAAAGTCAGCTTAATTGCCCCCAACAATCTGGGTCCTCATTTAAACCTACCTCGGAAGGATGGAAGGCTGAGTCAACCTTGAGCCTGGTGGGATGCGAACCTGCGCTAATTGCAGGCAGCTGGTGTTACTTAAGGAGGCATTAGCCCACTGCTCCACCAAGATAGATAGATAGATAGATAGATAGATAGATAGATAGATAGATAGATAGATAGATAGATAGATAGACAGACAGATGGGATTCAGCCAGTTTGAACCAGTTTGGCAGAACCGGTAGCTAATCTTTTGTTGCCCAGGTCCAGAATGGACTTCTAGAAGCGGCATCCACGTAACTCGAGGATGCTGCAACCATTCTAAATACCTGCCAGTTGCCAAGGCGCCTGGATTTTGATCAGCTGACCATTGGTGACACTGTGACGGTCGTAAGTGTGGGGACCTGTCCTAAGTCTCTTGTTTTCAGCACTGTCGGAAATTTAAATCGAGGTTGCACTAATGGTTGTACTTGTAAGCCTGTACAGGTAGTCCTTAATTTGCGACCACAACTGAGCCCAAAATTTCTGCTGCTAAGTGAGACATTTGTTAAGTGACCTTTGTCCCATTTTACGACATTGCTTGCCTCGGTTGTTAAGTGAATCACTGCAGTTGACAAGTTAGTCACACGGTTCTTAAGTGAATCCGACTTCCCCAATGAAGGTCACAAAAGGTGACCACGTGACCGCGGGACACTGCCACCGTCATATATACAAGCAGTCCTCGACTTATGGTGGTTCACTTAGTGACTGTCCGAAGTTACAACAGCCCTGAAAAACTGACTTAGGGCCGTTTTCCACACTTACAACCGTTGCAGCATCCCCAGGGTTGTATGATCCAAATTCAGATGCTTGGTAACTGACTCATATTTACGACTGTTGTTGCGTCCCGGGAAGTCAGTGGAACACAGCGGCAGTCATAAAATATGAACCAGTTGCCAAGCATCTGAAATTTGGGGATGCTGCAAAGGTCGTAACTGTGAAAGACGGTCGTAAGTCACTTTTTTCAGGGCAGTTGCAACTTCGAACGGTCACTGAACTGTCGTAAGTCGAGGACCACCTCAACTTATTATCTGAAGCCAAGAGGTCTTCTTCTCTTAATCCGAGCGAGCGTTCTCTTACCGGCAGGAACAGAGAGGTCTGATGTTTCTATACCTTCTTGAACGTCTTTAGATTAAAACACACACACACACAGACACATACCTGAAAAGGAGGCGGGGTGGAAACTGCAGGTATTACTGCACCTGCCGCCACCGCAGCCGCCGCTGCCGCGCTTGCGGGATCCTGCTGGACGCTGATAGGGCTCATGATATGCTCCATTGCATGGATCTTCCCATCGTCAATCACCTTGGTGGCTGGTGCGGCTTGGAACATGGAATATTGGGTTCCGATGGCCGGAATTGCCACTGCAACGGATCACATCGGCGCACGATCGGGTTAGGCTGGATGTTAAAATTTCAGCTTTTCATCTAGCAGATTAAAATGTCATTCGGATGTGTAATTTAGCGCAGAGCCCCCTCCCACACCTTTTGGGCACCAGGGACCGCTTCCGTGGAGAGAGGTTTTTCCGCAGACCGCAGGGTGTGCGATTTTGTGTGCTGCCTGCATCCCGCGGATCGGGCTTTGCTTGTTTGTGCGGACCGGTTGCTTGGGAACCCCTGGTTTAATGCACTGGGATCAAGCTTTTGTGATCAGATCAAGGTTCTTTTTGGATTCAACGCAATACTAGAAACATTCGGTCCCCTCTCTTTGGTGAAAGTGGTAAATAATCTCCAACCGTATTTCTCTGAAAACAAGTCTGGGTTTATACAAATTTTTGCTCCAAAAGACGCATTAGGGCTTATATTCAGCTGATGTCTTATTTTTTTTTCCATGTACAACAATCTACCTTTATTCAAATAAATAACGTCAATAATATTATTTATTTACGATTAAGATATTAATATTATTAGTTTATAATTCAATGTATCCGTCGTGTGTTGCAACAGACGCACTAAATGCGCCCGTCTGGCTGACAATCTCAATTGGGGCTTATTTTTGGGGGGGTGGGGGCTTAATATTACAAGTTTCTTGAAAAAAATCATGCTAGGGCTTATTTTCCAGCTGGGTGTTATTTGGGGGAAAATACGGTATGTGTATTTAATAATAATTATAGTAATAGAATAATAATTCTATTATTCTATCATGCTCAGAAAAGAGCATAGTAGGATAATGGAATTGGAAGAGAACTTGGAGGTCTTCTAATCTAATCCCCTGCTTAAGCAAGAGACTATACCAGTGGCCTCCAACATTTTGGGCACCAAGGATCAAGAGGTTGTCCATGGACCAGATGGGGTGTGGTTTTGTGTGCTGCCTGCATCCCGCAGATAGGGCTTCCCTTGTTTGCCTGGACCGGGGGTTGGGGACTCCCATTTCAGACAAATGGCTGTCCAGTCTCGTCTTAAAAACTTCCAGTGTTGGAGCATCCACAGCTTCTGGAGGCAGGTTGTTCCACTGGTTAATTGTTCTGACTGTCAGGAAATTTCTCCTTAGTTCCAGGTTGCTTCTCTCCTTGATGAGTTTCCATCCATTGCTTCATGTCCTGCCTTCAGGGGCTTTGGAGAATAGCTTGACTCCCTCTTCTTTGGGGCAGCCCCTCAAATATTGGAAGACTGCTGTCACGACACCCATGATAGCCTGTTCAGGTTTTTCCACAGAAGGATATTGTGCAGCCATAGGCCTCACTTCTGCATATTGGCATTCAACCCACAAGGATATGTCTCCACTTCTCCATGGTTGTCAGCAGGAAGGAGAAAAGGACCTCAGCAAAATTTATCATTGCACAGAAAATATTACAAACATCGGGAGGGAAGAAAGCTAACTAGAAAGTCGAAGGAAGCCAGGATGGCTCGTCCAATTTTTGAAATTACCCAAGATGGATTTCAAAAATAACATGTGATGGACCTTCAAAATATTAAACTGGCGGTGTCCAATCTTGGCAACTTTAAGACTTGTGGACCTCAACTCCAAAAAGTCCCCAGCCAGCTTGGTTGGGCACCTCTGCATTAAAGTGTTACTTAGAGATCTTGGATCTTGGGAGCCTTATCCAATTGTTCCCATGAATAGCTGGCTGGGGAATTCTGGGAGTTGAAGGCAGGACAAGAAGCAACGGATGGAAACTAGTCAAGGAGAGAAGCAACCTGGAACTAAGGAGAAATTTCCTGATAGTTAGAACAATTAACCAGTGGAACAACCTGCCTCCAGAAGTGGTAAATGCTCCAACACGACGTTTTTAAGAAGAGACTGAACAGCCATTTGTCTGAAATGGCATAAGGTCTCCTGCCTGAGCAGGGGGTTGGACTCGATGACCTCCAAGGTCCCTTCCAACTCTGTTATTCTAAATATTTCTAAAAGTCCACAAGTTTTAAAGTTTTCCTAGTTTGAAGGCCCTTGCTCCAGAACTTGATTTTGCAGAATAAAGCTGCATCAGGCTGGGAAGATTCCTGTATTATAGGCAGAACGTAATAAAGTATTTAGCTTGAACTCTGCATGGGGGGAGGAGGGGGTCTGGTTGTTCCTGCCTGGAATGTACCATTCCAACCAGAACAAGAGGGTCCACCAGCTCAAGAAAAACAACCCAACTTTCTATCAATCCTTTCCCACCGACTTTTCCTCACCCTGAGCATCAGACTGACCTGTTCCCGGTTTAATTGCAACGGGGCTGACGGCAGGCAGTTCCAGACTGGGGACCAGCTCGTAGCCTTTTTCCTGCTGTTTTCCTTTCCCTTCATGGTATCTGCTATAGATGCCACGGCCTGCAGAGTAACCCCCCAAGTATGATCCTCTTGGACCGGGGGCCCGGTTGCCTGCCGCACCTCGTCCTCTGCCTCTAACGCTGCCTGCTTGTAAGTAAAAAAAACAAACATGCCAAACAGGTAAGTGATGCTCAGAACCAGCCACAGCATTCGCCCAAAGGCTACAATGTTAGACCAGAAAGAAAGAAAGAAAGAAAGAAAGAAAGAAAGAAAGAAAGAAAGAAAGAAAGAAAGAAAGAAAGAAAGAAAGAAAGAAAGAAAGAAAGAAAGAGCGAGCTCAGAAAACATTTTGCCCAATTCCTGATATGGGTGCACAACATCCAGGAATTGCAAAGATTTGGTGTGGTTTGCTTTTTAGCACGTTCACACTCAGCCACAATCTGGTGGGATTTATTAACCAACCTCTTTTTTCTTTTTTTGGCGATATTTTCTAATTCCATTTTCTGATTCCATTTCTAATTCCCAGGGGGGTTGGTCTCCAAACTTGGCAACTTTAAGACTTGTGGACTTCAACGCCCAGAATTCACCAACTAGCATTGATTGGGCACGCCTATGATATCGTGTTAACTTATAGATCTGGATCTGGAAGTCCTTATCTAATTATGCTCATGAAGAGCTGGCTGTGGAATTCTGGGAGTTGAAGTCCACAAGTCGGAAAGTTGCCCGGTTTGAAGACCACCACCCCACACACACACACTAGGACTTGATTTTGCAGAATAAAGCTCACAACTCAACTGGGACAGGTTACAGGGGAGGGCACAAGTTCAACCTCGGCAACGTTAAGAGGGTAGAAGCTGGTTGAGGAGTTGCAGTCCACACATCTGAATGCTGCCGAGGTCAAGAAACACTGATCTAGTGCAAGAAACACTGAAGAAGTGCAGAGAAGAGCAACAAAGGTGATTAGGGGACTGGAGGCTAAAACACATGACGAACGGTTTCAGGAATTGGGCTATGTCTAGTCTAGTGAAAAGAAGGACTATGGGTGACATGACAGCATTCTTCCAATATCTGACCAGCGGCCACAAAAAAGAAGGAGTCAGCCTGTTTTGCAAAGCACCTGAAGGCCAGACAAGGAATATCGGATGGAAACTGATCAAGGAGAGATTCAACCTAGAAATAAGGAGAAATTTTTCTGACAGTGAGAACAATCAACCAATGGAACAGACGTTGCCTTCAGAAGTTGTGGGAGCTTCATCACTGGAAGCTTTCAAGAAGAAATTGGACTGCCATCTGTCAGAAATGGTGTAGGGTCTCCTGCTTGGGCAGGGGGTTGGACTGGATGACCTACAAGGTCTCTTCCAACTCTTTTATTCTATTCTATTCTATTCTATTCTATTTCTTATTCTATTCTATTCTATTCTATTCTATTCTATTCTATTCTATTCTATTCTATTCTCATATTTTCTATTCTATTCTTCTATTCTATTCTATTCTATTCTATTCTATTCTATTCTATTCTATTCTATTCTATTCTATTCTATTTCTTATTCTATTCTATTCTATTCTATTCTATTCTATTCTCATATTTTCTATTCTATTCTATTCTATTCTATTCTATTCTATTCTATTCTATTCTATTCTATTCTATTCTATTCTATTCTATTCTATTCTATTCTATTCTTTCCATATTCTATTCTATTCTATTCTATTCTATTCTATTCTATTCTATTCTATTCTATTCTATTCTATTCTATTCTATTCTATTCTTTCCATATTCTATTCTATTCTATTCTATTCTATTCTATTCTATTCTATTCTATTCTATTCTATTCTTTCCATATTCTATTCTATTCTATTCTATTCTATTCTATTCTATTCTATTCTATTCTATTCTATTCTATTCTATTCTATTCTATTCTTCATTCCTCTATTCTATTCTATTCTATTCTATTCTATTCTATTCTATTCTATTCTATTCTATTCTATTCTATTCTATTCTATTCTATTCTATTCTATTCTATTCTATTCTATTGAAGTCCATGAGTCATAAAAGAGCCGAGGTTTGCCTACCCCTGTAATCTAGCCTGTACTTTTTAAAGACACGGATAAATAAAAGCAATACTAGGCTTACCTAAAAGCTTGCAGACACATTGCAACATTCAGTTTACAAGGAGTAGCAAAACCCAATCAGTTAGAAGTTTTTCTGTTAGTAAGATCATCGGCGTAAGGGGGGGGGGAAGGAAACATTTGGTACAGTCTTTACATTTATATTTTAATTCTCTCTTACGGGTTATATCTTAGCTGCCTCGCTATATTCTACTCTTCCTGGTTCTCAAACTCATACGTTACAAGTTAATTTTTTTCCACCACTCTTTTCAGCAAGAACTCCAGGCAAGCCCAAAATTGTGAGCGTATCTTAATATTACGGATAAAAGGAAAGAAAAAAAAATCTCTGCTCTGTTGTCACCAAACTTTCACACACAGGGATTGGGGACTCACACTCTACTTTGCGCATTATTTCTCAGCTCAGCTACTTTTATTGCTATCAGACGGCAAATCCCGGTGCTATCAAGTTGTGTGTTGTCACCTAGCAACGGCTGCAACCCAAAAGGTGCACAACCTGTTTTGTCTCCTCCCACCATCTTTTCCGACCTCAGGAAAGGGGAAAACATTTGCAAACAGGAGATTCATAGCAGCCTTGTTGTTTTTTTTTTCCTTTTTTTCTTTTTACCGCTTTCTCAAATGTCATCCTGTGGTTTTCTTTAAATGCGCATTTTACCCAAAGTGCCGTACAGCTAGGAAGAACCACACAACCTTTTTTTTTTAAAAAAAAAAATAATTTTTTTAAAAAAATCTGTGGTCCAGGGTAGCTGCGTTGCAATCCCTGTTTCCCCCTCCCTTCTTCCAAAAAATAAAAAAAATCCAGAGAAGCTCAACCTCATCACAGTTTGTGGGGGGGGGGGGGGGAAAGCTTGAGAATTCTAACGTGCACGATCAAGTTGTGCTGAATTTGGTGGGCTTCGATGGGAGTGCGGTGGGAAGCTGGGGGGGTTTTTGTGCAGAAATCTAGATTGTGGAAGACTTTTGCTGCCTAAAAATAAAAAAAAATAAAAGCCTCAGCCACAGCGTGATTCCTCTTTGGCCTGCATTCTCACTAAGCAAACCCAAATGTAACGTTCCCAGCTCTGCCTGTTCCTCTTTACAGTTCAAAAAACGACACACCAGCCTGTCAAATGGCATCGTGTCGGAAACACAG
Source organism: Vipera berus (assembly GCF_964194415.1). Taxonomy (NCBI): domain Eukaryota; kingdom Metazoa; phylum Chordata; class Lepidosauria; order Squamata; family Viperidae; genus Vipera; species Vipera berus. The sequence goes on along the minus strand of NC_138209.1, from coordinate 78,257,557 downwards.
TGTCACCTGTTCCACATTGCTTAGTTTAGGGCCACCAAGCCACAATAATGGCACAAACTGACCCCTGACAATGGAAGGACCCAGATTGTTGGGGGCAATTAAGCTGACTTTGTAATAATGCCGCTTGGGGGTGTATGAAAGCCCTAATAAGCAGGCATATACATAGAATGAAGGCTACTGCTAAGCTTGTAAGCCGCCCTGAGTCTTCGGAGAAGGGCGGGATATAAATGGAATTAAAATAAAAATAAAAAAGAGCCCAAATTCAGATGGCGTCAGTGGTACGAGGACTTCTAAACAATCTTCGATCAAGCTTAGGGGTTGAAATGAGGGGTCCTTGGTGATCTCTGAGTCTGCTGGTCTGCTTGCAGATGTTACCCAACTAGGTAACACCGTCAGTGCTGTGAGTGTGGGGTTTGCTCTCTGCTTACCTACAGTAGTTTGCCCTGCTAGTGTTGACAGAGGTGTAGTTTTCTGCTTGATTAGGGCATTGATATTTTTTTTTTCTTGATTGTTTGTCTGGTATTAATCCCTGCTTATCTGTGTGTTGCTTATTGGAGATGACTCATTCTAGTCTTTTTGTTTCCTTCTTAGCTTTTTTATTGTCTCTTTTGGATGGGGTAGGTCATCTCTATATGCCTCAGAGAACACTGAGGACCCCACAGTCCTCCTCCTCCTCCTCCTCCTCCTCCTCCTCTCCAGAAACCTCACTCCCTTTTAGCACTGATGATGTTATCTAGTTGGGTCATGAAAGGTCTGCAAGAAAACCACCAAGCTCAGAGACCACCAAGGACACCACAGTTGCCGTTGTTGTCCTCCTCCTCCTCCTCCTCCTCCTCCTCCTCCTCCTCCTCCTCCTCTCCAGAAATCCCCCTCCCTTCCAGCACTGATGATGTTACCTAGTTGGGTCATGAAATGTCTACAAGAAAACCACCAAGCTCAGAGACCACCAAGGACACCACAGTCATTGTCCTCCTCCTCCTCCTCCTCCTCCTCCTCCTCCTCCTCCTCCTCCTCCTCCTCTTCCTCCTCCTCCTCCTCCTCCTCTCCAGAAACCCCCCTCCCTTCCAGCACTGATGATGTTACCTAGTTGGGTCATGAAATGTCTGCAAAAAAACCACCAAACTCAGAGACCGCCAAGGGCTCCATAATAATGATATGATGGGAGATGGACTGGACTGGACCACAGTGAAGGCAGGCAGGCGTGGATGGCTGATAAACACACATGCAGAAAAGCTCAACCGAGATCCTTGGGTTTTGGCTAAGTGATGCTACCAATCAGAAATGCATTCTCAACTGCTTATCCTTAGATGCCCCAAATACAGACTCTTGAAAAAAAAACGCCTCAAGATGAATTCCACTATTGAATCCACTTCCATTTGGAGGTTCTAGAGTCTGTTTCTGTGGGCAAAGCATGTATTAGACCATCCACTCATCTGTGCACATCAAGAGTCCTTGAAAAAGCAACCAATTCGAGAGAACCATAAAAGAAAGAAAAAGGAAGCTGGGAGTGAAGAGGAAACGCAAGAAAAATGAAGCATGATCTTTGGGCCGCCGGAAACTTAGAGGAGGACCAACGGAATGGAGTACAGGTAGTCCTCGGCTTATGACCACAATTGAGCCCCAAATTTCCATCACTAAGTGAGACAGTTGTTAAACGAGTTTTGTCCCATTCTGCCACAGTTCTTAAGTGAACCACGCCGTTGTTAAATTAGTCACTTGCCAGGTTTTGCTGTCGATTCCAGATTTTAATCTGCTACGATTCCCAAATGCCGGAAACTTACATTCAGGCTCTAAAGATAAGACTTGTTAATTAATCACTTCGCCTCATTTGTCGTATTTTAACACACACCCCTCCCCAGGACAAAAATAAGGAAACGCGAAAGAAATTTAACACAGATTTGTTTAAGGTTGTTCGTCTACCTTTCTACGCGGCGGATGCAATAAATTTGAAGGACCGCTAACACACGTGATTTGGTCATTCCCTCACTGTCTCATTATTCCTAACATCCAGGCAATGTTTGAATGTGATTAAAGAGGCACGCAGACACGATTGCATGGAACTCATTGGAAGAGAAAAAGCCGTTAAACGGGATTGAATCGCCCTCTTCGACGGATTAAAACGCCTGTGAATTGACTTAGGCGTATTTATTCCACAGGTTTGCAAAATACCATGGTAGGCATCGCATGATGGAAGAGCTTGAGCTTGTTCTGATTACGGCTGTTTTATGAAGCAGCAACTTTCTCTTTCAAACAATTCCAAATAAGAAAGGCGTTAAATCAATGGGCAAGGCACATAACAAAAGAATGAGGATTTCGTTTTAGGATTTGGCGAGACACAAAGATTGAGGTGGACCAACTGCATCAAATCTCCAACTATAGTATTAAGTCAGTTGTTTGACTCGGATTATCGATTGGATCATATCACGATTTATGCATGGGTTACCTCTACTTGAATGAGCAGATCTCTTGAAGGCTTGCATAAATATCTTTGAGTGGATACAAACAGAAGTGTCCAGTCTATAAGAGATTATTAAATTATAAATAGTGTACTAAAATATGGGGTCCATGTTTATAGAAGAAGTCCATACAGTATTTATAGCCCCTTACTTCAATACAGTTTTTCATGCAGGCAAATATTCCCCAAAATTGATCCTTGGAGAGCTAATAGTCCTCAGAGGGGGCAAGATTTATTTATTTATTTATTTTAAATAAAATAAGATGAAAACCTTTTGAAAAATCTCTCCTTAAAATGTCAGAAATTGGCTCCGTTATCTTTAAATAAGTAGCATAGTTCAAAAGCAATTCTGGAAACAAGGTGAAGAACTCAGCAGCTCGTCCAAATTCAATTCAGAACATCTGTCGAGGCTTCTTTATAAATTGTACCTTTAAGTATGATTCATAAAGTGAATAGCCCAAGAGACTGAATGAGGAAACCTCTGCAGAGTTTAAACATACCCGCCAATACATAACCATGGCGATACTAACGGGATTTATTGCAAATATTACACTCAGAGAAAAGTGGTACAAGATATTTTTGCATTAGAATATCTCTTTTGCAAAAGAGATAATTTGTGTTAAAATTGCTGGATAAATAATCAGGTTGGGTCATTTTTATATGCATATAGATACAGTATATACAGTATACATACATATATATATACACATACATACATACAATATATACAGTATATACAGTATATAGTGTGTATGTATATATGTGTGTGTGTGTGTGTGTGTGTGTGTGTATATATATATATTTATGTGTGTGTATGTGATATGTATATGTATAGATATAGATATACATATAGATAGATATAGATATAGATATAAAGGTAAAGGTAAAGGTTCCCCCGCACATGCGTGCTAGTCGTTTCCAACTCTAGGGGCCGGTGCTCATCTCCGTTTCAAATCCGAAGAGCCAGCGCTTGTCTGAAGATGTCTCCGTGGTCATGTGGCCGGCGTGACTAGACGCCAAAGGCGCACGGAACGCTGTTACCTTCCCACCGTAGCGGTCCCTATTTTTCTACTTGCATTTTTACAGGCTTTCAAACTGCTAGGTTGGCAGAAGCTGGGACGAGTAACAGGCGCTCACTCTGTTACGCGGCACTCGGGATTCGACCCGCCAAACTGCCGACCTTCCGATCGACAAGCTCAGCGTCCTAACCCACTGAGCCACCGCGTCCCCTAGATATATAGATAGATATAAATAGATATATAAAATTTATTATAAGGATAGGCTTTCTTAGAAATTTCTATTGTTTATTCTTATTTATGATTATTATGTTGGTTATTTTGGCTAATTATTGATTTGATTTCAATAGTTTAAAATATACCGGTAAGATTATCTTTATACCGTATATGTGTGTCTGTGTGTATGATTTCAAATGTGATTTGAACATTCTTGTTCAGTGTTGCGCACTCTTTAAATCTCTATTTCTTTATTGTTCTTTTGCTCCTCTGTTTTCCCCTTGTTGGCACTTTTAAATATCTGTTAAAGTGCAACAGAACGAAATTAAATGTAAGAAATGTTTAATGGGAGAGTTAAGACTTAAAGGTATGCGTGTGCTGTTAAATCATTAACCTCAAATGGTGAATCTATTTATGGACTTTGGGATTTTTGCACAAAAAGAAAAAAAAAGAGAGATGGTTAATTTTCTTGGAGCATTATCAAAAGTTGCCTGATGGCCACTAAACTGCCTTTGTAATCAAACTAGATTATCAACTAGATAATATGGTCAACGTAATTGAGGTTAAATTTGTTCTTTAAAATTTTAAGCTGTGCTATTTTTATAATATTCCGTTGCTGCATTTCACTTAGTCATTATTTGTCCCCTTTTTCATATATATATAAGTGAATCTGGTTACCCCATTAATTTGCTCATTAGAAGGTCGCAAAAGTTAATCTACGATATGGAACCCCAGAACTGTCATAAGTACAAGTCAGTTGTCAAGCATCCGAATTTTGGTCACGTGACCCCAGGGATGCTCCAACGGTCGTAAGTGAGAACCACGTGAAAAAGTCCTTTTTCAGTGCGGTGGTAACTTCAAAACGGTCAGGAAACGAAACGGTTGTGAGTCCGTATCATTCCAAATTCAGTATTAGAGGTGATGACAATTAAAACTGAAGAAGAGAGGGCCTGCCTTGCTTTAACTGCTCTTAATTTTCATTTGTGTTGTGTGTTGCCTTTCAGTCAGAACGGAGCTACTCTGGAGCTGAGAAGCTGAAATGTTTTTAGTACAAAGCATTATTATTATTTTAAAAAATGTTGTACACAAGTGAAACAAGGTCAAAGATCAACCTTCCTCGATCTGAGGCAAACTTCCTGGCCACAAGGTTTAAGGATTCTAGCAACTGTATGCCCGGCACATCTGGAAAGCATTAAAATGAGGGAAACCACTTAAGAAGCATACTAGGCCTTAGCCGTAGGATAAATAACAATTTTTTTAAAAAAAACTCTCCCCTTCGACTTAATCTCAGTTCTTGGTGACTCCTTGGACACATTTTCCTGGCAATGATACAAGAAGTGTTTTACTAACTCATTCCTCCAGGCTCTTGTCCCCCAGTCTAGCTTATAGCCTTGGGATCTCCTTGTGGTCTCTCATCCAAGGGCTAGTCAAAGGTTGCTTTTGAAGATCCTGAGGCCTAGCAAGGTGCTGCCACCTAGCCAGAATAAAAGAAAAGATGCCCTCTAGCCAAGCTCCAATGAATTCACTGGACATTCCCAGGTCGGTTTCTTGGCTACAATCAATATCGATCAAGATAGAGCTGAAAGGGACCTTGGAGGTCTTCTAGTCCAACCCCCTACTCAAGCAGGAGACCTTATACAATTAGGGTCTCTATACAATTAGGGTGTATACAATTATATACACAATTAATATACAATTAGGGCCTCTACACCAGGGGTGTCAAACTGCCAGCCTGTGGGCCAGATGCGTCATGCCGAAACTGCGCCCACCCCATTGCCGGCGATGGGGGGAAAAAGTCGCGATTGATCGTGACACGTCACGTGATGTTGCCAGTTTGACACCCCTGCTCTACACAATTAGAGTAGGTTGCCACTGTCTTGTTTTCCAGAAACTTCTTTCAACTTTCCAGTCAAGCTTCCCATTCGAAGTCCCCACCCTTCTTAACCTCTGACCCCAGACAAGGTCAGCTACCCCCTGGGATGCAACCCTAATCCCTCCTGTACTGTGCCAAAACTTAGACACTCACCTTTCACAAAATATTCTCGATTTGGACCAATCAGGGCGTTGTAGGGATACCCGTAATAGGCTAGAGTGTACGGATCACAAGAGTAAACATAGTTAGGTTGTTGAGTCACTTCCACTGCGGTTGCTCCTCCTCCTTTGGCGGCTTTCTGGTAGCGGGTGTACTGCTCTTTATCTACCGGCTTGGCTAAGGTGACCTCCAGGCAAGATCCTTCCAGTTCGGTGCCGTTGAGGTTATTCATGGCGTGAACAGCGTCTTCCCGGCTGGTAAAGTGCACAAAAGCGTAATCTCGGATTTTCTTGACCCGTTCTATGCTGCCCGGGTTAAACTGACCAAAGACCTTTTTAATGGTCTCCTCCGTGGTTTCGATCATCAGATTCCTCACATACAAGATTTTCACCGTCTCCATGACGTCTTCGTCCACGTCTATCTCTGGCTCAGCCCAATCGACGGCAATCTGGTGGCCCCACAGCTGGATTCGGCCTGGCATAAGCTTCCTCCTTGCCATGGCAGCTGCTCGGTGGCTTTCGTACTCCACGAAAGCAAATCCTCGGTTCTTCAGCTTATCGGCCGCGCTGGCATAAACGATGACATCCAGCACACCTTCTGTCACCTTGGAGATCTCTTCCAAAATCTCCTCCCGCTTCTTTGTCTTGGGGATCCCGCCGATGAAGAGCCGGCAGTTGTCCACGCTGCAACACACCCCTAACAGTCTTCCCGGACGGATCTCGTAGTTGTTGAGTTCTTTGACAGCACGTTTGGCTTCGTATTTCTGGGTGTACATCACAAAGGCGTAGCCACGGTTCTTGCCGTCAAAGTCCATCATCAGGCGCATTTCGTAGATGCGTCCCGCTGTCTCAAACACCGGGACCAGCTCGTCTTCGTAGACGTCACGAGGGATTTTGCCCACAAAGACCTCACATCCCCGAGGAGGGTGCAAGCCTTCCCAGCCAGGAGGTGGACCCCCGTACTTCCGTTGCCCGTTCTCCTGAATCATGGTGTAGCCGGTACGATCTACTAACTGCAAGAGGGCGGCCTCGTTTGGAGTGCCCGAGAGCCCTTCGGGAATTTTATTGGTCTGCATGCTGGAGGAATCATTACTCATCCTTGCAGTAGAATCTTCAGCTGTCATTATGGCCTAATCATTCAAAGGGTGGAGATACCTGAGTAAAGACAAGAGAAGGAATCGAGTAAGCGACACCCCAATCAAGAAACGGCCAAAGCCCAACCAAAGAATCCCTAAGACCCCCACCCACCCACAGACAAGCAAGCCCCTAGAATAGCACTGTTGGTGTTACCTAGTTGGGTGATGAAACGTCTGCATGAAAACAAGCAAGCTCAGAGAGCAGTAAGGACCCGAGTCTTCTTCCTCCTCCTCCTCCTCTCTGCACCCCCCCCTTTCTAGCACTGATGATGCTACCTAGTTATGGTCATGAAACATCTGCAAGAAAACCGGACAAGCTGAGAGAGCACCAAGGACCCTCTGAAGGAATTCCATCAACCAGACGCTACCAATTAATAGGAACCTGCCCATCCAAAGAAATCTCACAGATCACGTTTCAATGAAACAAAACATGATTACTGAAAGGCTGACCTGCAGCAAATCTGAGATTCATGTACAGGCAGCCCTTGACTTATGACCACAACTGAGCCCCAGATTTCTGTTGTTTAGTGAGACATTTGTTAAGAGAGTTTTTGCCCCCGTTTTACAACCCTACAATAAGCGAAACACTGCGGTTGATAAGATGATGATGATGATGATGATGATGATGATGATGATGATGATGTTGATGTTGATGTTGATAATAATAATAATAATAATAATAATAATAATAATAATAATAATAATAATAATAATAATAATAATAATAATAATAATAAAGTTGGAAGGGACCTTGGGGGTCATCTAGTTCAACGCCTGCTCAGGCAGGAAACCCTATACCATTTCAGACAAATGGCTGTCCATTCTCTTCTTAAAAATGTCCAGTGTTGGAGCATTCACCGCTTCTGGAAGCAGGTTTTTCCACTGGTTAATTGTTCTAACAGTCAGGAAATTCCTCCTTAATTCCAAGTTTCTCCGTAGTTCTAGGTTGCTTCTCTCCTTGATGAGTTTCCATCCGTTGCTTCTTCTGCCTTCTGGCGCTTTGGAGAATAGCTTGACTGCCTCTTCTTTGGGGCAGCCCCTGAGATATTGGAAGGCTGCTATCATGTCACCCCTGGTCCTTCTTTTCATTAAACTAGACGTACCCAATTCCAGCAATATGTTTTAGCCTCCAGTCCCCTGACCATCTTCTCACATCATGGTGACCAAAACTGGATGCCATATTCCAAGTGTGGCCTTACCCAGCCGTTGTAAAGTGGTATTAACACTTCACGTGATCTTGATTCTGTCCCTCTGTTAATGCAGCCTAGGATTAGACCTTGAACCCTCCCCTCAAGCAGAACAATTTGAGCTGCACATTCCTATGTGGAACTTTTGGGACAATCAAGCCTGTGATTACTAAAAAATCCAACATTGTTAAAAAAAAGAAATAATGTTTCAACCAGCAATGCGCTAAGACCACATTGTGATAAACTGCTTGGTCAGCCACAATCGGTTTGAGCAGAGGGCAGCCCTGTCAAGCATGCTCCACGTGAACTTATCTACAGAAATATCTTCTGAAAGAACATTCTCTGTGAAAATTTAACAGAATGAACGGAGTTGGAAGGGACCTTGGAGGTCATCTAGTCCAACCCCCTGCTCAGGCAGGAAACTCTATAACCATTTCAGACAAATGGCTTTCCATTCTCTTCTTGAAAACTTCCAGTGTTGGAGCGTCCCACAACTTCATAATGTGGCTCTTTTTCTTTTGCAAATTCAAAATCCCACTTTGACTTAAAAAAAAAAAATTCAACCAGGCTTTTGTCAAATTCTTGGAAACACAGTACGACAGCCAAGGCTACAATGATTGGCAGGTTTTGTCAAAATATAACTAGGAACAGAAAAGGACGGCTATTGACAGAGCAAGCTGTTCTGCTATAAGAGCAAAATGTGTCATGCAGAACTGAGGCATTAGATATATTTTTTTAAAACACAAATGAGAAAAAAGTGACAGACAAAAAAAAAATATTCAGATAGGACGAGCTTAGAGGTTTTCCCACCCTGAGTGTGGATGCCACTATAACCAGTCCATCCTTCTGAGAGACTTTTTTTTAAAAAAATTCATCGTAAATGGAATAAAGAAGATATTCTAGAACGGTGCTTCTCAACTGCAGTCCGTGGACCCCTGGGGGCCTGCGATGTTGCAACAGGGGGTCCGTGAAAGCTTGGAGAAATGTTACGATTTAAATCTTGAGTTGTGTCTCCGTGTGTGTGTGTGTGTGTGTGTGTGTGTGTGTGTGTCTGTGGCCCTGGTCCGTAGCCACACAAGGTATTTAAAAGGGGTCTGTGGTGAAGGAAAGGTTGAAAACCACCGTTCTAGAAGATACTGTGAGAGCTTGCTGCAGGATACACTCACAGAATAGAATCACAGACTTGGAAGGGACCTTGGAGGTCATCTAGTCAAACAAGGCACTTTTAGAAGTATCAACTTTAGGGAAGCCATATCTTCAAGGAGCTTAAACTTGAGCCTTCAAGAGCTCACCTACATTAGATATCAATAGGGAACAAGTACTTTGAGGCTAGGACAACAAATTGGTGGTCCTTAACTTAATAACAATAATAACAATAACAATAATAATAATAATACAGAGTTGGAAGGGACCTTGGAGATCATCTAGTCCAACCCCCTGCTCAGGCAGGAAACCCTATAGCATTTCATACAAATGGCTGTCCAGTCACTTCTTAAAAACTTCCAGTGTTGGAGCATTCACAGCTTCTGGAGGCAGGTTGTTCCACTGGTTAATTGTTCTAACTGTCAGGAAATTTCTCCTTAGTTCTAGGTTGCTTCTCTCCTTGGTGAGTTTCCACCTGTTGCTTCTTGTCCTGCCTTCAGGCCCCTTTGTAGAATAGCTTGACTGCCTCTTCTTTGGGGCAGCCCCTGAGATACTGGAAGGCTGCTATCATGTCACCCCTAGTCCTTCTCTTCATTAAACTAGTCATACCCAATTCCTGCAACTGTTCTATGTTTTAGTCCCCTAATCATCTTTCTTGCTCTTCTTTTACAATAGTTCATTTAGTGGGGGTTCAACATGACAACGGTGCTGAAAAAGGGACTTATGACCGTTTTCCACACTTACGACTGCGGCAGCCTTCCCCACGGTTTCAGGATCAAAATTCAGATGCTTGGCAACTGACTCATACTTATGGTGAAGCCTTCTGTCAAGCAAAATCAATGAGGGAAGCCAGATTCACTTAACAACCATGTTATTAAGAGAAGAACTGCAGGGATTCGCTCAACAAAGATGGCGAGAAGAGTCGCAGAATGGGGGCACAACTCACTTAAATCAACATCTCACTTAACGACGTAAATTTGGGGCTCAGTTGTGGTCGTAAAGCAATGCAGACTCATCCATGCAGTTCCTTTGGAACAACAGAGGAACACCGGTAGTTCTCGACTTACGACTGGTTTGAAGTTATGACAGAGCCCCTTCCCCCGCCAAAGCTACTTAGGACCCAGTTTCTAAGTTACGACGGGTACAACCCCTCTCCACGGTCCTGTGACTGCATTTCGGGTGCTTAGTAACCGGCTCACCTTCATGACCATTTGCAGCATCCCAGAGTCACGTGACTTTGATTTTTGTTTTTGATGTTTTTTGGCAATTTCCAGGATTTATGTCCATTTTCTGGCCAAAAAAGGACTGGAGGCTAAAACATATAAGGAACAGTTGCTGGAATTGGGGATGTCTAGTTTAATGAAGAGAAGGACGAGGGTTGACAGGATAGCAGCCTTCCAGTATCTCAGGGGCTGCCCCAAAGAAGAGGGAGTCAAGCTATTCTCCAAAGCACCCAAAGGCAGGACAAGAAGCAACGGATGGAAACTCATCAAGGAGAGAAGCAACCTGGAACTAAGGAGAAACTTCCTGACACTTAGAACAATTAATCAGTGGGACAGAAGCTGTGAATGCTCCATCCCTGGTGGATTATAAGAAGAGATTGGGTGACCATTGGTCTGGAACAGTATAGGGTGAGGGTTGGGGTCAAAGGGTTGTCCAGTCTGTTTTTGAAAACCTCCAGTGATGGGGCACCCAAAGCCCTGAGAGGCGAATTCTTGCACTGACTGAGTGTTCTCATTGTCAGAAATTTTCTCTCTCTTTAGTTCTAGGCGGTCTCTCTCTCTTTGACATTACAATTGAACGCATTACAGATAGCCCTCAACTTATAAGAGTTCATTTAGTGACCACTCAACGTTACAACGACACTGAGAATAGAATAGAGCAGAACAGAATAGAATATAATAGGAATGGAACAGAACAGAACAGAACAGAACAGAAATTAGAACAGAATAGAATACATCCCTGGGCTAGGCATATCTAGTTCCCACAGCCGTTCATGGTACTATTTTGCCTTCAGACCCTTTATCGTCTTTGTTCCTCTTCTCTACAAACGTTGTGTCTTTGGATGTCAATCAAAACAACAACTCCATCAATATCCGGGGCTGCCCCAAAGAAGAGGGAGTCAAGCTCTTCTCCAAAGCCCCTGAAGGCAGGACAAGAAGCAACGGATGAAAACTCATCAAGGAGAGAAGCAACCTAGAACTAAGGAGAAACTTCCTGACAAGTGAGGACAATTAACCAGTGGAACAACCTGCCTCCAGAAGCTGTGGTTGCTCCAACACTGGAGGTTTTTAAGAAGAGACTGGACAGCCCTTTGTCTGAAATGGTATAGGGTTTCCTACCTGAGCAGGGGGTTGGACTAGATGACCTTCAAGGTCCCTTCCAAGCCTGTTGTTCTATTCTATTCTATTCTATTCTATTCTATTCTATTCTATTCTATTCTATTCTATTCTATTCTATTCTATTCTATTCTATTCTATTCCTTCATTTTCTCCTCTCTTCTCTTCTCTTCTCTTCTCTTCTCTTCTCTTCTCTTCTCTTCCATTCATACTTCTTGTGGATAAAGAAGCAGTCTCTTCTGCAAAGAAAATCCAGCTGGGCCTAAAATGTCAGCATTTTTCTATGTTCAACTTCCTTCTCTCTGTCTTGCACACCCATGTGCACGCAGTCACCCTGGCCACTACACACACACATACACACACACACACCAGGTTCTCATTCACCTTGTGCTCAAAAGTCAAGTATCATTTAGTTATTCATTAATCAGCTGGCAGAGATCAGGCTTCAAACTGCCTGACATTGCCTCTGTGTAGAAGGGGAGAACGGGTGGACAACCTGAGTAAAACCCATAAAATTACAGTTGTGAAAACACACCCAAGCTGAGCTGAGGAGTGTGGCAATCGGGCCATCCTGATCTCTGATTGGTGAAGTCTGTAGAAACCTTTGCACCTACGGCTGAAATGGTAAAATATAATTATTTAGCTCCGGGGCATCTGGTGTCGCATGAAAGTAGCTTCGCCTGAGGTTAGCACAGGTGGTCCTCCACTTACTCAACAGGGCCTTGAGTGACCGTTCGAAGTTATGACGCTGAAAAAAAGTCACTGACGACTGTTTTTCGCACTTACGACCGTCGCAGCATCCCCCTGGGGGTCACGTGATCAAAATTTGGAGGCTTGGCAACTGGTTCATATTTATGACCGTCGCAGGGTCCCGGGGGGGAGGGAGGGAAGGTCACGTGATCCTACAGGCAAAGTCAATGGGGGAAGCCAGATTCACTTAACAACCGTGTTACTAACTTAACGACTGCGGTGATTCGCTTAACGGCTGCAGAAATAAAATCGAGCAAAATTCATTCAACTTGTCCTGCTTAGCAACAGAAATTTTGGGCTCATTTGTCGCAAGCTGAGGTCCCCCCCATCTCTCTCTCTCTCTCTCTCTCTCTCTCTCTCCCTCTCTCTCTCTCGTTCCCTCTTTCTCTTTTCCTCTCTCTCTCCCTCTCTCTCTCTCCCCTCCCTCCCTCTCTCTCCCTCTCTCTTTCCCTCTCTTCCTCTCTCCCTCCGTCTTTCTTTCTCCCTCCCTCCCTCTCTCTCTCCCTCTCCCTCCCTCTCTCTCCCTCTTTCCTTCCCCCCTTCCCCCCCCCCTTATATGATAAAACATTTAACCAGGAAAAAGATCCTTTCAAGAATATTTAACGAGGTTTGGCAGATATCAGCATAAATTTTTCTCTAATTTTAAACTTGGGCTTCGGTGAAAATGAAAACATGTTTAAAAAGTTAAGGCTTCATCCATTCCTGAATAGAGAGAAGTGAAATGTCAGCTTTGAAATCTGCCCTTTGATTGATTGACATGAGCAATGAAATCAAGCACAGACCTGAAAAAAAATCAATGTTTTTTGTAGCATAAGGAAACATCCTTAAAATATCCAGGCCGATCGTAGCCTACCTGCTAATCTTTTCAGCAGAACAGGCTGTATTAATGAAACATCGAGCTATTTCGGAACAGGTGTGCTCACATCACAACTTTTAATACAATCTTTCCAGAAACCAAAATGCTCTGTTACAAATGGGAAGCTGTTTTAAGACTATTTCAAACAATAGGCCACTTTATCCGTTCAGAATCTAAGGACTGCCTTATTTGCAACGGCAAGCCATGTTGCACCCAGCAAGAACTGAAAATGTTGGTCAGCTTTCTTTTATATTTATATTTATACAGGGAAGGTGTTTGCAAAACAACTTAACCAAATGTGGGTACCTTTAAATCAACACCAGAGCGAGTTTTTCCTGGTGCAAAACTTAGAGGATATATTTTTTTTTGCTCCCGTGAAAGTTCCTTAAAAAGTAACGTGCAACGCACCAAGTCCATGCAGCAACGTACTGCAGGAAGAAAATCCTACAATATTATTTTTGCATAACACAGCAACTCTGTTTTCACGTCGTCGTTCAATAGCGGTGAACAAGCTCAATCCTAAAAACCCACAATACTTTATACTTTCAGATCTCGGGAGCAAATCCCGAAAAACAAACTACTCCGTAAGGTGAACAGACTCCCATAAAAGAAAAACAACAAAAAGGCAAATTAATCCTGTTTTGCTCGCTTGATTTCAAAGAATGGCAACTTGACTTTAAGGATGTCCAGTTTGGGGGTGGGGGGAAAAAGTTATTCCCGTTGCACTTCAAGGTTACTGAACTCTGCACACTTAGACTGAAGTGGTTTGAGATTTATTTATTTTTCCCTCTCCCTTTTGTGACTTCCACCCTCCCCTCAAATTCTTTTTTAATTCCTAATCCCACAGAGTAACGTATTTTAAGAGAGCAGAATAAGGTGCACACAGGCGTTTAACCTTAGTGGCTGAAGGTAATATGAAGCAGAGACTTACGTCGGAAAGAAATTTTCCACTTACCTGGCCAGTTCTGCAACAGGTTAGTTCTACCTTTGCTGGAATAACCTTTTCTCCCAGTCACGAGGTCTGTGCAACGTTATTATACAGGACGCATATCACTTTATTGGTCAATGAGCTTTCGTGATTTAAATTCCAGGGCAGGAGATTGCTGAGGGCACTCAAAGAGGTGGGAGGAGGTGGAACAGCGAGGACCTACTCCCACCCAGCCACCCCTGAGCAAGTTTACTACAGCCCTTTGCAAAAAAAAAAAGAATTGGGAAATACATCTGTAAAAAAATCAGTTTTTATACAGCTGCTGTTCGGAGCCTAAGCAAAAAGGCTTGGGGGTGGCAGGCTCAGACCTTTTTTTTTCCACCAACCCAGGAATTAAAAAAGATAAATCCGATTTGGTAAAAGGGGAAGGGGAAAGTGGGGGGGGGAAATAAAAAATAAAGAGTGAATCATATACAAACAACTCTTTCTCCCGCAAGGGCTGTGCAAATAGTTGGTGTGACTCAAAACAGATAAGAGGACGAGGAGGAGGAGGAGAAGAAGGAGGCGATTTTGCTTGGCAGCGGGATTTGTTTGGGAGAAAAATCCATTTTTATGCCAGCTTTAGGTCAAGATCATTCTGCTCAACCAGCAGAACTTCAGCCTGTAGAGTGAAAACAAACAGGAGCTAAAGTCCCACTTCTAAGGGCTACAAAACTCCATGTGCTGAGTTACTCAGAATTAGCAGAAGGAACGTAACAGCACCATCCGTTCCAGGGAGCTGCAAACTTTTAATAAAACACAGGTGGTCCTCGATTCACGACGTTTTGCTTAGCAACCGTTCGACGCCCCAGCGGCATTGGGGGGAAAAAAAGTGACTTATTGCCCTTTCTCACACTTAGGGCCGTTGCAGCATCCCTGAGATCAGGCGATCAAAATTCGGACGCCTGGCTGCCGACTCATATTTATGACGGTTGCCGTGTCCTGGGGGGGGGGGAATCACGTGATCCCCATTGGCGACCTTCTGACAGGCAAAGCCCACGAGGGAAGCCAGACTGAATTAGCAACCGTGTTACTGGCTTAAGCACTGCCTGATTCACTTAACAACGGTGGCACAAGGAAGGTGGTAAAATGGGGCAAAACTCATTTAACCAAGCTGTCACTTCGTAACATAAATTTTGGGCTCAGTTGCGGCTCTGAGGCAAGGATGTTAGTTGGAAAAAGGGACTGCCAGATTGCTGACTTTTTTTAATTTTAATTTTTAATTTTGCCTCCCGCCCTAGACTGTGACGGCTCCTCTCTTACAACAGCAGCACACAAGGAATCCATCACGGAGAGAAACTGACTTTCGAACACAACGGGGAACAAAATTTCCCCCCGTTAAATGAGACGTTTCCTAAGTGGGTTTTGCCCCATTTTACAACCATTCTTGCTACAGTTTTTTAATTTATTTTTTATTTTAATCCCATTTATATCCCGCCCTTCTCCGAAGACTCAGGGTGGCTTACAATCTAAAGCACAATGTGCTTAGCAATAGCCTTCATTCTATGTATATGCCTGCTTATTAGGGCTTTCACACCCACCCCCCCTAAGCGGCATTATTACAAAGTCAGCTTAATTGCCCCCAACAATCTGGGTCCTCATTTGACCTACCTCGCAAGGATGGAAGGCTGAGTCAACCTTGAGCCTGGTGGGACTCGAACCTACACTCATGGCAGGCAGCTGGTGTTACTTAAGGAGGCATTAGCCCACTGCTCCACCAAGGTTCATAAGTGGCAGTGGTTAGTAGCAGGGGATAAGCTACTAACCCTGGTTGTTAAGTAAACCCGGCTTGCCCCATTGACTTTGCTCGTCAAACAGTCGCAAAAAGGGATCACGTGAGTTCGGGGGGACACTGCGACCGTTGTAACTATGAACCAGGTGCCAAAGCATCTGAATTTTGATCACAGGATCACGGCGATGCGACAAAGGTCGTCAGTGTGAAAAACGTTTCTCGGTGCCGTCGTAACTCTGAACAGTCACTAAAGGAAATGTGGTACGTCCAGGGGGGGCAGCTGTATTGCTATTTTAGTAAAGTGCGTGCATGCGTGCGTGTGTGTGTGTGTGTCTTGTGTAAAACGCAATTTCTCACCCTACAGAATGCTAAGCTGAGAAGAGCTACCGTCGAGTAAACACCACCATTTTTAAAAGAACTAACTTCCGGGGTCCTGGGATGTGTAAACTTGTCAGTTCAGCAAACTAAAAAAAAAAAAAAAGTCTTCAGCCCGCAAAGTGAAAAGAAGGAGAGAGAAAAAGGCCGGTTCTGAAATATGACAAATTATCAAAAGTTGTGGGTCCTCCTACGCAAGGTTTAACCGTTAACGCAGTAGCATGACAATTTGGCCTCCCTTTTTTTAGACTGAGCAACGGACACTCCTCCCCAGAGAGGCATTTATAGTCCCGACCTTTGTTCCGCCACAATTGCTAATTCTTTAGAAGGCTAATTTGAAACACGGTCAGAAACTGTGGTGGTCAGCCCAATTCCTGGGTCAGCCCACTTAACCAAAATTATCTCACGGGATCTGCGTCTTTGGGAAAGCTCGTTTGGGGGCCCGGCATCTGTTTTTTCACCATTCCCAACATAAAATGTTACTACTGATGAGTTTGATGTTCAAATTGTGATGGCATTTAGATAAGATGCTCTTCGCAGATGATAGCTCTGATCATTCTACAGCTGCTAATATTCACTCGTCAGTTCTTGTAACTCTTATAATTCGCCAAGGAGAAATTTCCTGACGGTGAGAACAATTAACCAGTGGAACAGCCTGCCACTAGAAGTTGCGGGTGCTCCATCACTCGAGGTTTTTAAAGAAGAGATTGGACAACTATTTGTCTGGAATGGTATACGGTTTCCTGCTTGAGCAGGGGGCTGGACTAGACGACCTCCAAGGTCCCTTCCAACTCTGCTATTCTGTTTATAAAGTACTTCCATCCATCCAGTTTTGAATTTTTAAATGGAGAGTCCTAGCTACCAGCGCTCAAACCGAGATGGAGTTTATCAAGCAACAAATACATCTTTAACTCGGCTAAGAACAAAATTATTTTTCAACTTGACAAAGGCCTGTCAATGGGTTTGACCCCCATGCTCAGGAAAGAGCCAGATTTGAGTTGGTGGATTCCGTGGCCAAATATGGATGCTTTCCCCATCTGCCATTATCATGTCACTAGGAAGGAATATTTGTAGCTCAGGGTTGAACTGTGGGGTCCTTGGTGCTCTCTGAGTTGGCTTATTTTCTTGCAGACGTTTCATGAACCAAACTAGGTAACATCATCAGTGCTAGAAGGGAGGGGGTTTTGCAGAGAGGAGGAGGAGGAGGAGGAGGAAGAAGAAGAGGAGGAGGAGGGGGGAGGGGAGGAGGAGGAGGATGAATGTGGAGTCCTTGGTGCTCTCTGAGCTTGGTGGCTTTCTTGCAGACATTTCATGACCCAACTAGGTAACATCATCAGTGCTAGAAGGGAGGAGGGTTTGCAGAGAGGAGGAGGAGGAGGAGGAGGAGGAGGAGGAGGAGGAGGAGGAGGAGGAGGAGGAGGAGGAGGAGGAGGAGGAGGAGGAGGACTGTGGGGTCCTGGGTGCTCTCTGAACTGGGTGGCTTTCTTGCAGACCTTTCATGACCCAACTGGGTATCATCAGTGCTAGAAGGGAGGAGGAGGAGGAGGAGGAGGAGGAGGAGGAGGAGGAGGACGACGACGACGACGACAACGACGACGACTGTGGGGTCCTGGGTGCTCTCTGAGCTTGGTGGCTTTCTTGCAGACGTTTCATGACCCAACTAGGTAACATCATCAGTGCTAGAAGAGAGGGTGTGTGTGTGAGTTGCAGGCATCTAGTGCAGCTTCTAGCTCTGATGATGCTACTTAGTTGGGTCATCTGAAAGGAAACAACTGAGCTCAGAGACCACCAAGGACTCCACAATTTTATTTCTGCTTTCTGTTTTGGCCAATCAATAACCTGTCTCTTGCAAACAGCAAGGGGGTGGCGGTGGGCAAGTTAGTTCCCTAACCAAGTCAGCATCCTAACTGAGCAGAAGAGGAGAAATGGAGGAGACACACCTCAGCAAGGGAGGTCTACTCCCTCCTTGATGGCCCTGTGAGGACCATGGAGCTTTTGCAAACGCAGAGGAAGTAGCCAGGGGTGTTGTCTACGTTGGCAATTGACAACTGAACTGTGGGCTTCCGGAACCCCTCTCCTCGAATAAGTGAGGACTCGCATGCTGACAGGAATAGAATTTCTTCTATCCTTTTGACCAGAGAGAAACACACACACACACACCCCATCACAATGCTGTTTTGAGGAGGAAGAAACCGCCACGGCAGAAAGCAAAATGCCACAACAAACACAAACCAGACCAAGCCAGCTGTAGAGTTGTGTGATCCCCTTTTGAGACCTTCTGACAAGCAAAGTCAAGGGTGGGGGAGGAGCCGGACTCGCTTAGCGACCGGAGTTACTAACTGATCATCTGCACAGGGATTCCCTTAACGGCCGTGAAAAGGAAAGTCGTAAAACGAGGCAAAATTCACTTAACAAACATCTCACTTAACACCGGAGATTTGAGGCTACCTCATGGTCGTACATCAAGGGCTACCTGGAACAGAACAACAGCTGGAAGGGACCTTGGAGGTCATCTAGTCCAACCCCCTGCTCAGGCAGGAAACCCTATACCGTTTCAGACAAATGGCTGTCCAGTCTCTTCTCGAAAACCTCCAGTGATCCACAACTCCTGGAGGCAGGTAGTTCCACTGACTGTTAGGAGCTTAGTTCTAGGTTGCTTCTCTCCTTGATTAGTTTTCACCTGTTGCTGCTCGTTCCAATGTTTAAAAGCAAGGAGAAATCAATGCAGATCTCCTCAGAAGTCAACAGTTCAGCAGATGGAGCAGAAAGCTTCGACATTTCAGCGTTTCCACTGGAGGAAGTTCTTTGAGAGGCTACAGTATTATCTGAAAGAGCCCTCCACATCTCATGGAGCTTGCGGTTTGCAAACACAAGAGTCGCACAGAAACGAAGGCTAATTCCACCCACCGCTCCTTTCTGGGAAAACTGCCAGCTCGACACAATAGTGTAACTCGAAAAAAAATAAATAATAATGCTGTATTTGCAAATACGTGCTTACAGGATGTGAAGAAATTCAGGTTGGACACAGCCAGAAAATACGGGACATCATTTCACAGGCATATTGTGTATCTGAAATGGTCTAGGGGTCTCCTGCTTGAGCAGTGGGGGGTTGGACTAGAAGACCTCCAAGGTCCCAGCTCTGTTCAGATGGATTGATATCAAGGCTCCAAGCTTTGGTAGATTTCATATTTCTCCTTCACACACCATTTGGGCCTCTCCTATTGTACCAGGTAAAACATGCATAAGCCACCACCATCCCTTGGCTGGGCCCATTTTGGTCATCCACATAGTCAACCAAGCAAGGGTGCACATTTTCAACTTTTCTAGTATCCTAGATCACACAACATCTTACAGTATAAAATGGGGAATGGGGCCAAAGCAAGAAAGTGAATAAAATTTGGCCAGAGGTCTCAACAAAAAAGTATATTTGTAGCTCAAGGTTGAACTGTGGAGTCCTTGGTGCTCTCTGAGCTTCGTGGTTGTCTTGCAGATGCTTCTTGACCCAACTAGGTAACATCATCGGTACTTAGAAGAGAAGGGGGTTTGCAGAGAGGAGGAGGAGGAGGAGGAGGAGGAGGAGGAGGAGGAGGAGGAGGAGGAGGAGGAGGAGGAGGAGGAGGAGAAGGAGAAGGAGAAGGATGAGGACGACGACTCTGGGGTCCTTGGTTGTTTTCTTGCAGACATTTCATTACCCAAGTAGGTAACATCATCAGTGCTGGAAGGGATTGGAATTTATGGAGGGGAGGAGGAGGAGGAGGAGGAGGAGAAGGAGAAGGAGAAGGAGAAAGAGAAGAAGAAGAAGAAGAAGAAGAAGAAGAAGAAGAAGAAGAAGAAGAAGAAGAAGAAGAAGAAGAAGAAGAAGAAGAAGAAGAAGAAGAAGAAGAAGAAGAAGAAGAAGAAGAAGAAGAAGAAGAAGAAGAAGAAGAAGAAGAAGAAGAAGAAGAAGAAGAAGAAGACTGGAGTCCTTGGGCTCTCTGAACTTGGTTTTCTTGCAGACACTGCATCACCAAACTAGATAAACCTCCTCAACGCTAGAGAGCAAAGCTCACTCCCTTCTAGCAATGATGAGGTGACCAGGTTCAGCAAACAGCCACCTGTCTGAAATGGCATCAGGTCCCTTGCTTGAGCAAGGGGGTGGACTAGAAGATCTCCCAGCTCCCTTCCAGTCCCTTCAGCGACTCTTATTCTGTTACACTTACAGATTCCACCATGGCTCGAGATTCAAGTCCTTGAAAGACTTCCTAGCAGAGGCCCAAATTAGGCAAGCAACAACAAGGGACCTCCCCATCCGGTGGATAATTCATTTCTTCCACAAAAAAAACCCCCAAACCAATTATTAGCTGGTCAGTCAAGAGAGCAAGGGAGTTGAAATAGAACAACACACACACACACACACACACACACACACACACACACACACACACACACACGACTCTCTCTGAACTCTCCCCACTGAACACGATGCAGCTTGTGGTCTTCAAGGCTGCTGATCCTTCACCAGAGTTCAAAGGACGGGGGGGGGGGGTGAGGGGGGGGGAAACAGCAGCCATTTTTTATATGGGTGGGTGGGGGGAAAAGCCGATTTCAGGCCCAGTGTCCTCTTTGCGTTTTGTAGGCAATCCAGGAGAACAAGGAGCCGGGACGTTTGAACTGCAAGACCCAGTGAGCGATTTAAAAGACTACCAGTTGGACATTGTGGAAGGACGGCCATATTTTGGCTGCCCGGTTTTGGAGGGAAAAAAAACAACACGTCTCTTTCTTCCTCTTGAAAGAGGGAGGAGTTGGCTGGCAACTCCTTGTCTATCGCAACGGTTTCCCTCTCTGTTCTTCTTCTTCTTCACCCAACCATGAAGAGTCTGAAGGTTGCCCACAATCCAGATTATTGCTTAGACTTTGGAAGACATGGGTGTGTGTGGTTTACATAACTTTCACCTGGGCATCCACCTATTTCAAACCAGGGGACAAAAGAAGGCATCCAGCAGCACCTGACAACTGATATAGGTAGGGACATATGACCATCACCAAGCTTTCATTTTTGGTCGTAAGCCGTGAGGGTCTAAAGAAGATTATCGTGAGGGTCTAAAGAAGATTATCGTGAGGGTCTAAAGAAGATTATCGCTGAACCGTGCCCAGTTTTACAACCAATTTTATGGTGGACGGTAAGTGGACAGGCTAATTGCAAAGTGAACGCCACCGTTCAGTGAATTCTTTGTTTGCTATGGGGTGGGTTTCCACACACACAGACACAGACACACACACTCATCCCGGGGAAAAGAGAGATAAACAATGGTTTGTGGAGAAAGCATTGTGAATGGTGGTCCTGTGACTGCAGGATGCCGCAAACAAACCTAAATGAAACGACGCGGATTAAAGGCCTGGAGACTGAAAGATATGAAGGATTTGGGTTTGGCCAGTCTAGAGACAAGAAGGACCGGGGTGGGGGTCCTGGGGGGACACGATAGCGGTCTTCAAGTATTCGAGGGGCTGCCCCAAAGAAGAGGGGGTCAACTTATTTTTCAAAGCACCCACAGGCAGGACAAGAAGCAATGGATGCAAACGAATCAAGGACAGAAGCAACCTGGAGTTAAGAAGAAACTTCCTGACAGGGAGGACAATTAACCAGTGGAACAGCTTGCTACCAGAAGTTGCAGGTGCTTCATCACCGGAGGCTTTTAAGAAGAGACTCGTCAGCCACTTGTCTGAAATGGATTGTCACAGTTTTGAATCCAGGGTAAGTCCCTTTTTCAGACTGCGTTGCGACTTTGAACAGTCACTAAAAAAAAATTGGTCGTAGGTTGAGGATTACTTTGGTGTGTGGAGTCCTTTGCCAGATGCCTTTTCATAACATTTGTGATCCAGAAAAAGCGCTTCCGTGTTCCTTCTGGCTTATTGCAACCACAGACTACTACGCAGACCACACGTGGTCCTCGAATTGTGACAGTTCGTCTAATGGCAGCTGAAAGTTACAACTGCACTGACTTGGGACCCTTTTCCACCCTTAACAGCCGTTGCAGCCTCCCGCGGTCACGTGATCAAAATTCAGAGGCTCGGCAACTGGCATGGACGTAGGACGGCTGCAGCGTCCCGACAGGCAAAATCAACGGGGGAAGCCAGATTTCATGAAACAACCAGGTTACTAACTTCACAACTGCAGTGATTCACTACTGCAGCAAGAACGGTCGTAAAAAGGGATCAGAACACCCTTCGCACCCGTCTTGCTTAGCAAAGGGAGTTTTCTCCTCAATTGCAGTCATAAGTCGAGGATCACATGCAATCCCCACCGCAGACTAATCCTGCGCCAACGTCTCCCAGTTTGGAAGAAAGAGTTACTCACCGTCGGGGGATTTTTCCATTTTTAATAAGTACAGGCAATCCCCGACTTACAACGGTTCATTTAGTGACTGCTCCAAGTTACAACAGGGCTGAAAAAAGGGACCTACCGCCCTTTTTTCACACGCTTGTGGCCGTTACAGCATCCCCAGGGTCATGAGAGTTACATTCAGACGCTTGACAACTGGTTTGTACTTATGACGGTCGCGGTGCCCCGGGCGAGTCACGTGATCATCCCCTTTTGCGACCTCCAGCGGAAGTCAACAGGGGAAGCCGGACTCATTTAACGACCGTGTTACTAACTTAACATCTTCAGTGATTCACTTAGCCACGGCGGCAAGAAAAGTCGCAACGGGGGGGGGCAAAACTCCCTCCGCAAATTTCTCGCTTAGCCCCATAAATTCTGGGCTCCATTTGCAGTCGTAAGGTGAGGACAGCCTGTCTCAAGGAACTTATTGTGCGTTCTAAAGTTAGCAGTACTTTCCCACCTGCTTAAACATCAGCTGTGTTTATTGTTTCAAGGAGAGAAGCAACCTGGAACGAAGGAGGAACTTCCTGGCTGGCAGAACAATTAACCATTCGTAATTGTCAATCAGAAGGTCGGCAGTTTGGCGGGTCGAATCCCGAGTGCCGCGTAGCAGAGTGAGCGCCTGTTACTCGTCCCAGCTTCTGCCAACCTAGCAGTTCGAAAGCACGTAAAAATGCAAGTAGAAAAATAGGGACCACGACGGTGGGAAGGTAACAGCGTTCCGTGCGCCTTTGGCGTCTAGTCATGCCGGCCACATGACCACGGAGACGTCCTCGGACAAGCGCTGGCTCTTCGGCTTTGAAACGGAGATGAGCACCGGCCCCTAGAGTCGGAAACGACTAGCACGCATGTGCGGGGGAACCTTTACCTTTACCTAAGAAACAGCAGAGCTACCTGATAGGCGTAAAAGTTAAAAAAAAAACACAAAACAGGAGGGCAAAGAGGGTGAAGAAAACCATTTCCGTGTTACTGAAATTCCCAGATATTTATCTCTAATATTTATCAGTCCTGCCCATCATTCAACCCTGTCCGTTAATCAGGGCTTCTCGGCAATCTCTTTAAGACTTCAATTCCCAGAATCCTCCAGCCATTCGACTGGCCTTGAGCTCATCGTGTAACTTCCATTGCTCTAAACTGCGCCGTCTTCACAGCTTACGAAATAGAAGAACGCCGCCTTTCACTTCTCCAATTTATTCCTGACTTCGCCCATAATAAAGAACGGCTTACAAGGAAGCGATGAGGCCAGCTACTCCTATTTTGTTAGGGAACACCCTTCTCTGTACAACGGATAGAAAATGGAGTACTGGCGAGGTGTTCTTCTTTTTTTTTTTTTAAACACACAGAAGCTTTTGTTTCCCCCTCACCACGCTCCCTTCTTTGCTGCGTGCCAAGTGTATTTCACGGCTTGTTCAAACCATACTTGTGGGTTGTTGTTGTTTTTTTTAATTTCTCATGTTCTTTGCCCTTACTGGTGTTCACACATTCTTCTCCAGAATCTGAATAACAGAATAACAGAGTTGGAAGGGACTTTGGAGGTCATCTAGTCCAACCCCCTGCTCAGGCAGGAAACCCTAGACCATTTCAGACAAATGGCTGTCCGGTCTCTTCTCAAAAACCTCCAGTGTTGGAGCATTCACAACTTCTGGAGGTAGGATGTTCCACCGGTTAATCTTTCTCACTGTCAGGAAGTTTCTCCTTAGTTCTAGGTTGCTTCTCTCCTTGATGAGTTTCCATCCATTTAACACAGCATTATAATACAATAGAAACCCAACAGGTGGACATCCTTCTGAAGCCACAATTTATCCTGAATGCTAAGACGGGAGAATCTTTACAAAACCTTCAGACAAGGATGGAATTAAAGCTTTTTTTAATAAAATAAAATAAAATAAAATAAAATCAGAAAGTCAGGCATTCCTAATGCAACTTGGTTTTCCGTTCACAAACGCGAAGGCGACGGAGAAGCCCCCTCGCAGACTAGCAAAGCCGATTTGTGAATATTTGTTTCCCCAAGGCGTTTTCCCAGATAACGCTCTGAAGTTCACACCGTTATTGACATCACTGCTACGCGAACTGGTCCTTTACGCAACTTACAACGCAGAGCAGTGCTATTGTAACTGGAATGGTCACTAAATGAACTGTTGTAAGTCAAGGGTTGTCGGTTCAGGTGGCCCACGATTTACAACGGCTCCTTTAGCGACGGTTCAAAGTTACAACGGCACGGAAGAAAGAGACCTAAGACCCTTTTTCACACATATGGCCATTGCAGCATCCCCAGGGTCATGGGATCAGAATTCAGATGCTTGGCCACTGGTTCATACTTATGACAGTCGCAGCGTCCCGGGGTCGCGTCATCTCCTTTGGCGACCTTCTGACGAGCAAAGCCAAAGACTCGCTTAACAGCCGTGTTGCTAGCTGAACCAGTGACTTATGACCATTTTTCACACTTAATGACGCTCAGACGCTTGGCAACTGACTCGTATTTATGACGGTCGCAGTGTCCCGGGCTCAGGTCATCTCCTTTCGCGACCTTCTGACGAGCAAAGAGAATGGAGAAGCCAGATTCGCTTAACGATGGTGTTATTAACTTAACAGTTGCAACGATTCCGTTTCCAACAGTGGCCAGAAAAGTCGTAAAATGAGGCAAAACTCACTTAGCAAATGTTTCACTTAGCAACCTAAATTTTGGCCTCTATTGTGGTCTACCTGTATATCAATACGGCCTTCAGCCGGGGGGGGGAAGAGGAAAAAATAGTGTGGTTCTCAATTGTTCCTTCCGGCTTTAAATAAATAGGGGAAATGGGTGGATGGCACCTTCATTTAATTTAGTAATTAGGTGACTCTAGACTTTGTTGCCTTAAGTGGAGTTAAGCTTCAGATCTTGATGACAGTCAAAGTCCTCATCAAGTTTTTCAACCTTCCAGCACCTCCCTCGACACAAGAATACAAGTCTTACCAGTGAGGAAGCCAGAACTTCCTACTAGAAGAAGTAAGCTAAGGCACGTGCGAGTGTAGTCATGTTGGTGGACATACTTATACATTAAATCATTCAAATAAAGCTGGTTTCCACTAAAAAAAAAACCAACAACATTCACACCCTCTGCATTAATCTCCCGAAAGAAGATTCTTCATGTTCTGTACCAGCCTGCTACCGGCCCTGTAGAAAAGGCAACCCCTTTACAAACGGCAAGAGGCTGGAATACGTCTGCCAAATTTATTACTAAGAAAACAAACAAGACACGAACCAAGATACAGGAGCTTTGAAACACTATCTGAGCGGTTGCTTTCAGCAAACCAGCCCTCCCCACACATTCCCCTTATAAAGAGTTCAGGGCGTGGCTTCTCTCTGCCTCCTTCCGAGAAGCCCCATTGCCTTCCTCTGTTTACTCCTGATTGACTGCCTCCTGCGTCGGGCGTCCTTGAACAGGGCCAGCTGTGGGTCATCTTCATTCACACTGTCAGGCTCACACAGCTGGGTCTCCATGGTGACCAAGTGGGAGGGGCCTGCCTGAGGGCTATCATCAGCAAGATCTTCAACCCCCTCAGCAAGGTCTTCAACACCCCCCTCCTCCTCTGAGTCGTCCGACCCAACTGCCGAACCCACAGGCTGACCCTGAATCACAACACTTCACTTCAGTTGCTCCCTACAAATAAATGTCGCTTCAGGACCTTTTTTTGTGTACTTGCTGAAGTGTAACTGACTGGAACCCAGTCAACATGTTTGCCTTAGACAAATAGCGTGGCGGCAATCATGACTTCACTCATGACATCAGAACAGAGCCCAAGATTTCTCCCGTCACTTGTGGACGTTCTCTGTTTTCCTATTCCATTAGTCAACTCATCACGGCCAACTCATCACAGTCAACTTGTCACAGCCAACTTGTCACGGCCAACTCGTCATGGCCAACTGTTCACAGACAACTGTTCACGGACAACTGTTCATGGACAACTTGTCATGGACAACTAATCACAGCCAACTTGTCACGGCCAACTCATCATGGCCAACTCTTCATGGCCAACTCATCATGGCCAACTTGTCATAGCCAATTCTTCATAACCAACTTGTCATGGCCAACTTGTGATGGCCAACTTGCCATGGCCCACTCGCTGTGGGACAACTCACTGCAGGAGAAGAATTACACTAATATCCAAGAAGTGGCAGAACAGAGTCATAAAATAAAATAAATAAATACAATATTTTAAAAACTTATTTTAAATCATGAAATTGAATTGTTCAATTGCCTCGCAGCAAGTTGTCCCATGGCGAATTGTCCCATTCCGTCTTCCAGAATGGCTACTCTCTTCAACCTCAAATGGACCTATTTCAGATTCGGTTATCTTACAAAACCTCCCCCCAACAACAATAGTAGCTCTTCCACAAAATTCTGCCCCGAACAACAACAAAAAAAGTATGACTATTGAAGATGCTTATGGACCTTCTCCAATATGATCTGTCCTAGCTTGGACCTTCAGGTTTTCAACGGTGCTCTTCTACCACTTGTCCATCTTCTTTATGTCCGTGGAGATTCTCCGTCATCCAGGTCATGGTTGGCCCCCCAGGGGCTTTTTCAAGCCAGAACTGAAGAAGCTTCTTGAAATGAGAAGCAAAACATCTTCAAGGAAAAAACAAAGTCTCGTCGCCTTTCGGCCCATCTTCTTTGCTGCTAGCTAGGTGTCTGTGCATAATAACCCCAAAAGTAAGACTACGGTTTGCTATTACGTTACGGTGTAATCAGAGCTTAACTGTTCTCCAATTATAGATAGCTCTGCCTTTTTTTTTTTTTCCAGTTACTGGCTTCAACGCTGTGAAAGAATATGACAAAATGGCTAAGCCTCTCTTAAAAAAATAAATAAAAAATCTTGACATTTGATGGTGTCAAGCACACTTGGAGCGGCTAGAATTCCAGCACCTTGAAAATGAAAGCTCTTCAGATGAAAAGGATGGGCATCACTTTGATGTTGCTAAGTCGGATATTTGTTAACTGAGCTTTGCACCATTGTACGACTTTCCTTGCCACGCTTGTTAAGTGAATCACTGCAGTGGTTTTAGCAACCAGGTTGTTAAGTGGGTCTGGCTTTTCCCTGTTGACTGCTGGTTGGAAGTTTGCAAAAGGGAATCACGTCACCCCAGGGGGGACACGGCGACCGTCGTAAGTATGAATCCGTTGCCGAGGGGATGAATTTTGATTACGTGACTGCAACAGTTGTAAGTGTGAAAAATGGTCATAAGTCACTTTTTTTTTTTTAGTGCTGTTGTAACTCCGAACGGTCCCTAAACAAATTGTCCTAAGGGCTAGTTGTATTTGATTCTGCTTTTTCTGTTAAGGAACCCAGTGTGATTTTTGCCTGTCTCAAAACATCCAATGAGCTTCAAGGTCGAAGGGAAGCCTTAACCAAAGACATGCAAATTCTACTTCAGCCTTTTAACCAGAAAATGGACAAAATGTATGGAGGGCTGCCTTTGCAGTTAACTAAAGTTAGGGTTTTTATTTTACATGTCCATGTCAATAATGGGATTTTAGAAAAAACAACAACACGGTTTTCAGGCCGATATAGGCTGATCTTTAGAAGCCAACTTCAGCAGACTGATCAACTGGTGGTTCAAACCAGCCAACAAACTCAAAAGGGCCCCAGTTAGAAAAAACAGCCCATACTTCCAAAGAAGTAACGCAATACAACAAACTTTCAACCTGAAACACTTTACTGGGAAATAAGTCGTGTTAGATACAATCATATTTGCTACCAGATGGGTTCATGCAGACAGTTGTGGCTGAACTTGAAAAAGCTAAGCAGTCAAACTTGCTGAGTACTTGGATGGGAGACAAACCAGGCTGTAAACTAGGCAGAGGTTGGTGGGAAAAGGAGAATGTCCTTAAAAGCAACGTCAAATAATATCTATTTTGGTGCCAAGAGAGCTATACAGACTTATCCATGTTCGTCAAGAGTCAACTCAAACAAAGCTTTACCTTGTAAAGTACTTCCAAGACTCCATTGTGTGATTTCTCCTAAACCCACTTTAATTCTTCTGATTATCACTTTGAAAGACCATATAATTGTGGTTTTCAGTTGTGCATTTCCAAACCCCAAGCGAAAGGCCTATAAAAATGTTAAGTATGACTATTTCATACGCTCCTCTCCTTTTTTCGTATTGAAATGGAGCTGATCTAAATAAACGTATTTAAATTACAGATGGAAATGCCTTCAATCGGAAGCTTCATTTTTTTGATAATAGTTTGCTTTAAGGCCACTTCACACAGGCTAATCCTATTCCTGAAGACACGGCATTATGGGGAAAAAAATGCTTTTTGTTTTTCCTTTAAACTTGTATTATTTCAATGTAAGAGTTGTTCAATCTGGCCGCTACCGATTCTAAATAATCTGATTTAGCTTTTGAAATAGCAAAAAGAAAAGAAAAAGAGAGGGGGGGGGGAAATGAAAGGACAGCGCGCTATCCGATATATCGATAGTGCTTAGGAAACAATCCCAGTGCACTCTTTTCCCAGGCAACAGAAATTCTGAACTTTGGCCCAACGCATTTCTATAATCTACTGTACCAGCAAGAGAGAGAAGAAAGAAAGAGAAAAAAAGACATTAAAAAGAATCACGAATAGAAAAATAACTCTCTGCTTGATTACTGTAGTTTGTATAATGCATTTATACAATTGGCAACAGCACGGGCGAGTTACAAATGAGATTTTTGCCTTGGCCACTTGTAACGGCTAGCAAAACTTTAAAAAATATACACAGCGAGAGACGTCACACAGTCTACCTAACCTATATGTTACTGCACATGCTGTAGTCTCCAACGACCAGCAGAATATCCTTTTTCAACCCTCTAAGGAGGAAAAGTTTTCTTAACTATCGCTTTGGATGTTCGATTCGGTTTTAAAGCGCCGGTTAAAACGTCCTCAGAAATTGCAGATTGGAAGGCTTCTGGCTGCACAAACGGATTATTGAGCAGAAACCTGGGACCTCAATTCAGGCTGCAAACCGCTGCACATTGGCAAGCCCTAGATCTAGGGATACCTGGTTACACACACACACACACACCCTCCTTAAAAAAAAAAGATATTAAAAGAAAAATCACACCCATCCACTCTCTGTGAACTTGTGTAAGTCAGGATCCCTCCCCTTATTTCTTCAAAGGGGTTTGTGATGGCTTTCCTTCCCACGTCCCTCCCGGCCGTGCCAAGGACACCCCCTTCGTCCCCGACTCTCGAAAAGAAGGGGGGAGAAAAAGCAAAATATCCATACGTACCTGACAGATAGCTTGGCGTTTTCGCCTGCTCACGTACGTTTGCCGTCTCTCCTCCCACCAGCCAGCTTGGCAGTGGAATGCCTTTCAAATCGATGGCTGGCTGGTTTTTGTAAATGTTTTACCAGAGGCTCACCAGCCTCTTGTCCCACCCTTCTTGCAAACACAGTGGCACACGGGGCTCTAAGGCAACAAAAGCCACCTCAACCTTGCCTGCAGGTAACACAAACACAGAGCAAGGTCTTCCAGGCGAAGGTTGAAAGTGGAGCAGGCGGCAGGGTGAGGCAGTCCTAAACGGGGTGGGGGGGGGGAAGGAAAGGAAAGGAAATTATTCTCAACTATTTATCGGGCACAAAGTTGGATCACCGACCTCTCATTGCTGGATCGGTTCTGAAGTCAAGGCACGTTGGACTGACAACAACAACAACAACCTGGCCAAGAGCAATGAATTAAGAGCAGGCCGGTAAACAGAATTCTAAATAATTTCTAAATATTGAGACCAAGACATCTCAATAGGGTTTCTCTTATTTTTATTTATTTTTTTTAAAAAAAGAGCAATTTGCAATAAATAATCTGAAGGCAAGAAGGCTGGAGGAGGGGGAAAAAGGGGGAATGGGATCAGGAAACTTTCACTGGTAAGATGCACACAATACACCAACGTGTGTGAGCACACTTACACACACACACACACACACACACACACAGAGTGTTTTCCTGTAAGGCAGTCTGTCTTCCTTCACTGCCAGTTTTTCACATCTACCCCAAGTTAAAACTCTACCACCTTTCCAACCGGACTTTCTGCATTCCATTCTGGTTAAAAATTACACAAAGAGAGCAGAAACGAGCTCCGCCGCTATCCAAAAAAGGGATCTGGAGTGACAAGGTCCTCGCGGCAGGCCCAAAGATCAACCTTCCCAAAACTGATCTTCACCAAACGTGTTGGATTTAACTCCCATAATCCCCAGCCAGGACTTCGATTAGACACCCCAATCCAGCGGGAAAGTACCTAAGTAGGGCAGAAAGGTCTTCTGGTCAAGTCGGACGTTGTGGTTGAAACTCACAAACTACAGTTTCACAATCTCAACTTGGGCCCTCACGGTGCATCGGACTACGACCTCCATAATCCTCCTCCTCTGGCCCAAATGGATAACGGACTGAGCTGATGGAAGTTGTAGTCTGACGCAAGGAGATGGGGATGGGGCTCGAGCTTGCTGCAAGTATCTCACCCGCTTCCTTCAAGATCTGCACAGCTCCTTCCCGGTCCCCCTCCCCTTGTGAGAATGTTGCCATAGTTAAGCGACAAAACTATTCCCAAGCAAAATGTGGACTCCCTCTGCATTCCAGAGCTATTATCATCGTGACACAAATAGCCAAAAGGTAATTTTGTTATTAAGAAGGCCAAGGGTGGAGAGTCCTCTAACCTACCGAATAATATTTGAGTATTGGGTGTCATCCTTGACACAGTCCACAGACGGTCCAAGGCAACCTCCTACGTAGAACATAGAATAATAGGGTTGGAAGGGGACCTTGGAAGTCTTCTAGTCCAACCCCTGGCCCGTGGCAGATGATCCTATACCGTTTCGGACAAATAGTTGTCCAGTCTCTCCTTGATGGAGCACCCACAACTTCTGGAGGCAACTCGTTCCACTGATTAGTTGTTCTCACTATCAAGAAATTCTAGGTTCTAGATCTCTTTCATGATCATCCACCCGTCACTTCTTGTCCTGACCTCGGGTGCTTTGGAAGACACGTTGACTCTCCCTCTTGTCTGGGACTAGCTGGTTAAGTCCTGGAAGACTGCTTATCATGTCACCCCAAGTCCTTCTCTCCATGGGACAAGACAAGACGTAATTCCTGCAACTGTTCAATGCATGTCTAACCAGGTCATAGTTATCCCAAAGGTGCTTTTTCACGAGGCACCTGGACTTCCTTGTTCTTCTTTATTTTATTTTATTTTATTTATTTTAATTCCATTTATATCCCGCCCTTCTCCGAAGACTCAGGGCGGCTTACAAGCTTAGCAGTAGCCTTCATTCTATGGATATGCCTGCTTATTAGGGCTTTCACACACACACCCCAAGCGGCATTATTACAAAGTCAGCTTAATTGCCCCCAACAATCTGGGTCCTCATTTGACCTACCTCGGAAGGATGGAAGGCTGAGTCAACCTTGAGCCTGGTGGGACTCGAACCTGCACTAATTGCAGGCAGCTGGTGTTACTTAAGGAGGCATTAGCCCACTGCTCCACCAAGGCTCCATCAAGCCTTGAAGATGTTTCACTTCTCATCCAAGAAGCTTCTTCAGCTCAACATGTGTTTTATCCTCCAGTCCCCTAATCATCCTTGTTGCTCTTCTCTGAACCCTTTCTAGGGTCTCAACGTCTTTTTTTTTTGTATCATGGGGACCAGAATTTGAGACAGTATTCCAAGTGCGGTCCTACCAGCACAGCATAAAGCAGTACTATCACTTCACATGATCTGGAAACCCTCTGTTGATGCCACCTAGGACTGCAATTAGGCTTTTTAGTAAAGATAGAGGTAGAAAGAATAGAATAGAGCTGGAAGGGACCTTGGAGGTCTTCTAGTCCAGCCCCCTGCTCAAGCAGGAGAACCTATACACCATCTCAGACAAGTGACTGTCCAGTCTCTTCTTAAAAATCTCCAGTGATGGAGCGTCCACGATTTCTGAAGCTGTTCCACTGGTTGATTGTCCTCACTGTCAGGAAATTTCTCCTTAATTCCAGGTTGCTTCTCTCCTTGATCACTTTCCAACCATTGTTTCTCGTCCTTCCCTCTGGTGCTTTGGAGAATAACGTGACCCCCTCTTCTTGGTGGCAGCCCCTGAAATACTGGAACGCTGCTATCGTGTCTCCCCTATTTCTTCTTTTCTTTAGACTAGCCAAACCCAAGTCCCGCAGCCGTTCTTCGTTATGTTTTAATCTCCAGACCTTGGATCATCTTAGTTGCTCTTCTCTGAATTTTTTCCAAACTCTCAACCTCTTTTTTGTGATATGGTGAACCAAAATTGGCTGCAGTATTCCAGGTGTGGCCTCACTAGGGTTTGATAAAGCGGTACCAGTGCCTCGCGTGATCTTGATTCTATGCCTCTGTTTATACAACCCAGGATTGTATTGGCTTTTTTGGCAGCTGCTGCACACTGCTGGCTCATGGTGACCTGGTGTGGCGCCTACTATCCCGCTACAGGGATGTGAGCGGTGAGCAAGGCAATTATCTTTCCACTTATGTAGCAAACTGTGGGCTAGCAGGGGCCGAAAAGACCATTGTAGGTCGGATGGCGCCCGACCTTTGCTCCTTCCGACGCGATCTGAAGACTTATTTGTTCGAATAAGCCGGCCTGGCCTAATGGGGGATGGGTTGGGATTTTATTGTTGTTTTAAATGTATTTAACTTATTGTTGTAGCTTGGGCATTTCGTTTAATTCTTTTTTAACTTTTGTATTTTTGTACTTTTATATGTTTGCCCTGTTCACCGCCCTGAGTCCTTCGGGAGAAGGGCGGTATACAAATAAAATTAATAAATAATCTTAAAAAATCCTAGATTAATGTAGAAAGGGGGAGAAAGGAAAAAAGCATTCAGGGACCCCGCCTTCAAACTACCAATGCCTCCTTAAACCAGGAACTGAAGCCAAATATGACACTGCAGTGCAGGTGTGTGTATGTTGGGGAGTGTACTGTGGAACTTCCCTGGTGACACAAGTGAAAAAGATAATCTCCACGCGTACCTGGCCCGGCAGACTTTTTTTTTTTTTTTTTTGCAGATCCACAAACACTTCCTTGTGAGCAGGAAGTGGGTGGCGGAGGGGACTAGTAGAGGTTGCAAATAGTTAGGAGATTAAAAAAACTCTACAAGCAAGATACTAGCGCTACAGGGGAGGGGAAGGAGGAAAGAACCGAGGCACAGAAATGGAAATAGGGAAGGACCACGCAAACAGTCCACTCCCATGGGCTGTCCTAACCCCAACTGTAACCATGCAAATTCTGAAGGGATATTTGGATGTTGTTTGTTTTGTTTTTCTAAAAAAAAAATCATTTAAATCAACTAAGGGCAGACTACGGCTCGAAAGACGGGAAGGCTTTGCCTTCGCATAGCTAGCTCTCATTCTAATGCAGTTCTGGATTTTTCCTACAGATAGCCCGCCATGGACGACGGCAATTTTTTTTTTAATAACTTGTGAAGCAAGATACCAACTGCAAAGCAAATAGCAGGACACGATGGGGAGGAAAAAGGGAGAAGACAGTGAAGGACAGGGAGGAAAAAGAAAAAAAAGAGAGAGAGAGAGACTCACTGACTTCCAATTTCCCCTGTTGCAGTAGAATAGATCAGAGGTCCCCAAGGTTTAGGGCACCACGGACCGGTTCCGTGGAGAGAGGTTTTTCCCGCAGACCGGAGCGTGTGTGGTTTTGTGTGTTGCCTGCATCCGACAGATGGGGCTTTCTTAGTTTGTGCGGACCGGTTGCTGGCATGCGGCAGCCCGGTACCGGTCCACTGACCGGAGGTTGGGGACCCCTGATCTAAGACGTTCAAATGGCAGAGATTATTCTGAGCTGAAAATAACTGACGCCACGAGGACCACGTAAGCATGTTTCCACATTGTATTCTTTCTAACGTCACCAGAGTGACTATTGTGGCCTTCTCGTGGGGTAGGTTTCTGATTTCTTAGTCTAGGGAAAGAAACCTTAGGGAATGCTCCTGGTGGTCTCCTATTCGGTCCTCACCCGGTCCTAATCTTTTTTTTTCCTTTTCTTTTTTTTTTATGATCAACCAAAATCAGAAGTGTTTTGTTGAGGGAACTCAAAAGATGCCTGCATATACCTGTTGAACAATTCATGTCATCCATTAATTAATTAATTAATTAATTCTATTCATTCATTGATGGAGGAGGAGGAGGAGGACGACTGTGGGGTCCTTAGTGCTCTCTGAGCTGGGCTGTTTCCTTGCAGATGTTTCATGACCTAAACTATGTATCATCATCAATGCTAGAAGGGAATAGGGTTTGTGGAGAGGAGGAGGAGGAGGAGGAGGAGGAGGAGGACAGTGGGGTCCTTGGTGCTCTCTGAGCTGGGCTGTTTCCTTGCAGATGTTTCATGACCCAAACTATGTATCATCATCAATGCTAGAAGGGAATAGGGTTTGTGGAGAGGAGGAGGAGGAGGAGGAGGAGGAGGAGGAGGAGGAGGAGGAGGAGGAGGAGGAGGAGGAGGAGGAGGACAGTGGGGTCCTTGGTGCTCTCTGAGCTGGGCTGTTTCCTTGCAGATGTTTCATGACCCAAACTATGTATCATCATCAATGCTAGAAGGGAATAGGGTTTGTGGAGAGGAGGGGGAGGAGGAGGAGGAGGACTGTGGGGTCCTTAGTGCTCTCTGAGCTGCGCTGTTTCCTTGCAGATGTTTCATGACCCAAACTATGTATCATCATCAATGCTAGAAGGGAATAGGGTTTGTGGAGAGGAGGAGGAGGAGGAGGAGGAGGAGGAGGAGGACAGTGGGGTCCTTGGTGCTCTCTGAGCTGGGCTGTTTCCTTGCAGATGTTTCATGACCCAAACTATGTATCATCATCAATGCTAGAAGGGAATAGGGTTTGTGGAGAGGAGGAGGAGGAGGAGGAGAACAATTGTGGGGTCCTTGGCGCTCTCTGAGCTTGGTGATTTTCTTGCAGACATTTCATGACCCAAACTAGGTAACACCATCAGTTCTGTAAGGGAGAGGGGATTGTCCTGTCCGCGTAGTGGGAGTGTTCTTGGTCGTTCCTTGATTAGACAAGCAAAAAGACCACAATATCTCCCGATCAGCAATCAACGCCCAGGCAAGCAGAGATTAACAATCAAGTTTAACATTGAACCAACAATCAAGAAGTAAACAATAGCCCAGTCGAGGAACCACCGATCCAGACAAACAAGCTAAAAGTAAGCAGCAGCCCAACCACCATTCCCACCAACACTGACAGGGCAAGCCACTGGTGTATAAAAGACAGCTAACCCCCCACTCCTTTCTCCTAGAACTGATGATGTAACCTAGTTGGGTAATGAAACGTCCGCAAGGAAACAGCCAAGCTCAGAGAGCACCAAGGGCCCTAATTCTTCTTTTTCCCCCTTTGTAATTTCTAATTTTATGCTGTCCACAGTTGTTGGGTGGTCTCAAAACTGTAGGCAGAAATGAACAAACGCGACGCTGAACAAGGTTTTCACAATGAAGGGTGGAGCGCTAATGTGGCAATAAACATTTTCGCGATAGGCAGAAGGCACCAGATTCGAAATCCTTGGACTTTCTTGATAAGATGGCCAACATGACTAAAGGGACACATCGCTGCACACCCTCGAGATCCTGATAAGAAGCAACCTATTTAGCTAACGATTAATATTTATTGTTTTATTGCATGGTTTTACACTTCCCAGAGTCACTTTCCCTGAGTTGGGTGGCCTTATCAATTTAATAAGTATATAGTGGGGTGGCTCCGTTATTGTGGACATCCCTCTGTTCTTTTCTTCCCTTGTTTAGTTCTGCCTTTGTAGCCTTTAATGTTTTTTTAAAACATAATTACATATAATGGTTTTTAGGTGATAATTGTTTTATGGTTATTTTTTTTAATTGAATGGCATGGTGCCAGAGTCAGTCTCTGTAAAAAAAAAGGAAATCATATAAATTCAATTAATAAATAAAATAAACTCCCTGTATTTCCATGATTGTCCTAATAAATTGTATGAAATTGCCAAGCTTCTAAAAAAAGAGATATTCAGCCCCAAATATTCCTTAAGGAGAAGGGTATTGTGTTTCTCTCATGGGATAAAGCACTTTGCGGTAAGAAAAATGGGTCAGTGATGTAGTAAGGTAGAACTCACACCTCACGTTATTCTTTTCTTGCCGACAAAAATGCTAAAGGAAGTCACTCTGACAGGAATTCCTTCCCTGATTTTAAAAAGAGTCATGAGGTACCCAGTTGTCCCCCAAAGTAGTCATGTCCAACTTCATAGCAGTGGTCCTCCAACTGCACCTCTTCAATGCCATGGTGGGGGGCTCTGCACCTCCAAGTCTAGTTAGATCTTCATAGCAGTGGTCCTTCAACCCATGGTGAGGAACTTTGCACCTTCAAGTCTAGGTAGATCTTCATGGCAGTGGCCCTTCAACTGCGCCTCTTCAAAGCCATGATAAGGACTTCTGCACCTCCAAGTGTAGGTAGACCTTCATAGCAGTGGTCCTCCAACTGCACCTCTTCAAAGCCATGATGAGGACCTCTGCACCTCCAAATCTAGTTAGATCTTCATAGCAGTGGTCCTTCAACCCATGGTGAGGAACTTTGCACCTCCAAGTCTAGTTAGATCTTCATAGCAGTGGTCCATGGTGAGGAACTTTGCACCTTCAAGTCTAGGTAGATCTTCATGGCAGTGGCCCTCCAACTGCACCTCTTCAAAGCCATGGTGAGGACCTCTGCACCTCCAAGTCTAGTTAGATCTTCATAGCAGTGGTCCTTCAACCCATGGAGGGGATCTCTGCACCTCCCAGTGTAGGAAGAGGTTTGCTTGCTATTGCAAACAGGACTGGCAACTTTGCAAATCCTGCCGAGGTCAAGTCAGGTCAACTGTGGACTTTCTGTCTCTACCCTGAGGCCACGAAAGTCCATTTTTAATCTCCACTGAAGCTTGTCCAACCTCGGAGTTCTCCAAACTCACTTTCATCTTCTGCTTCATGCTGTTACTTTGATGACCAATTGTTTCTAAAGATAACAGAGGCTTCCCTGATTTTAACCCAAGATATGTCCCGTCTAGCCTCAGATCTGGTTGGGTCAACCAAATTCTTGAGCAGAAAAACACCACCAACTTTGAGTTTCTTTGGTCACTAAAAGTGGTGGATTTTTATTTTTTTTTTGCCCTCAGTTCTGTTGTCATTGTGATTTTTAATTCTATATAGCAGAGGTCCCCAACCTTTTGGGCACCAGGGACCGCTTACTTGGAGAAAGGTTTTTCCACGGACCGGAGGGGGCCTGGTTTTGTGTGCTGCCTGCATTTATCTATCTATCTATCTATCTATCTATCTATCTATCTATCTATCTATCTATCTATCTATCTATCTATCTATCTATCTATCTCTATCTATTTATTTATTTTAATTCCATTTATATCCCGCCCTTCTCCGAAGACTCAGGGCGGCTTACAAGCTTAGCATCCCGCGGGTGGGGCTTTGCTTGTTTGTGCGGACCGGTTGCTTGCATGCCACGGCCCGGTACCAGTCCACGTCCTGGGGGGGGGGGTTGGGGACCCCTGCTATATAGGGTTTAGCCACACTGGACAAATTTCTGAGAATTTGGCCCTCAAAACTGCTAGAGATCGCAGATTGGCCAAGGTTACATAAGTTAAATTGCATGTTCTCTTCCAGCAACCGCTGTTTATACAACTTCTTTGAGATGAAGGATCTGTTTTTAATGTAGACATTCAAGAGCCCTCTCTCTCCATGCTGATTTTTCATCTCCGGGGCAGGTAGAAAATTACGTACCCTGAAACTCAGGAATCTGCAGAAGGAGGCTTTCACAACGTCTCTCCAGAGCCACCAAACCTGTTTTTAACTACGCTTTGGTATTGCACCATCAGGCCACGTTAAGGTCATGCGAAGAGCAGAAAACGAGAGTGTTAATTAAGTAAACTGTTTTAAAAGGATCGAGGCTGGAAAAGCAGAGAAGCATTTCTTTCTTTTTTTCCCCTGGAAAGTTCAAACTTTGCCAAACGTTTCTGTCGTGAAAAAAAAAGATGTGGAGGCTCTGAGAAAGAGTGCAGAGAAGAGCGACGAAGATGATCAGGGGACTGGAGGCTAAACATGTGAAGAATAATTGCAGGAATTGGGTATGTCTAGTCTAGAGAAGAGAAGGACCAGGGGTGACATGACAACAGCCTTCCAGTATCTCAGGGGCTGCCCCAAAGAAGAGGGAGTCAAGCTATTCTCCAAAGCACCTGAAGAAGGCACGTCAAGAAACAACGGATGGAAACTCATCAAGGAGAGAATCTGGAACTAAGTAGAAATTTCCTGACAGAACAATTAATCTATCAGCTAAAATCCGTAATTACGGCCATCATTGAGCCCAAAATTTCTGTCGCTAAGTGAGACATTTGTTAAGTGAGATTTGCCCCATTTTATGACCTTTCTTGCCACAGTTATTAAGTGAACGATTATACATTTAGTTAGTAAAACGGTTGCTAAATGAAACTTGCTCCCCCATTGACTTGGCTTGTCAGAGGGTCGCAAAACGGAATCACATGACCGTTTTGCAACTGTCACAGGTTCAAGTCAGTTGCCAAGCGTCTGAATTTTGATTACATGACCGTGGAATGCTGCAATGGTCATAAGTGCAAAAAATGACCGTAAGTCAATTTTTCCGTTGTAACTTCGAACAGTCACTAAATGAGCAATTGTAAATCAAGGATTACCTGCTTAGCTCCTACATTTGAAACGCATATATCATAGAATAGTTCTGTCAAAATATCTAAGTAGTTCACGCATTTGGTGAAAGGTGAGGAAAAAAACAGGAATCTGAGCAAATGGGCTTATTTACAAAGCCGGGTTGCTCCCACCCAATCAACAATCTCAGTTTAGAAAAGGGGGAGGGGAACCCATTTATTTTCATTTTTCTTTAGAATTAATAGCATCTGTTCATTTCCATGGGATAATCCAGAGAAAACCTGGGGACAACCTGACCGGTAACAATTAAACTTCTTAATCGTCTTCTCAATCTTAATCTTCTTCTCAAATACAAATAGAGTTAATTGAGTATTCTTAAATCACTGGAGCAGAAAATGACACATACTGGACATTTCAGTAGATTTACGAGCATCAAAACTTTGTGCCTTGCGAGCAAGAATAATTTGAGATACGTAATTGTTTGTACGATGCTAGTTGAAATGGAGAAGGAAGTTGTTTACTGAGCAGAATAATTAATATTTTGTCTGCCTATTGCTTTTTCCCTCTAGGCTTTCAAAGATCAAGGGAAAGACAGTTTGGTCTGGAGGTTAAGACATGGGAGTAGAAAGTGGGAGACTCTGAGTTCTAGTCCCGCCTTAGCCATGAAAGCCGGTTGGTGACTTTGGGCCAATCACCAGGAGACGGCGAGTTCTAGTCCCACCTTAGGCATGAAAACTGGCTGGGTGATTTTGGGCCAATCATTCTCTCTGAGTCCAATCCACCCCATAGAGTTGTTACTGTGGGGAAAATAGGAGGAGGAAAGGATGTTGGATATGTTCGCCCATCTTGAATTATTTGTAAAAATAATAAAGGTGGAATATATGCCGGCATCAAATGCCCTTCGCCCAGTGCGCTCCCACAGGGAGCGTCTGCTCAGGGTTCCGCCGGTGAGAGATTGCCGGCAGGTGACACCCAGGGATAGGGCCTTCTCAGTGGGAGCGCCTGCCCTCTGGAACCAGCTGCCTGCGGAACTTAGGACTGCCCCCCGACCTCCGATCATTCCGCCGGGGCCTGAAGACCTGGCTCTTCGAGCTCTCTGGCCCAGGCTGAGGAGTAATTTATTTTAATTGGGGTTTTAATTGCACAGGGTTAAGTTTAATCTTTTTTAAATTGGTTTTAACTTTTGTATTGTTGGCTTTTAATTCCCTGTAAACCGCCCTGAGTCCTCAGGGAAAGGGCGGTATATAAATATAACTAAATAAATAAATAACTAAATAATAAATAGATGAGAGAGAGAGAGAGAGAGAGAGAGAGAGAGAGAGAGAGAGAGAGAGAGAGAGAGAGAGAGAGAGAGAGAGAGAGATGGATAGATAGATAGGTAAGTAGGTAGGTAGGTAGGTAGGCAGGCAGGCTGGCAAACAGATAGATAGGATTGAGATGATAGACAGACAATAGATGATAGATAGATAGATAGATAGATAGATAGATAGATAGATAGATAGATAGATAGATAGATAGATAGATAGGATAAACAATAAATAGATAGATAGATTATCTATCATAGAGAGGATAGTGATGGTACATGATAGATAAAAGATAAGATAGCTAGAGACAGACAGATAAGAGATAGATTAGATAGATAGATAGATAGATAGATAGATAGATAGATAGATAGATAGATAGATAGATAGATAGAGATGATAGATAAGATAGGTAGGTAGAGAGAGACACACACAGAGAAATGATAGATAGGATAGTGATGATAGTAGATAGATAGATAGATAGATAGATAGATAGATAGATAGATAGATAGATAGATAGATAGATAGATAGATAGATAGATAAGATAGTGATGATAGTTTTTAGATAGATGTTAGATAGATAGATAGATAGATAGATAGATAGATAGATAGATAGATAGATAGATAGATAGATAGAAAGAAAGAAAGAAAGAAAGAATAGTGATGACAGTTGATAGACAGACAAACTGTTACTGATGTCCTAACAGGCGCCCTCCAAAATGTTCTTGAACCCCCAAAACCAGAATCCGTCTGCAACAAAACCTCTGAAGAAAGAACAACATCGAAAAAAAATCTTCCTTATCTAAATTAATTAATTAATCTGAATTAATCCAGAAAAATCTGGGTTCCGCTTTCTACAATCCCAGCCCAGCCGCTCTGGGACCTAACCGCCCTCACAGGACACGTCACCAGATGGAATGGCGGCAACCAAGAGACTCGACAGCTTTTTCTTCCAATTTTAAAACGAACATTATTATTTTTTTAAGACAAAGGGACCTGCCCTTCCTTTTTTCGCTTTCGTTTTCTCGGCTCACCAGGCCTGGGAGTTGACCAGCAAAGTCAATGGGGAAGCCAGATTCACTTAACCGCCGTGTTCCGGCCCGGAAGGTCGTAAAATGGGGCAACATTCCCTTAACTCCCTCTCGCTCAGTCACATAAATTGCAGAAGGCTACCTGCGCCGAGTCTAATTTCTTTAGAATGATTTTAGTAGAGAGACAAAAAATAATAACTCAACTTTGCTGCTGAATAATACTGTATAAGCAGGTTGATCATCAAAGCAAAGTAGTTGCTAACAATGCTCTAATTCAGAGGTCCCCAACCTTTTGGGCGCCAGGGATTACTTCTGTGGAGAGAGGTTTTTCCGTGGACCAAAGGGTGTGTGGTTTTGTGTGCTGCCTGCATCCCACGGACGGGGCTTTGCTTGTTTGTGCGGACTGGTTGCTGGCATGCCATGGATCGGTACCGGTCCATGGACCGGGGGTTGGGGACCCCTGCTCTAATTTATCTAGCTAACTTCCTTCCTTTGGAGTGGAACGGGAGTCCATGATCAAGAGGTATTTCAACACTCAGCAAGTTGTAAAGCTGTGAGGGATATTTTGCAGGACACGTTGTGATCAACCACGCACTTGAGCAATCGTATATTTTCATGACAGCTTCTATTCAGATTGATCTATTGTTATTATTTTTCTTTTTTCATTACCTATTTCTTTTGAAACTCAAATGCTTTTGCCACCTAATGAGAAGGAAGGACTCGCTGGAGAAGAGCCTCATGCTGGGAAAGGTTGAGGGCAAGAGAAGAAGGGGACGACAGAGAAGGAGGTGGCTGGATGGAGTCACTGAAGCAGGAGGTGTGAGCTTAAATGGACTCCAGAAGATGGTGGAGGACAGGAAGGCCTGGAGGAACGTTGTCCTTAGGGTCGCGATGGGTAGGACACGACTTTGCAACTAACAACAACAATTTCTTTTCCACCAGAAAGAACTGGAGAAATCTCTTGAGATCAGAAGACTCTCGGCTCACCTAAACTGGCTGTCCTGTTGAGGCATCCATCTATCCCAAAGATGGCCATTTTTAAATACTGTCTCTGGATGTAACTCTCTTTCCGCTGAAGCAGCCCACGGATTCGCCTCTATCAAGCACCAGGAACTTCTTAAATCCTGGAAGACATTGAAAGCAACAACAAAGCATCACTCTGCTGAGATGGCTGTGTCAGAGCTCTTGCAGGTCAACTGAACAGGCATTAAAGACCCACCAGGACTGTGTCTTCTGGATTTGTGTACGGAGGTCCTCAAACATGGATCTACATGGACCCTCCAAGAGGACTTTT
Organism: Vipera berus; assembly: GCF_964194415.1. NCBI lineage: Eukaryota > Metazoa > Chordata > Lepidosauria > Squamata > Viperidae > Vipera > Vipera berus. The sequence goes on along the minus strand of NC_138209.1, from coordinate 78,214,718 downwards.
CTTCAGGAGTCTCCACAGTATTTGCACAATCAGCTTACACGTAGGCTTCAAGAGGACCTGGGCTAGGTGTCTCCCAAGTGTTGGTCAAATCCAAATTCCCATCCTCTCTCAGTTTTTCCAGCAGTCTCCTTCAACTTGGCCTGGATGCACAAAGAAGACTTCTGAAGCTGGCTCATTCCAGAATGACCTCCCCATAGACGTCAATCCTTCGGACACGAACTTGAGTGGAGGGGAGAAGATCATTCTGGTTCCCCCCCTCCCCCCAAAAAAAGTCTTTTGCTAGAGACTGTGTGTGTGTCTCTGGTTTTGCTCAGGTGAAATCCAGTTTTTCCATCACACCTCCTTACAACAAAGAGAGAACTTGGAGAACAGGCCAGATCTGCTTTTTAGGTAGAATAAAAGGCCTTAACACTGGGTGGGGGTGGGGTGGGGGGAAGAACGAAAGAAAAAGAAGAGGAAGCCAAATCCTCATCTATTTCCTCATTGCTCAAAATAATAGCCTGAGACAAGGAAGAATTCTTAGTCATCAATTATAAGTGGAACTCTGCAGAAGCTTTTTTTTTTCTCTCTCTCTCTCTCTAAAGAGATGTGGAAATTAGCATAATAATCGCACGCCTGAGTTTCGCTTTGAATCAAAGTGCTTCTCTTTAATCGAGGCACCCATTTAAACCAGGATGCACGCAAGCCAAGATGTTCTACGGCTAGATTCTTTGGATTTGCCATGTCGCCACAAAAAGGTGGTGGCCCAGCCTTCATCTCCACAGCATGAGAATGCCGCAAGGTTTTCCTGCGCGCCTAAGCTCGGGATTAAACCCGACAGCGTTGCCAATCGAAACTGCGCTCCTCGTGTAAAATTAAGTTACACAGTCATCACAAAGCCATTATAGTCAAGAATTACGGTTCAAAAGTCTAAGGCGTCCCATAGCAGTTCAGCCTTACAAAATTTTTAATTTTTATTTTTTTTGGGGTCTTTTCTTACCCACTTCAGGAACACAGCCGGTTCCGTCTCTTGGACTCTAGAACGTTGCAAATGTCAGCCTGTGCATGGTGAGCGTTTTAAAAACTCAGATAGTCTCTTCTCAACATCTCAAAAATAAAATTAAAAATAAATAAAGCCCAAACTGAAATCAAACTACAAGGCAATTCCAAGCGAGCGTTAAAGAGTCCTGCCTTGGGTCTGGCTAGACTTCCTTCTCTCTGCAGACCGCCTCCACCCATGCTCTGAATAATTGCTTTAAAAATCTCCAGTTTTACAACGGCAACCCGCAAGGTATTTTGAAATCAAATGGATCTGTAAAATATTTCGAGCTTAAGAGCGAAGGAGTAGGGAGCTGAAGAGGAATGTTGCAATGCACGTTGACGGGCCACGAAATATCCAGATCTCCAGCTAACTAAAGAGTAGCTCAAAGTTGACTACTATATAAGGGGTGAGGGTGGGGGAACGGGGTGCCTGTTCAAGCAGAATATCCACTCAATCCACAAGGGAATTTTAAGGAAGCACATTTCACGTATTGGAAGCGGGTCTTTATGCATGTATGTATATGAAGTAGTCTGTGCATAGGCAGAAGTTTAAAGCACACAGACTGAAGCCTGAGGGATTCTTGGTGCTCTCTGAGCTGGGTGGTTTTCTTGCAGACCTTTCATGACCCAACTAGGTAACATCATCAGTGCTAGAAAGGAGGAGGAGGAGGAGGAGGAGGAGGAGGAGGAGGAGGAGGAGGAGGAGGAGGAGGACGACGACGACAACGACAACGACGACTGTGGGGTCCTTGGTGCTCTCTGAACTTGGTTGTTTTCTTGCAGACAATTCATGACCCAACTAGGTAACATCATCAATGCTAGAAGGGAGGAGGAGGAGGAGGAGGAGGAGGAGGAGGAGGAGGAAGAGGAGGAGGAAGTAAAAGACTGTGGGGTCCTTGGTGCTCTCTGAGCTTGGTTGTTTTCTTGCAGACAATTCATGACCCAACTAGGTAACATCATCAGTGCTAGAAGGGAGGAGGAGGAGGAGGAGGAGGAGGAGGAGGAGGAGGAGGAGGAAGAGGAGGAGGAAGTAAAAGACTGTGGGGTCCTTGGTGCTCTCTGAGCTTGGTTGTTTTCTTGCAGACGTTTCATGACCCAACTAGGTAACATCATCAGTACTAGAAGATCCTTTTTCCCCCTTATGTTTTTAATCTCTGCAATGCATGTACTGTCTTTTATGTACTCACTCTGATGTATTAAAGCAGTCTTGTTTTAATTGTCTCAGATAGCAACTATTCCCAATTAGGAAGATGATGGGGAGAGGAAAAAAAAGCTTTGGAACCAATGAGTCCATTTAGGACAACAGAAGCCTTTAGTGTGAAACTGATTAAGGTCCGGTCAGTTTCATGCAGCAGCTTGCCAGTCAATGGGAGGGGTATAATCAACTAAATAAGGTCACAGAGCAGGGCTTGTTAACTCCCAGTTAGCATTCTGGGATGTGGAGGAAAGAGAGGGTTTTGGTTTTTGTTTTTTTTGCAATTTCTCTGCCTAACAAGGGGGGGGGAAGGGGTTTAAGCACAGGACGCTGTATGAGAAACTTTTGTCTGAAGGAGAGGCAGCAATTTGTGGTCTTTGCGGCGCCTGAGTCACAAGATTCATTTAGCGACCATTTCATGGGAACCAGCTGCAGTCACTAAACAAGGACTACCGATATCCCCTTTGTGTTGTAATGTGCATTTTGCCTCTTACACAGTGCTGGCCTGTGCCACGGGACACGTTGCACAGAAACCTGTCAAGCAAACTTTGCATTGGAACGATACGTCTGCGCAACGTGTCACTAGGCCACGCACAAATCTTGCATAAGACTCATCCCCAGGCATATTCCATATCCGTTAACACAAGAAGAACAAACTTAGTTTGTTTTTACACGTTCTTTTCTCTTTCAGAGTTAGCCTGAAGCTGTTCCTACTTCTCTTACGGCATCTCGCCATCAATGTTCCCAATAAGCTAACATCCTTTTCTGTTGAAGCCAGTAAGCCCAACATACACAGCAAGATAGCTCCGATATTCAGCACAAACCACCTCCCCCCCCCATTCACCTTTTAAACCAAGGAGAAAGCATTTCCCTGTCCTCGTGTTTGCCTTCAGAAATTCTTGGGTGTATTACTGCATAACAGAGCTGTGTGACACGGATAAAGAGATTAGAATATTGTTTTAAAAATTTATTTAACTCCTTCAGCTCGAAACGGACAAAAAGGTCATTGATTTCTTAAACAGTTGTACCAGACTCTTAATTCGAAGTAGATACAGTTCATAAAAGGAAAAAAAATTAAATAACCACCCACAAGGAGCTTTTTTTTTATTTCCCCTTTTTCCTTGCAGGCACAAGATTTCTCAGAGAGAGCAACCGAAGCAATCAGTTCAGCCTGAAGCACAAAGCTGGCGAGAAACTTCGGCGTTAAAAAAAAAATGCCATTTTAGGGTTAGCTTTTTCCCCCAGCTATGGATGCGGCCCCTGCTCGCCTTTTTAAAAAAAGGTTGTACAATTCCGGTTTCATTCAGAAATATGCCTAGGACTGGGAGGGCTGCTGCCAAAATCTTTTGGGATTGACTGTGGGAAGAACAGAATGACAATTCTTCTAATAAATAAAGAGCATTAATTAATAGCTGCCCAGAATCACCCTGTAAAGGAGATGGACGGCATAAAAAATTTAATAAATAAATTCATGCTATCTCTACTTCTCAGCCTTAGCAACTTTAAGACGTGCAGACTTCAGCTCCCAGAATTCCACAGCTGGCTAGGCTTCTGCCATTCTGGAATTCTGGGAAATGAAGTCCCCACCTCTTAAAGTTGCTAAGGTGGAGGAACACTGCCCTAGATTATGCTGTGAATTGTTTACTCCACCAATACATATACATTCCCAGCAGAAGTCATGGTTATGTGAGGACAAAGTGCATGATCTCATATCCTGGATAATATTTAGCCAGATTCCATACAGGCAGTGCAGTGACTATTAAATATTCACATCAGATGAAAGATCCATGGATCAAGGGTTGCATAGAGGAAAATCAAACCATGCACAAAGCCGTAACAAATCGTGAAACATTAAATGTAGACTGAAAGCACATGAAACCGCTCTCCGGTCCAATGCATCACGCCACCTGTCCCAAGGTTTGTTTTAGGCAGCATTATGTGCACTAAATATAACCAAACACTCATAAAAATCAAGCTGGAGTTTCCATCCGCAATTTAGCAATACATTTGAGCCACGCTTAAGATGTGTGGAATCCCAACAATGGCAGCACCCAGATAATTTTGGTTGTTTTTTTTTAAAAAAAGGATGGAAGACCACCAGGAGATCCTGAGGAAAAGGCTAGCTAGAGCAAAAGTAAAACTCTTTCAAATCAACTTGAATTCCTGGCGGCAGACAGCTTTCATGGCTCAATACCAAAATGCTCACTACCTCTCTTAGGATGAAACTCAACTTTCAGGCAGGTCTAGCCTACAGATCTAGAACTTCCTGGTGGCCTCCACTCCATTTAGTCCGAAAGACCAATTCTGCTTCGTTTTTCTGCAATCCGTCAAATTCAGTTAGTTCTTGCCTCAAGGGAAGACTGAGAAACAGAAAAAAGACATTTTGGAGACACAGGAACGACACCAGAGAGATCAAATATAGGGCGTACCAAGGAAACGAACAGAGGCCGAAAGAGATTAAGGAAGATCACCTCAGCCAGGACTTTTGTTTGCAATTATTTTTTTTTTAAAAAAAAGGCAAATAAACATATGAACACCGCAGGATCCAATCTGTACACCAGGCTCCGTTTTAAAGTGGACAGCTTGAACTGACTAGTTTAATGCAGTCTAAAAGTTTGCCCTAGTTTTGCTTCTTCACGCGAGGTTAAATTCTAAGATAAATAACAGCAAATATAATAAGACGCAGTAGGATTACAAAGCTGCTTTTTTTTTAACTCCCCCTCTACGGAGTGAGCTCAAAATCCAAAGTCACAATATTAATGAAGCAAGCAAAGAATTTTGAGGTTGCCAGATGCAAAGCAACGAAAATGATCAAGAGTAGGTCGTGACTACCATGCCTTTTTCATGCGATTAGTCATCTTTTTTCTAACCTATCGTGCTCTTCCTGTTAATAGAAATAACTCCAGTTCTGTGGGATCCTGGATGGCCCCTCAGCTAAGTTGTTTTCTTGTCTTCTGAATTTGTCCCAATTTCTTCCAAATTCAGTTCTTAATCCCCTCTTCTTATTATTCACGGCTGCGATCTTAACATTGGTTTTTAATCGAGAACCTCCTTGCAAAGGCATCCGCTAAGTTTAGCTAGGCTTCCCGAATTGGTTCCACCTCTCACTTATCAGACTATGGTTTGTTTGGCTTTGACCCTGATGTGATGGGTGAACACAGCCATGGGGAATGGCAAACCGTGATTGCTAGTTCCCTGAGTGTGCTAATTCCACAGTCTGGGTTTACCAACTGTTTATACAAACACAAGTTATTTTAAAATAATAATAATAATAATTTCTTTTAGTATTTGGAGTGTATTCATTGCCTAGAACCCCAGTTCTGCAAGCAAGGGCAAAGCTCAGAGGTTTTATATTAAATTAGTGGCGTGTTCCTCAAACTTGGCAACTTGGAAGACCTGTGGACTTCAACTCCCAGAATCCCCCAGTGCCAGCATCCCGGAAGTCTGGGAGTTGAGGTACACAGGTCTTAACCTTGCCAAGTTTGAGAAACACTGAATATTTAATGTGTCGAGAGCCAGTTAGGTGAAATGGTTTGCTTGGGATTTGTAAAAGCTGCAAGAACGAAACTTATTTTAAACCAGCTAAGCTTCTGAAGTAAAAGAAGCCTAGTGTATGTAGCAGTGGAATACAACTTCTGTATTTTTAAAACAGAGCATTGATTAACCTTAACTATCAGAGGGAAGTTGAGAAATTGTTGCGTTTCCAAACAGCCTTTCTGGAATTCATTGCTCCATCAGTCAAAATGTATTTCTGCTGGGGTGCCAAAACTAGAAATCAAATGACAGACAAACTCTGGACTCCTTGCAACTTTATAAAATTACAAAATCAGACTTCAGTTTAACACAGAGACACCTCAAGAAAAATCCCCCACAACTTTGTTAGTTTTTTTTAAAAAATTATGTATTTAAATTTTGGTCCCCCAAATGATGCTGATTTTGGCTTAGCAGGATACATCAATCAGCATCATTTGGGGGACCAAAATTTAAATACATAATTAAAAAAAACTAACAAGGTTAGTTCTCTCTCTCTCCCTCTCTCTCTCTCTCTCCCTCTCTCTCTCTCTCTCTCTCTCTCTCTCCAGTTTCATTTAACAACCAGGTTACTAACTTAACATTTGCAGGGTTTCACTGAATGAGTAAGGTTGAAAAACGGGGCAAAATTCACTGAACAGATGTTTCACTTAGCGACAGAAATTTTGGGCTCAATCCTGGCCGTACGGCGAGGACTACCTCTACAAGGTTGAACTCGGCTGCCCGTTTGGCCCCTTAACCCATTTTTCCCCGTTCAGTCGCATTCGATTCTCGAAGGCTCCTTGCACAAAAATCCCTCCATTTTTCTGGGCCAAGTTTTTCAGAAAAGTTTCGCCATTGCCTCTTTCCTAGGGCTGAAAGAAAGCGACTGGCCCCAAATCACCCAGCTGGCTTGGCGCCTAAGGCAGAACTACAACTCACAGACTCCCTGTTTCTTCGCTCCTACACCAAGCTGGTTTTCTTAAGCCACCTTTGCCCCAAAGATGCTTTTTTTCCACGAGGCAACTGGACTTCTGTGTTTTTCCTTTGAAGACGTTTCGCTTCTCATCCCAGAAGCTTCTTCAGCTCTGACTGGACGGTGGGGAATGGAAGGATTTATACTCCTTGCATTTAATCCTTCCATTCCTCCACCATCACGGCAGAGCTGAAGAAGCTTCTGGGACGAGAAGCAAAAGGTCTTCAAAGGAAAAACACAGAAGTCCAGTTGCCTCATGAAAAAAAAAGCATCTTTGGGACAACCCTGACTTGGAGGATGGAGAATCTCCATGGACATTAAGCCACCTTTGGTGCGCTATTAATAAGATCTGGCTATTTTCAACTCCTTGCAACTGGAAAAGAGTAGATTCAAGATAGCTCTTATGTCAAGGGAGTTAAAGATTCGGCCAATCTGGGAAAATATTTTCGGCCTCCAGCGATGCAGCCCCAAATCCTTACATCCCACCTGCGTAAATAAGGATCAAAGATAAGGATCCACCCTGAAAAGCAGAGCCTGTGTGATCTCCTCCGTTCAGATGTTTGGATTAGGAGAACAACGGAGGTGAGCGTAAATTGGAATAATTTAGGAGTGCTGGTTAATCGTTCATCCATTCCAATCTTCGGGGCGAGTGGGGGGGGGAAGGGAGAAGAATTCTGACAACCCGCTTGCTCCAAAGTTCGCCTTGCCTGGGTTATGCATTTCATTTTAGAAATCTGCAAGGAACTAAGCACCCTTTGCTAGGGATCCCAATTCTGAGCTGCAAGAATAACTACGTAAAAATAGGACTAGCAGAATAACAGAGCTGGATGGGATCTTGGGGGTCTTCTAGCCCAGAGTTCCCCAACCTTTTGGGCACCAGGGACCGGTTCCGTGGAGAGAGGGTTTTTCTGCACGTCGTTTTGTTGTTGTTTTGTTTACGTTTTTATTGATTTCGTAATACAATTCGACAGTGCTTATTCAACAAACGTGTTGTCTGAGTTTATCTCTCCCTAATACAAATGGGACGCGGTGGCTCAGTGGGTTAGGACGCTGAGCTTGTCGATCAGAAGGTCGGCAGTTTGGCGGGTCGAATCCCGAGTGCCGCGTAGCAGAGTGAGCGCCTGTTACTCGTCCCAGCTTCTGCCAACCTAGCAGTTCGAAAGCACGTAAAAATGCAAGTAGAAAAATAGGGACCGCTACGGTGGGAAGGTAACAGCGTTCCGTGCGCCTTTGGCGTCTAGTCATGCTGGCCACATGACCACGGAGACGTCCTCGGACAAGCGCTGGCTCTTCGGCTTTGAAACGGAGATGAGCACCGGCCCCTAGAGTTGGAAACGACTAGCACGCATGTGCGGGGGAACCTTTACCTTTACTACAAATGAAATTCCTAATCCCTATAGGGTGTCCTGCCTGAGCAGGGGGTTGGGCTAGATGACCTCCAAGGTCCCTTCCAACATCATCATCATCATTATTATTATTATTATTATTATTATTATTATTATTATTATTATTATTATTATTATTATTATTATTATTATTATTATTATTGCTATTATTATTGCTATTATTATTGCTATTATTATTATTGCAGTAAAATTAAAAATTCATCCAAATGGTCCAAACCAATTAGCCAAGAAGCATGCTTTTTTAAAAAAAAAACAGTCTTCCTCACTGCACGACGACGTGTAACAGGGGAAACAAAACTTAACATTTCCCTTTTTTTTAAAGTTAGATTTATAAGCAATCCTCTACCAAAAAAAAACAAAAAAACCCCCCACCAGACAATTTCTTCGCTTATTCTAACTTCCTCCTTCAAAGCATCCATTGTGTTTTATTTCCCCAGCCTTGGGCTGGTGCCCAAATGAACACACACCTTTGCCATCCCACACCTGCATCCCCTAACTCTGAGCTAAGGAACATTCTCAATTCCTTGCAAAAGGGACAATATTTTTTTAGCTCCTCCTAAAAAACATAAAATGCTCACAGTCCGGTGGAGGGGGGGGGACTTTGTTTTTAAGCACACAGGTGCAAAGTGCAGGAGGAAAAGTCAAAAGGCAAAACTTTTCAGCGTTAAGATCAGCTGGATGCCCTGAATGGGCAGAAGGAAGAAGAGCAGAGGCCCGTTCTTCAGTTCTTACAATTCTGTTCAGCTTCTCCGGTGAATATTTTTAATTTTAAAGCGGAAGATTAGAGAAGCAGATTGTTTGGCCAGCGAGAGCCAGATCCTAGTAGAAAGGAGCACAAATCCCATTCCTGCTGACCACCTGCCCAAATAATTAAGGATC
>NC_138209.1:78198232-78200732 GCF_964194415.1 Vipera berus | reverse complement strand
CTTCTCGACTCGCAACGGAGCCCAGAATGTTTTGTCGCTGAGGGAGAAGTTTGTTAAGGGAGCTTTGCCCCGGTTTACAACCTGCCGCCGTTAAGTTAACAACGGGGCTGTTAAACAAACCTGGTTCTCCTTCTCAGAAGGGGGTGGGTGGGTCACGTGACCCTGGGGGGGGGGACATAAATGTGAGCCGGTTGCCAAGGGTCTGAATGCACCGTGGGGAAGCCGCCGCCATGACCACCAGCCCCTTTTTTTCCAGTCCTGTCGTAACTTCCAACAGTCAGTAAGCGAACCGTTGAAAGACAAGGACTTCCCGCACTTGCATTTAAATCTCCGGCAGGTTTCCAGGCAGTGTTTTTTTTAAAAAAAAAAGGCAATTAATCCCCAGACAAGGCAAAATAGGACACTTGAGGTAGTAGCCGTTGTAGGGCGATTTGAGTAAAATTCAGTATTACAGAGACTCAAGTCTGTCGCCAGGTGACCTGGTCTCCAATTTAACTATCTTTCTAAAGATATTTTTAAGGAGGTCCCCTGGGGCAGAACTTGGGATATCAAAACTGTTTGCAGCTTTCAAGATAAAAGTTAGAAACAATGCGGCAGAACCAGTGTGTTTGTGTGTGTGTGTGTGTGGGGGGGAAATTGACAATATCAACCTCATACAGTCCCATCTTCTCCGCCAGGAGTGATGAATTCAGACAGGTTACAGTTCCCTTAATCCCTCTCAAAGGCTTCCAATTTAACTTGTTTAATTTTGCAACGCAAAACTGTAGTAAGAAGTCAACGTTTTTAACTCGGGAATCACTTCCAAAGAGGCTTATTTCTCCTATTAGCGGGCACTAGCGTCGTAATCGAGTAGCACTAACCAGTTGCAAGCCTACGTTTGGTAAAGCAAGTGGGCAATCTTAAAACTTCTCAGTTGTAAATGAGAGCTAAAAGACTCACCTGGGTCACAACGCAACTTCAGATTTGGGAAGGATTACGCGCAGTCTGGGCTGACGGTTGATGGCTGGCTTCTTTCCGTGACTTTTTTGCAAAAGGCTTTTTCCGCATGGCCAGGCATGTTAACTACTGGATAGCACTTCTGGTTTTTTGTGTTTTGTTTTGTTTTTTGGTGGTGGTGGGGGGAGCAAAAATAAAAAGGAAGCAAAATTAAAAATATTTTTTTTTTAAAAAAAAAGTCAAGCTATTTTCAATCTACCTAAACAAAATTAAAAGTCTTGAGAAACCCTGGAGTTCAGTTTAGCCATTGTGCGTTACCTACCCCCCCTCCCACCACCGCCCTGTTTTGAGGCTAATGTGATCAAGCCAGCAAGCCAGCCGAAGATCTGAAATCTTATTCAGCCCTTGTGACTCAAACAGACCACAGACCCTTAAAGAGGAAGCACCCAGCTTCCAATTTTTTAAATATATTTTTTTATATATATTTTTGGTTTTGAAAGTTGTGAGTCCTGCTTGTGTTGTTATGCAATGGAAAAAACGAGACAGGCTTTTTGTTTGTTTGTTTGTTTGTTAGAATGGCCTGGCTTGATTTACCAAAACTTAAATTATCTACTTCGATTGCACCTGGTGGCACAGTGATCAGAATGCAGGACTCAGGCTGATTCTGCCCACTGCCAGCAGTTCGATCCTGACCGGCTCAAGGTCGACTGCATCTTTCCATCCTTCCGAGGTCGGTTAAAAGGAGGACCCAGTTTGTTGGGGGGCAAGAGTCCGACTCTGTAAACCACTTAGAGAGGGCTGTCAAGCACTGTGAAGCGGTATATAAGTGCTATTGCTTGGGAGGGAGGGAGGGAAGGAAGGAAGGAAGGAGGGAAGGAAGGAAGGAAGGAAGGAAGGAAGGAAGGAAGGAAGGAAGGAAGGAAGGAAGGAAGGAAGGAAGGAAGTGAGGGAGAGAGGGAGGGACAGGGAGGGAGGGAGGGGAGAAAGAAGGCAGAAAGGAAGGAAAGGAAGGAAGGAAGGGAGGGAGGGAGGGAGAGGGAGAGAAGGAAGAAAGGAAGGAAGAAAGAAGGGAGGGAGGGAAGGAAGGAAGGAAGGAAAGAAGGAAGGAAGAAGGAAGGAAGGGAGAGAGAGAGGGAGAGAGAGAGGGAGGGGAGAGAGAAGGCAGGAAGGAAGAAAGAAGGGAGGAAGGAAGGGAGGGAGGGAGGGGGGAGGAAGGAAGAAAGGAAGGAAGAAAGAAGGGAGGGAGGGAGGAAGGGAAGGAGGGGGAGGGAAGGAAAGAAGGGAGAGAGGGAGGGAAGAAAGGAAATAAGGAAGGAGGAAGAAAAGAAGGGAAGAAGGAAGAAGGGGAGGGAAGGAAGGAAGGAAGGAAGGAAGGAAGGAAGGAAGGAAGGAAGGAGGGAAGGAAGGAAGGAAGGAAGGGAGAAGGAAGGAGAGCCTTGGTGGTGCATTGGTTAGAATGGAATATTGCAGACTGACTCTGCCCACAGCCAGGAAGTTGACAGGTTGACTCAGCCTTCCGTCCTTCCGAGGTCGGTAAAATGAGGACCCAGATTGTTGGGGGGCA
>NC_138209.1:78191880-78198032 GCF_964194415.1 Vipera berus | reverse complement strand
GTAAGGGTGGTTATTCTGAAATAAAACCGACACAATCTTTCATTGCAATACACAATGTCTGTTCCATGGTGGACGGGTTACGGACCATACCTGTTAAATTCTGCTTGCACACCGTCTCCTTAATGCTGCACTTCTATAGCAATCTACTCTGGCTGCTAGATTTGGGCTGCAGAGTCTCAGACAACCTTTAGATGGCGCCAGAGAGCAAGCATATTCTCTGTCTCTATATTGCCATCTAGTGGTCATTTACAGCTATGTAACCCAATTTGGTAACCTGGCACTGACTGTCAGCACAGACCGTTGAACACCGTGGCCCTTACTCTTCAAGTAAGCATGAATATCCTTCTGCTTTAAATTTATTGAAACAACATTGAAGTAACCTTCTTAATGATAGGCCTCTTGCCACATTTTATAATATACTCTGCCACATGGCTAGCACGTTAGTCTCTTTCATTAATTCGCTTTTAATTAGAGGCCCAAAATCATAGGGACATGATTATTTGGCATATGGATAAACTTCCTCTTGACGTGTTGTTTTAAAGATCAGCTCTCTGAAAGCAGAAGAATAGCAGATGTTTTAGAAGGCGTGTAATGTTTTTATTTTACTGCAAAGTGTTGTAGCCACAACAAAACTACTGGGGGTTTGTTACTGTTCCTAAAGTTCTCTTGCTCCCAGCAAGACCCACAACTACTTCGACATTCTTACACCGTTTACAGCTGATTACTCAGTTCTCCCTGCTTTATAATTCCTTTTTTCTTTTTTCTAATTGTGGGTTTCTTCTGACACTTCAAACCTTGCCTTCTTAATACGTAAAGACAGAACCCGCAAGTTATATTCAAATTTGTTAAAGGTGCACATGGCTAGCCGGCTAATCCTAACCTTCGCTACAAGCCATAAGGATAAAATATTGTGGCTGTTAAAGGCATCACAACTGTTTTTACTGCAAAGTTAGTTTGTGGAACCTGGGTCAGGTCACAGTCTGTTTTAACTACAGGTAAAATCTCAACTTACAAACCACAATTGGGCCCAACATTTCTGTGGCTAAGTGAGAAGTTTGCTAAGTGAGCCTTGCCCCATTTTATGACCTCACGGCGCTTGTTAAGCAAGAGACACGGTTGTTAAGTGAATCCGGCTTCCCCCGTTGATTTCGCTTGTCAGAAGGTCGCAAAAGGGGATTCATGTCACACACACACACACACACACACACACACACACACACACACACGGGACACTGCGACCATCGTAAATGTGAGTCAGTTGTCAAGCGGCCGAATGTAAATCATGTGACTACGGGGGAATACTGCAACGGTCGTAAGTCGTAAGTCACTTTTTAAAGTGCCGTTGTAACTTTGAACGGCCCCCCTAAGTGAACTGTTGTAAGTCGACTGCCTGTATACAAAATTATTTTTAGCCTTAAAAATCACACAGTGGTACAACTCAAGATCTTGTGCTGCCATCTTAGTTTTTGTTTTTTTTACCACACCCTGTGGACACCTCCAGCTGAATTTCCTCCCAGCAGTCCCATAAGCATTTTAACGCTTGAATCACAACCTCAAAACCTATTTTGCTTGAGCCTTGGCAAGGCCACACTTGGAATATTGCATCCAGTTTTGGTCACCACGATGTAAAAAAAGATGTTGAGACTTTAGAAAGAGTGCAGAGAAGAGCAACAAAGATGATTAGGGAGCTGGAGGCTAAAACATACAAGGAACAATTGCAGGAATTGGGTATGTCTAGTTTAATGAAGAGAAGGACGAGGGGGGACATGATAGCAGTGTTACAATATCTCAGGGGCTGCCCCAAAGAAGAGGGAGTCAAGCTCTTCTCCAAAGCATTTCCTGAAGGCAGGACAAGAAGCAGTGGATGGAAACTCATCAAGGAGAGAAGCAACCTGGAACTAAGGAGAAACTTAGAACAATTAACCAGCGGAACAACCTGCCTCCAGAAGTTGTGGGTGCTTCATCACTGGAGGCTTTCAAAAAGAGACTGGACAACCATTTGTCTGAAATGGTCTAGGGTCTCCTCCTTGTGCAGGGGGTTGGACTAGAAGACCTCTGAGGTCCCTTTCAACTCTATTACTATTCTATGCTCACTGGTACTTTCACGTAACACTCAATCATTCAACCAACTTCGTTTAGACCAGTACGCTATGTTGTACATATTAATTCCTCCTAATTTTAATGGTTTTATGTTTGTATTATATTGGAAGTTGCCCAGAATTGCTTTGGATAGTGAAATGGGCAGCACATAAATATAATGAACAAACCAATCAACAAATACTGTAAATAAATATCAAAACTAAGTTAGTTTACACTTTAGTGCAGGGGCCGGCAACTATGGCCCCTTTACGACCTGTGGACTTCAACTCCCAGAATTCCAGGCTGAGGAATTCTGGGACTTGAAGTCCACAGTTCATAAAGCGGGTCAGAGTTGCCGGCCCCTGGTTTAGTGTGTCTTAACAGAATAACAGACCTTGGAGGTCTCCTAGTCCATCCCCCTGCTCAACCAGGAGACCCTAGATCAGGGGTCTTCAAACCTGGCCCTTTGATGACTTGTGGACTTCAACTCCCAGAATTCCTCAGGCAGCGTGGCTGGCTGAGGAATTCTGGGAGGGCTCTTCAAACTTGGCCCTTTGATGACTTGTGGACTTCAACTCCCAGAATCCCTCAGCCAGCGTGGCTGGCTGAGGAATTCTGGGAGGGCTCTTCAAACTTGGCCCTTTGATGACTTGTGGACTTCAACTCCCAGAATCCCTCAGCCAGCGTGGCTGGCTGAGGAATTCTGGGAGGGCTCTTCAAACTTGGCCCTTTGATGACTTGTGGACTTCAACTCCCAGAATCCCTCAGCCAGCGTGGCTGGCTGAGGAATTCTGGGAGGGCTCTTCAAACTTGGCCCTTTGATGACTTGTGGACTTCAACTCCCAGAATCCCTCAGGCAGCGTGCCTGGCTGAGGAATTCTGGGAGGGCTCTTCAAACTTGGCCCTTTGACAACTTGTGGACTTCAACTCCCAGAATTCCTCAGCCAGGCAATTCTGGGAGTTGAAGTCCACAAGTCATCAAAGGGCCAAATTTGAAGACCCCTGCCCTAGATCATTTGTGGTGCCAAGATGGTTCCAGAAACTTGAGCTGATAATTTACAGGGAAACCACAGGTAAGCTTGTCGTATCGACTGAGCATTTCAATTGGCGGCACGAAGGGCCTCCCATAATCATGCTTTCTATTTGCAAAAACAAATGCCAAGGCAAGCCGGCTTCTCACCAAAGCAATTTCTGACTGCTTCCAAAAGAGGAAGCCACCTTAGCCCGTGGCAGCCCAAGCTTTACGAAACTTGGCCACAATCCCTTCGCTCTAGGTTTCCATCCACTGTGGCTGAATTCAGGATTTGTTTTAGCGCCTTGGAGAGACTAACTGTGGCTGGCAGAATGTTAAGCTGTCTAAATCCATTCGGTGTTCCTCGTGTCCAAAGCCCTCACCTGGGGCTCCGAGTTCAAAGCGAGGCTGGTGAATATAATCCTAACAGAAGGGAAGCTTGGAGGCCTCTCTCACTGCTCAATCTAATTGCTCAAGGAGCTAGAAAGGAAAGAGGCTTATCTAGAAATTTCGGAGGCACCCACAAAGTGTAAAGCTGGCAGGCAAACACTTCTGGGAGCGAAGACCTAACAAGCCTAGATTAAAACTCGGGGACAAATCCCTCGATTATTTTCAGATTCAATTCATAGACGATGCCAAAGAAGACATTAGCCCCGTCTCCGCCTCTTGATTGACAAACAGCTCCACAGACCAATATCTTGCAACTACTCATTATTTATATAGAACGTCAATGTCTATGGAGAGTCTCAACCATCCAGGTCGAGGCGCTTTGGCCAAAAGGCAACTGGACATTCTTGTTGTTGTTGTTGTTTTCCTTTGAAAACGTTTCCCTTCTCATCCAAGAAGCTTCTTCGGTTCTGAGGCTTCTTCCATTCTGAACGGAAGAAGCTTCGTGGGTGAGAAGCGAAAACTTTTCAAAGGAAAAACAAAATCAAGGAAGTCCCGTTGCCTTTTGAAAAAGCACCTTTAGTGCTACGGAGACAATAGTTTATTCAAAACCTAGGGAGTGGCCAAAAAAAAATAATAATCAGGAATCTGGTCGTATTTTTTAATAATTTAAGAATAGTCCCGTGTTTCGTGAGCTGCCGGATGTGTCCGTGAAAACCTCAGGATCTGAACTTTGAGGAAACATCTCCTACCTTTCATTGTTTCTGGGTACGTGTGCCCTTGTTCTATTCAACACAACACTGGAAGGCCCAGATGTTTTGAATGAGGATTCAAGATCAAAACTGCCTCCGATCGAGCTGAGCTTCTGGTGACCACCAAGAGATCCTCATGTTGTGAAAAACGATCTCACCCAAGATGGGCAACAGTCAAAAAGATGGATAATATTTGGATTTAAGGCCGTGCCTGCTGAAGAAAAGATATGTCTTCCTTTGGACCAAATGTCAAGTAGCTCTAACTGGCCTGTACGTTTTTTTTCATTCTACAATGTAATTTCATAATTATACATTGATGAGTTACCCCTCAAGGGCAGGCAATTTAGGTGCAAATTATTAGGATAATAGAACAACTTATAAAGTTACAGCGGCACTGGGAAAGCGACTTATAACCGTTTTTCACACTTACGACCGTTGCAGCATCCCCGTGTGGTCACGTGATCCAGGTTTGGACGCTTGGCAACGGACTCAGACATGTGACGGATGCACTGGGGTCACGTGATCCGTTTTTGCGACCTTCTGACCAGCAAAGTCAAGGGGGGGTGGGGGGGGAAGCCAGACTCTCTTAAAAACCACGTCACTAACTTAACAACTGCAGTGATTCGCTTAAGAACAGTGGCAAGAAAAGTCGTAAACTGGGGCAAAACTCACTTAACAGATGAATAGAATTTGGGCTCATTTGCGATCATCTTTTCCTAGAGAGGAATGTCTCAGAGTCTGTTGCTAAACCAGAAATATTACTCCCCTGTAGGAATTCTCCTTGCATCTCTGACCTTACTCTTCCTGAAGCTAAGGAATGTAGCTTAGATTCAGGCCGTAGGAACCTCCGTCTTCTTGGCCACACCTTTAACCAGCTGAGAAAGTGCCTTTAAGAGCTGTCAGTCTTGATTTCCAGGGCAAATTAAAAGAACTGGGGTTAATAATAATAATAATAATAATAATAATAATAATAATAATAATAATAATAATAATAATAATAATAATAATAATAATAATAATAATAATAATAATAATAATAACAATTTTACACTGATTTGCATTAATACTAATGATTTAGAAGATGCTGGCATCCTTCAGGATGTTTATGTTGCATTCCACCCTCCTCACTGCTAATTGGCTTCTGAACAAATTAACTGTGATAGATAGATAGAGAGATAGAGATAGAGATAGAGATAGAGATAGAGACAGAGACAGAGACAGAGACAGAGACAGAGACAGAGATAGAGATAGAGATGGAGATGGAGATAGAGATGAGAGAGAGAGAGAGAGAGAGAGAGAGATGTAGGTAGGTAGGTAGGTAGGTAGATAGATAGATAGATAGATAGATAGATAGATAGATAGATAGATAGATAGATAGATAGATATAGGTAGGTAGGTAGGTAGGTAGATAGAGATAGAGATAGAGATAGAGATAGAGATAGAGATAGAGATAGAGATAGAGATAGAGATAGATAGGTAGGTAGGTAGGTAGGTAGGTAGGTAGGTAGGTAGGTAGATAGATAGATAGATAGATAGATAGATAGATAGATAGATAGATAGATAGATAGATAGATAGATAGATAGATAGATAGATAGATAGATAGATGTAGGTAGGTAGGTAGATAGATAGATAGATAGATAGATAGATAGATAGATAGATAGATAGATAGATGGATGTAGGTAGGTAGGTAGGTAGGTAGATAGAGATAGAGATAGAGATAGAGATAGAGAGATAGAGATAGAGAGATAGATAGATAGATGATAGATGATAGATAGAGATAGAGATAGAGATAGAGATAGAGATAGATAGATAGATAGATAGATAGATAGATAGATAGATAGATAGATAGATAGATGATAGAGATAGAGATAGATAGATAGATAGATAGATAGATAGATAGATAGATAGATAGATAGATAGA
>NC_138209.1:77976880-78184380 GCF_964194415.1 Vipera berus | reverse complement strand
ATAGGCAGCAAATTTACAATGGAGACGGGGAATAAAGTAATAGGTCTGTACACCAGATTCCCAGCAGATGGCAGTAATACACTGCTTTAGACTGTAAATAGATAGATGATAGATAGATAGATAGATAGATAGATAGATAGATAGATAGATAGATAGATAGATAGATAGATAGATAGATAGATAGATAGATAGATATGGATGGACGGATGATGATGGATGGACAGATGATGATGGAGGGAGGGAGGGAGGGAGGGAGAGAGGGAGAGAGAGAGAATCTTAGAAAATCAGGAGTCTTCCCTATAGGATCTTGACTAGTATCGCAAGCAAAGGAATTGCATCGTATTTCTTGGGAACTGCACTGGCCTTAATTAGATGCAAAGGTATCTAAACACTCACAGTGTTGCACGGGAAACTGAAGCTGGGGGTCCCCTACTTGTCCAGGGACCACCACCCTCACTTTCCAGGGTTATTCTGATCATCATGAACATTTGCACCTATAAAAACAGGAGACCTCTGTAGTTAATTCCATACCTCCTCTCTGTTTCCTGGGATGTTGGTCTGTACGGTCGTTTTATTATTGGGGGAAGGGGAAAAAAGGAAAGAGGAAAAAAATATCCCAGTTCTAAGTTTTCAGAAATGTCTAACTAGGCCCCGGGATTAAAAAATCCTGAATGAGCGCAATACCTAAACATGCGATAGAAAATATAAATGTGGGATTTAAGCATGATGTGATTACATACAAAGAAATTCTTAGATTGGAAAGAAATGCATGGCAATTAAAGCCATTTAATATTTTAAAAGAAGAAAAGATAGTACAAACTTGGTTTCAGTATGGGCAGTTACAAGCTAGATGGAAACAGGATCAGAAAATTGGTATTTCCATAGTAGATGAAAATTTGATTAATTATTTATTTTTATTTTTTATTTTAATCCCATTTATATCCCGCCCTTCTCCGAAGACTCAGGGCGGCTTACAATCTAAGAAGCACAAATCAATGTGCTTAGCAGTAGCCTTCATTCTATGTATATGCCTGCTTGTTAGGGCTTTCGCCCCCATCCCCAAGCGGCATTTTTTTTACAAAGTCAGCTTATTGCCCCCAACAATCTGGGTCCTCATTTTACCTACCTCGGAAGGATGGAAGGCTGAGTCAACCTTGAGCCTGGTGGGACTCGAACCTGCAGTAATTGCAGGCAGCTGGTGTTGCTTAAGGAGGCATTAGCCCACTGCTCCACCAAGGCTCCTTAAACAAATTAGAGATCAAAATCCTGCACATATAAGAAGGAGCCTTGGTGGAGCAGTGGGCTAATGCCTCCTTAGGTAACCCCAGCTGCCTGCAATTAGTGCAGGTTCGAGTCCCACCAGGCTCAAGGTTGACTCAGCCTTCCATCCTTCCGAGGTAGGTAAAATGAGGGCCCAGATTGTTGGGGGCAATAAGCTGACTTTGTAATAATGCCGCTTGGGGTGTGTGTGTGAAAGCCCTGATAAGCAGGCATATACATAGAATGAAGGCTACTTCTAAGCTTGTAAGCCGCCCTGAGTCTTCGGAGAAGGGCGGGATATAAATGGAATTTAAAATAAAATAAAAAATATATATAATGCATTGATAGAAATAGATTCAGAAACGGAACTTGTTAAAGATCGTATGATAAACTGGGCCCAGAATATTCAAGAAAAATCCTGAATGAGCGTGGTGCTGGAGAAAACAATATTCAGGGTCACCCAGTGAGCCTCCGTGATTGAGGTGCTCCAGAAACAAACACCCCCTCGGTTCACAACCACAATCTGGATCATACCACAACCAGGATCAAAGATGGCCCAGCTAGGTGGAATATTGCTGGCTTAAAAACTACTCTTATCTCATTATGGTTCGGGTCTTAGCTGCCTCCTTCTTCTCCTTCTCCTTCTCCTTCTCCTTCTCTTCCTCCTCCTCCCCCTCCTTCTCCTCCTTCTCCTCTTCCTCCTCCTTCTCCTCTGCCTCCTCCGCCTCCTCCTTCTTCTCCTTCTTCTCCTCCCTTCTTCCTATTCCTTCTCTTCCCTTCTCCTTCCTCCTCCTCCTTTTTTGAAGTGATTAACACAAACTTGGATGTTTCCCACACCTCCCCATCGTGAAATCTCAGGGGCCTTTCATCTATCACCTGCTTGTAGGGTGCCGCTGGTAAAAGACTGCCGGCAGGTAACACCCAGGGGGAGGGCCTTCTCTGTGGGGGCGCCTGCCCTTTGGAACCAGCTGCCCGCGGAGCTTAGGACCGCCCCCGACCTTCATTCATTTCGCCGGGACCTGAAGACCTGGCTCTTTGAGCTTTCCGGCCCAGGCTGAGAGTTTTAATTGGGGTTTTTATATTTCTACTTCAGGGATTGAATTTAATCATTTTAAATTGTTTTTTTTTTAAATTTTTGTATTGATGTTTTAAACACCTGTAAACCGCCCTGAGTCCTACGGGAAAAGGGCGGTATATAAATCTAATAAAATCTAATCTAAATCTAAAGTCAAAACAACTTAAATATCAAGGTTGTGTTTAAAGCCATCAAACATCTCCCGTCTCATTTGTAACCAGCGATGGAAGCAATAGGCGAACGGACTTGCTTTTGATTTTTCTTCCTTAATTCAAAGCGACTACACTCTGGGCATTCTCCTTCGTTCATTTTTTATGCTTATTAAACGAAGCTCAAATTAGTTCTCTTCAGTACCGGTTGAATCTCTGCATATCCTGGTCATTTTTAATGATATCTCAAAAGCCAACATTCCCGTCCTACCTCTGTGATTTATAATTCGTTTAACTTGCTGCCAACAGTTGTTTTGTTTTTTTTTGAACAGCTTCTTTTGTTTCTCGGTGGCTCCAAATTTTGGCTCCCACCTCTAAGTTCCTTCTTGGCAGGAGAGCTGTGTACACTGGTAAGAACATTGCACCCAGTGCCCGATCCACCACTTAGAACAAGAGCTCAGAATCCAGTTACCCTTAGATACCGCCGTAATTAACTCCAGTGGGTGAAACAGCCAAGCATGTGAGTTAATTCTGTCCCATCCATTCTTAAAGAAGAGTTTGCTCCAGCATTATTTGAATGCGGTTATTCAATCCCAATAGAGCTGGAAGGGACCTGGGAGGTCTTCTAGTCCAGCCCGCTGCTCAAGCAGGAGACCCCATGTACCGTTTCAGACAAATGACTGTCCAGTCTCTTCTTCAAAAGCTCCAGTGATGGAGCACTCACAACGTCTGGTGGCAAGCTGTTCCACTGGTTAATTGTCCTCACGGTTAAAAAGTTTCCCCTCAATTCCAAGTTGCTTCTCTCCTTGATCAGATCCTATCCGTTGCTTCTTGTCCTGCCTTTTTCGGGTGCTTTGGAGAATAGGTTGACACACACCCCTCTCCTTTGTTGCACCCCCTCAGATATTGGAACGCTGCTAAATTGGTGGGACTTGCCCAATGAACCGTCCTCGTGGCTGTGATAAAGACTTGATTTGGCGAAAGAGAAAATAATGAAACAGGAGGACTTGATGTCCCGCCAGCTCAGTGACTTTCTTCAAGCAGCTAATTTTCCATTCCTTAAATACTCCCCGTGAAACCCCAGTGAACGTGCTTTCGGATCTCAAGTATGTTTGTCAACCAATATGTCCTGCCATGTTTGGTGGGATTTACTTCAAGCTGCAAAGGTGACAGATTTCATTTTCCTGGGCTCCAAGATCACCGCAGATGGGGACTGTAGCCAAGAAATTAAAAGACGCTTGCTCCTGGGGAGGAAAGCCATGGCAAATCTAGACTGCACACTAAAAAGCAGAGACATCACCCCGTCAACAAAAGTGTGTATAGTCAAGGCTGTGGTCTTCCCAGTTGCAATGTATGGCTGTGGAAGTTGGACCACAAGAAAGGCTGAGCACCAAATAATCGAGGCCTTTGTACTATGGTGCTGGAGAAGACTCCTGCGAGTCTGCGAGGTGATCAAACCGGTCAGTTTGCGAGGTGATCAAACCGGTCAGTCCTAGAGGAGATCAACCCTCACTGCTCTTTAGAAGGCCAGATCCTGAAGCTAAAACTCAATACTTTGGCCACCTAATGAGAAGGAAGGACTCACTGGAGAAGAGCCTAATGCTGGGAAAGGTGGAGGGCAAGAGAAGAAGGGGACAACAGAGAATGAGATGGCTGGAAGGAGTCACTGAAGCAGTAGGCGTGAGCCTAAATGGACTCCAGAAGATGGTAGAGGACAGGAAGGCCTGGAGGAACGTGGTCCATGGGGTCATGATGGGTCGGACACGACTTCGCAACTAACAACAACAACACAAAGGTGCAGATTTAGGACCGTGCAAAGTTATCCAAGCACCCTCTGCTCCGGATATGTAGAAACCCTGAGTGTGGGGTGAAGAGGTCAGGTCTCATCTCAAATGTAATATATTTGAGTGTGGTTTTCATATTCCATTTAGTTCTGCTTCTACGGCACAAGAGCCAGTTTAATAATAATAATAATAAGTTGGAAGGGACCTTGGAGGTTATCTAGTCCAACCCCCTGCTCAGGCAGGAAACCCTATACCATTTCAGACAAGTGGCTGGCCAATCTTTTCTTAAAAACTTCCAGTGTTGGAGCATTCACCACTTCTGGAGGCAGGTTGTTCCATTGGTTAGTTGTTCTAACTGTCAGGAAGTTTCTCCTTAGTTCTAGGTTGCTTCTCTCCTTGACTAGTTTCTATCCGTGGCTTCTTGTCCTGCTTTCAGGGGCTTTGGAGAATAGCTTGACTCCCTCTTCTTTGGGGCAGCCCCTGAGATATTGGAACACTGCTATCATGTCACCCCTCACCCTTCTCTTCATTAAGCTACACATACCCAATTCCAGCAACCGTTCCCTATATGTTTTAGCCTCCAGTCCCCCAATCATCTTTGTTGCTCTTCTCTGTACTCTTTCTAGAGTCTCGATCAAACTACTAGTTTGATCTAGTAGTTAAGGCACAAGAGTAGAGGCTACGAGATGGTGAGTTCAAGTGCCATTTTAGGCATGAAAGCCGGGGAATTCTAGGAGCTGAAGTCCACATGTCAACTTCTTGGATGTAAGATGTTGACCTGTGGACACAAAACTTAGAGTCCTGTTTGTTTGGGGACCCAGTACTGGGTCTGGATGAGGCTTCCATTTTGAAAGCAGAATCTTCTGAAACTATTATGAAGAATGGACCGTAAAAATATCCCCAGCAAGGGGTACAAACGGACAGCAATCAGACGAAAGACAGCCAAGATTTGAACAGAAGTTATTGGAATGAAGCAAAAGTAGCTTTAAGAATGTAATTCCGAAAGGGCTTGAAGAGCAAAACTGAAGAATTTGTTCCTTCTTAAAGAGCAGAGAAAAATCAGTCAGAACATCTAGATCTAGTAGTCAAAGAAGCAAGGGAAACAAAACAAAACAGGAGACATCTACAATGTACAATGTAAGGACTGTAACAGCCAGTGTGAAGGACAGACGGGTAGAAAACTAACAGAGCAAATCCATGCACACCAGCTAGCAGTCAGAAGACAGGACAAAAATCTCCTTAATCGTGGACAGACTCAGCCAGTTTCAACTGGCTAACTGTTAACATTTTAGATCAGGGCTCTTCAAACTTGGCCCTTTGATGACTTGTGGACTTCAACTCCCAGAATTCCTCAGCCAGGCACGCTGGCTGAGGAATTCTGGGAGTTGAAGTCCACAAGTCATCAAAGGGCCAAGTTTGAAGAGCCTTGAGTTAGAGGAACATATGAAAGCATAATTAATGTTAATTAATGTAGACGTTATGGGTTTAGAGCAGGGCTCTTCAAACGTGACTTGTGGACTTCAACTCCCAGAATTCTTCAGCCAGGCACGCTGGCTGAGGAATTCTGGGAGTTGAAGTCCACAAGTCATCAAAGGGCCAAGTCTGAAGAGCCTTGAGTTAGAGGAACATATGAAACCATAATTAATGTTAATTAATGTAGATGTTATGGGTTTAGAGCAGGGCTCTTCAAACGTGACTTGTGGACTTCAACTCCCAGAATTCCTCAGCCAGGCACGCCTGGCTGAGGAATTCTGGGAGTTGAAGTCCACAAGTCATCAAAGGGCCACGTTTTAAGAGCCCTGTTTTAGATCGAGCCAAACCCCCAAGTGCTGGAGAATTCCTGGAAACATGGCATCCAGACAACTCAATTATCAACAGGCCTATAGAGATGAACCCCTTTTACCTGCACTCAATCAAACAACTGGAACACATCCTCTCCAGCTGCCAAGACCTATATAAGCAGCAAATAAAGCTTGACAAACCTCAGGGAGGAAACATAGCCTAATGATCAAAGAACCAACAAGGAGGAAATCGCATCCCACCAAGAACAGCTGGGCAATCTACTACGTATATATAAACAGCCAGCAAACTCCACACTCCCTTCTAGCACTCATGAGATTACCTAGCTGGGTTGTGAAATGTCTGCAAGAAAAACACCCAAGGTCCAAGAACACCAAGGACTCCACAGTCCTCCTCCACTTCCTCTCCCTTCTAGAACTGATGATGTCCCCCTAATTGGTTGCGACACAGCTGCAAGGACACAACCAAGCTCAGAGAGCACCAAGGACCCCAAGATCCTCTCCTTCCTTCCTTCCTTCCTTCCTTCCTTCCTTCCTTCCTTCCTTCCTTCCTCCACTCCACAAACACCACCGCCTTCTAGCACCTGTGACGTTACCTAGCTGGGTCAGGAAGCATCAGCATGAAAACCACCCAGCTCCAAGAGCGTCAAGAACCCAGAATAAGCCTGTAGACACGCAGTGAAGAATGAAAGCCACTAGGATACAGTAGGTGCAGGAATTCACTTGCAAGATTTATTTGCCGTTCTGACCGCATGGTCACCATCCATGCTGTTTTCGCATGCCAGGCACAGATTTTGATCTTGCGGTTCCCAACCTCCACTTGGATTTATCTTGACATCTGCCCCCAAAGCAGATGCCCCTTTGTAACGCTGACCTGGCCAACCCTTCTTTTTTGCCACCCTCCCCTTTCGGATGGACCAGAAGGGCTGTTGAAAGCTCTCTCTCCTTTTTTCCTCCTTTGCCTTGTGCTAATTATGACTTGGCAACTTCACCAAGGAAATGGCTTTCATTTCTACCCCTTTCGAAAACTACGCAGGTATCACAATGCCTCAGGTAATGTAACCCCATCTCGGACACTTCCAACCTTGCCCAGTGTGTTTGCTTAAAAATCATTAAGTGACCTGCAGGTGCAACTGAAGTTTTGAATGGATTTGAGGAAATTAGGTTAGGCTTGTGGCTTAGGAAGGTGATGGTCTCCATTCTTCCTTCATCATGACACCGTTGACTGTGGGTCATTGAGTGATGGGATCCATGAGGTGTAGGGTCCTCCATGCTCTCTGAGCTGGGTGGTTTTCTTGCGGGCCTTTCATGACCCAACTAGGTAACATCATCAGTGTCAGAAAGGAGTGGAGTCTGTGGAAGAGAAGGACTGTGGGGGTCCTCCATGCTCTCTGAGCTGGGTGGGTTTCTTGCGGGCCTTTCATGACCCAACTAGGTAACATCATCAGTGTCAGAAAGGAGTGGAGTCTGTGGAAGAGAAGATGGAATGACCTCCTCAACTTCTGGAGGCATCTTCTTTTTCCACTGGTTAATTGTCTTCCCTTTTAGGAAGTTTGCCCTTAATTCCAAGTTGCTTCTCTCCTTGATTAGTTTCCATCCATGGGAGAAGACACCAGAATCCAGCATCAGATATTTTAGGATAGAAAATACAGCCTCTGAACGTTGCCTCAGATTTTACGCTTCATTATTAGCATTTTAAAATGTGGTATTAGCGCTTTTAAGATGGCAGTCTCAGCCTCCTTTTTAACTTGAAGAAAGTCTGAGGCCATATTTCTTTGCTAGATGAAAACTTGCTTTTTCAGCTCCGGTATAACACAATAGATAAGAGTATTCTAAATGTCCTTGAACAGACTGGCAGCTTTTAAGAAAGATACAAAAGAGGGGGGGGGGAGAAATACACTTGCAACTTTTTAAGAAAGATACAAAAACAAAAACACACTGGCCCGTTTTAAGAAAAATAAAAAAGGAAAAAAAAAATAAACTTGCAAGTTTTAAGAAAGACACAACAGGGGGAAAAATACACTTTCAACTTTTGAGAAAGATACACAAGGGGAAAAAATACATTTGCAAGTTTTTAAGAAAGACACAAAAGGAGAAAAAAAATAAACTTGCAAGTTTTACAAAAGATACAAACCCAGCTGGGAAAGAGTACTAAAGTAAGGCATAAATGTCTGGCTGGTGGAATGTTATTTAGAAACGTTTTTTTCTCTTGCTCGATATATTATTTATTGCGTATATTCAGTATACATGTAATCAATATGTCAACGGGTGATCACTTGCTTTCTGACGCATCACCTATATAAAGATATGCACGATTTATTTATTTATTTTTCTTTTTTTCTGACAGAATATGCATCCTTGGAAGAGACTCAAGGAGGCGGAGATGGCCAGATCCGCCCCACCCAGCGGGCTTGCCCCCAAGTAACGGTAAGACGAAATAACGCCGCATTTCGGGAATCGACTCTTGCACCTCCACATTTTTGCAAAAGGGAACAAAATTGCCCCACGTCTGCATTTGGCAGGAAAAAAAAACCAATATCGCACGTCTGCGTTTTCCAAGAGAAAGAAAACAATATCGCACGTCTGTCCTTTGCAAAAGAAAGAAAGAGGGAAAAATACTGCACGTTTGTATCTAGCCAAAGAAATAATAATAATTTAAAAAAAACCCCGCACGTCTGCATTTGGCAAAAGAAAGGGGCAAAAAAAAAACACGACATCGCACGTCTGTCCTTTGCAAAAGAAAGGAAAAATACTGCACGTTTGTATTTAGCAAAAGAAAGGGGGGGGAGACATCGCACGCCTGTCCTTTGCAAAAGAAAGGAAAAATGGGTTGGGTTTTTACTGTTGTTTTTAATATATGTATTTACTGTTTTTAGCTTGGGCATTGTTTAATTCTTTTTTAACTTTTGTATTTTTGGTATTTTTATATGTCTGCCCTTGTTCACCGCCCTGAGTCCTTCGGGAGAAGGGCGGTATATAAATAAAATAATAATAATAATAATAATAATAATATTATTATTATTATTATTATTATTATTATTATTATTATTATTATTATTATTATTATTATTATTATTATTATTATTATTATTATTATTATTATTATTATTATTAAAAATACCGCACGTCTGCATTTGACAGAAGGAAGGAAAAAACGCCGCGCGTTTGTATTTGGCAAAAGAAAGGGGGGGGAAATACTGCGCGTCTCTCCTTTGCAAAAGAAAGGGGGGGGGAAACGAAAAAGAAAAGAAAAAAGAAGAAGAAGAAGAAAAAGGCGTGCCAGTCAAACTCCAGCCCAGCAACGGAGCCACCTGCAAACAGAGGCAGCGGCTCTGCCAGCCCGCGGAATGTACCAAAGCGCCAGGTGTGGCGGGGGGGGGGAGTTGAGGGAGGGAGGTCCGGCCAGGTAGCAAAAAATCGGGCGGAAGGGGCCGAGAAGGCCAAGACTCCCAAACCCCCCAGCCCCCCAAAAAGGGGAACTCTGAAAGCGAGCCTAGAGGGGGAGGTCTGCACCCACCACCCCCTCTGGAGACCCCCCCCTTCTCTTCTTGGGAGTGGTCGAGCCCTGATTTGAACGAAACGGCCGGTGGGGCTGGGGGGGCTCCTCCTCCTCCTCGACCCCCCCCCTTGTCGGGCGGTGGGTGTGGCGCGTGGGCCGGGCCAGGCGACGCCCCCGCCCCTCCCCTCGCGGAGGGGACAGGACCGGCGCGCTGCAGATTGGGGGGGGCCCCAGAGGCGCCTGGCAGCGATCGGCGCCGGAGGGTCCCTGGGGGTCCCCGCCGTCCTTTGGGAGAGGCTCCCCCCGCCGGAGGGCCCGGCTGGCTGGGCAGGAGGCGCCAGGTGAGAGACCCCCCCCAACACACACTCCGGGCTGGCGGGCTGGGGGGAGGGAGGGAGGGAGACCCTCCAGCAGCAGCCCACCCCATCCCACCCCCGGGGGAGACTCGGGGAAGAGGCTCTGGGCTGCTCCTGGCCGCTTGGCCGGCCAGATCCGCCAGGCTGGCAGTTCAACTGGTGGAGCCGGCAGACTTGCGGCATTCTCAAGCCCCACCCCGTCCTTAAAAGAAGCACGGAGCGGGAACTGGGGACCGCGGGCGGGGGGGGGGGGGAAAGGGAAGGGTCCTTGGTGCTCTCTGAGCCTGCTTGTTTCCTTGCAGACGTTTCATGACCCAACTAGGGAACAATATCAGTGCTAGAAGGAAGGGAGGGGGATTGGAGGGAGGAGGAGGAGGAGGACTGTGGGGTCCTGGGTGCTCTCTGAGCTGGGTGGTTTCCTTGCAGACGTTTCATGACCCAACTAGGCAACATCATCAGGGCTAGAAGTTAAAGAGGGTTGTGGAGGGGAGGAGGAGGACTGTGGGGTCCTTGGTGCTCTCTGAGCTTGGTGGTTTCCTTGCAGACATTTCATGACCCAACTAGGCAACATCGTCAGTGGAAGAAGGGAATGGGGTTTGCAGAGAAGAGGAGGGGGAGGAGGAGGAGAACTGTGGGGTCCTTGGTGCTCTCTGAACCTGCATGTTTTCTTGCAGACCTTTCATGACCCAACTAGGTAACATCTTCAGTGCTAGAAGTTAAAGAGGGTTGTGGAGGGGAGGAGGAGGAGGGGGGGTCTTTGGTGCTCTCTGAACTGGGTGGTTTTCTTGCCGACGTTTCATGACCCAACTAGGCAACATCGTCAGTGGAAGAAGGGAATGGGGTTGGCAGAGAAGAGGAGGGGGAGGAGGAGGAGAACTGTGGGGTCCTTGGTGCTCTCTGAACCTGCATGTTTTCTTGCAGACGTTTCATGACCCATCTAGGTAACGTTAGCAAGACTAGTAAGGAGTGGGGTTTGCTGTCAGTTTGTATTCTGGCGTCTTGCCCTGTCAGGGTCAGGGGGGCTGGGGGGGGGGTGTCTTAGAGTTGCTTTGGTTGGGCTGTTGGCTGTTGCCTTCTTTGGCAGTTCCCTGATCGGGGCTGTCTTTACTTGATTGTCGGTCTGATCTTAACTTTGGGGTTGATCTGTGCTAATCTGGGTGCTAATTGCTGGTGGGGAAGGTACTGGGGTCTTTTTATACCCCCTTTGTGCTGGTTGATTGTCTCTCTTCCATAGTCTCTCGAGGTGGTTAATGTCTCTGGGTCTATTGATTTGTCAGAGTGCCAGGCTTCTAGAAATATCCCTGGCGTGTTTGTTTTTTTTGCACTTTATTTTTATTTTTATTTTTATTTTTATTCCATTTATATCCCGCCCTTCTCCGAAGACTCAGGGCGGCTTACAAGCTTAGCAGTAGCCTTCATTCTATGTATATGCCTGCTTGTTAGGGCTTTTACACACACTTGGCTTGGTTTAGGACTGTCACGAAGGGGTCTCAGAGGTCTTCTAGTCCAGCCTCCCTCAAGAGGGGGTGGGCAACTGGAAGGGGGCAAATCCCCAAGCCTGAGGCTGCCAAGTTCAAATCTGTTGTCTTTTGGTGGGTGATGGTGTGTTTTTCAGCATCTTTCTTGCGGCAAACGGATGCTGATTATTAGATATCCAACAAGTGCAGGTTTCATTCCCAATAGGGGGTATACCTGGTGTGGACAGCTAAAGGTCCACCCTTTTAAATGATTGACAGATTGATTGTATGGCATGTGCACAACGTATTTCAGTAAAAAAAAAAGAAGAAATACAGAAATGAAACACAAAACATGATAAGTAATAACAAGGGATAACTTCTTCCTGAGATGCCGGGGCGATATTCCAAAGCAGCCATGGAGGAGGAGGAAAGAAAGTTCTTGATCAGTGAAATTTGGCTGCCTTTCCCCCCCTCTCCCCTCCCCCTCCCCTCCCCCCCAGGCATTCCAAAAATAACACAGCAGGTGGGAGAAAGGAATAAGACTATTTCTTATTCCCCGTGTCAAACCTTTGCTGTATCTTAGTTGCATTTTTGGAAGAGTTGCATTATTATTATTATTATTATTATTATTATTATTATTATTATTATTATTATTATTATTATTATTATTATTATTATTATTATTATTATTATTATTATTATTATTATTATTATTATTATTATTATTATTATTGAAAGAGGCTTTTAGCCTCCCCCAACTGGTGGCTGGCTGGGGAATTCTGGGAATCCAAGTCCACAAGTTGAGATCTTGATATTAGAGAGAGAGAGAAAAAAAAAAACTCTCTCCAAACCCTTGTGGCCTTTGGAAAGGAAATAGATGAGAGGTACAGAAAATCCCCTTTTCATTTGGTGGTGGTTTTGTGAGAACGTTAGAAATATTCAGCAAATGTTTCTCCCTGTTTTGTTTTTTAATATCTTCTTGTGGCTGTGAAAAATGCGTTTAATCCTATGCACATAACACACTTCCTGTGGCATGAAAAGAGGTTTGTGATTGCCAGGCAGAAAAAGGAACTTTTAAAATCCAGGTTTGTAGGGAAGGGATCTTATTGAAGCTTTGCTGCCGCCCCTTAAAATCAATGTTTCACCGCTGCGTTGCAAATTTGCAATGCTCAGCAGCGTTTGCCATCTTCCCTGGGAGATGTTGACTCTCTCGATCGAGATTTGATCAAGTTTGATCGCGTCAAAGGCACGGCTGGCCTTTCACAAGGAAGTGGTTGGTGTGTAGTGTTCTGCTAGTCACCAACAACAGAAGCTTGGTTGAAAGTTGATTGGTGGCGAAGAAGTTGAGACTCTAGGAAGAGTGCAGAGAAGAGCAACAAAGAGGATCAGGGCACTGGAGGATAAAACATACAAGGGACGGTTGCTGGAATTGGGAATGTCTAGTTTAATGAAGAGAAGGAGCAGGGGGGACAGGATAGTCAATGTTCCAGTATCTCAGGGGCTGCCCCAAAGAAGAGGCAGTCAAGCTCTTCTCCAAAGCATTTCCTGAAGGCAGGACAAGAAGACAGGACAGCCTCTTCCTCCTCTTCCACCTCCTCCTCCTCCTCCTCCTCCTCCTCTTCTCTGTACACCTCACTCCCTTCTAGCACTGATGATGCTCCCTAGTTGGGTCATGAAATGTCTGCGAGAAAACCAAGTTCAGAGAGCACCAAGGACCCCACAGTCCTCCTGTCCTCCTCCTCTTCCTCCTCCTCCTCCTCCTCCTCCTCCTCCTCCTCCCTTCTAGCTCTGATAATACTACCTAGTTGGGTCATGAAATGTCTGCATGAAAACCACACATCTCAGAGAGCACCAAGGACCCCACAGTCCTTCTCCTCTTCCTCCTCCTCCTCCTCCTCCTCCTCCTCCTCCTCCTCCTCCTCCTCCTCCTCCTCCTCCCCGTTCTAGCACTGATGATGTTACCTAGTTGGGTCATGAAATGTCTGCAAGAAAACCACCAAGCTCAGAGAGCACCAAGGGCCCCACAGTCCTCCTCTGCCTCCTCCTCCTCCTCCTCCTCCTCCTCCTCTTCCTCCTCCTCCTCCTCCTCTCCACAAATCCAACTGCCTTGTAGCACTGATAATGTTACCTAGTTGGGTAATAAAATGTCTGCAAGAAAACAACCCAGCTCAGAGAGCACCAAGGACCCCACAGTCCTCCTCCCCCTCCTCTTCCTCTTCCTCCTCCTCCTCCTCCTCCTCTCCACAAATCCAACTGCTTTGTAGCACTGATAATGTTATCTAGTTGGGTCATGAAACGTCTGCAAGAAAACAACCCAGCTCAGAGAGCACCAAGGACCCCACAGTCCTCCTCCTCCTCCTCCTCCTCCTCCTCCTCCTCCTCCTCCTCCTCTCCACGAATCCAACTGCCTTGTAGCACTGATAATGTTATCTAGTTGGGTCATGAAACGTCTGCAAGAAAACAACCCAGCTCAGAGAGCACCAAGGACCCCACAGTCCTCCTCCTCCTCCTCCTCCTCCTCCTCCTCCTCCTCCTCTCCACGAATCCAACTGCCTTGTAGCACTGATAATGTTATCTAGTTGGGTCATGAAATGTCTGCAAGAAAACCACCCAGCTCAGAGAGCACCAAGGACCCCACAGTCCTCCTCCTCCTCCTCCTCTTTTACCTCTTAGGGTGTCGAGGGAGATACAAAATCCTGCCTCTAGCTCTTCTGGCGGCCTCAACCATTGTTCACTGACGCTGTTGTAGTGCGGTGTTGTTTCTCCATCCTCTTCTGGGTCTGCCTCATGTCCTTTGACCCTCTCCTCTTTTTCTGTATGCCTTGTACCGTCTTGAATCCCACAACATCCCTGTGTTAACTGCCAGGACAAAATCCTGTGGGGGTCCCGTTTAAGAAAAGGCCCAAAGTGAATTTCTGCCAGACGTTTCCCGTCATGCCTATTTTGGCCTCCTCTGTAATTCCACAGGGCCTTTTTAAGATTCTGATTTTCCCACCTGCAACGCCGAGACCCGTCAGCACGACAGCGATGCCAGTTCTAAGGAGCAGCCTCGGGTCTCCCGACCACACTATAGCGCACGAGCTGTCTGGCATGCACGAAACAATATTTTCCAGCGAAATTTTGCCTTCCAACCTGAATTCGACAGACGCCGTTGTGAAGAGCGGGCATCGGGACCCCCTGTACCTCAGCGCCGCCCACATTTTTCAAAGTGTCCGTAACGAAAAACCGCACGATAAAATCCTGGTGAAATATGGAACCGGGCCGTTGCCATCCCTTCCGGATTTCAAAGACGAGGAATTCCAGCGTTTGTCCTACGAGCTGGCGTTCAGCGCCCTGAAATGTAAGTAGGGAACATGTTTCTACGGGCCCCGAAGCCACCTCAAATGTACACCTCTGTGTTCCAAGCTCAGTGCCGTTGTAACTTCAAACGGTCTCTAAATGAACTCTTGTAAGTCCAGGAATATCTCGTTCAGAGGGTCACCAACCTTTTCAGGCTGGTGGCCTGGAGAGAAAGGGAGCAGCTGGGAAATTTGCGTGCGCATGCACATGTGCACAAATGGGGCTGTGCTCGAATGGCTGCGTGCACCCGCACAAGGCTAGTGGCCCTGTTTGCGCATGCGCTAGCCGCCACTGCTAGCAAATGCAAATGGGGTGCTAGTGGCTCCATTTGCCCATGCGTGCATGCGCTAGTCAACACTGCTGTTAGCACCCATGCACAGGGCGCTGGCGGCTGCGTTTGTGCATGCGTGCAGGTGCTAGCCGCCACCGCTAGCCCCACGCGCCTGTGCAAACAGGTCTGCGGGCGCTAGCACTTGTGGGGGTGAGTGCTCACACTGGCTAGCCTGACCTATGTCCCGGTGTCCAGTAGGCCATGGTGTGGTAATGGGCCCTGGCCCATAGGTTGGGGGTCCCTGATCTAGTTTATTTTAAATATTTACATAGCCACCCATCTTTCCAACAATACGGCTCAATAAAATCATTTTATGAACTGCAAAATGCATCAGTTAAAACATACAACATTACCCCCCAAAAAAGAGAAGAACTGGCATCAATCCGTGCCAGCATAACATCACTGAATCTCCCAGCACTTCAATCTCTAAGCTTTACGGAAGACTCTGCGAACATTTTCCCATCCACCCCCAAAGTCAATTTCTTTTTATCCTGGAAAGGTCAATCATTTGCGAAGGTGGGCTGGCGAGAGGGTTACCCTTGGCAACCGAGAAAACACAGACAGCTATGTCTGAATCGGTGTGCCAAAACGCAGGAACCCAGTCGTGAGTCCATGGAAACGGCCGAACGTTGGCCACCTATGCAAGGGGGAGAATCTGTTGTTTTCTTGCAGGAATCCGTCACCTCCGTGGGTGAGATTGAACATAACCTAACAATTAAGTGGGTAGCAAAAGCACAGGATTTTAACGTATAACCTGTCCTGACTTCAGAAGTAGACCTTAAGGAACTGTGATTCCTTCCCTCACACTTGGAATAAGGCGTCCGGTTTTGGTCGCCATGCTATCAAAAAGATGTTGAGACTCTAGAAGGAGTGCAGAGAAGAGCAACAAAGAGGATCAGGGGACCGGAGGCTAAAACGTATGAAAAACGGTTGCTGGAATGTGGCAAGAGAGGATGTAAAACGGGGCAAAATTCAACGGTCTTGCTTAGCAGCAGAAATTTTGGGATGTACCACCGTCGTAAGCAGAGGACTAGCTGCATCTGTTTTATTTTTTATTTATTTTTATTTTTATTCCATTTATATCCCGCCCTTCTCCGAAGACTCAGGGCGGCTTACAAGCTTAGCAGTAGCCTTCATTCTATGTATATGCCTGCTTATTAGGGCTTTCACACACACACCCCAAGCGGCATTATTACAAAGTCAGCTTAATTGCCCCCAACAATCTGGGTCCTCATTTTACCTACCTCGGAAGGATGGAAGGCTGAGTCAACCTTGAGCCTGGTGGGATGTTTTGGTGGGAGCCTGGTGAGCCTGTTTTCAGGCCATAAGACATTTTTGAAATGTACCCGATCCCGTCAAGATCCCTTTGTGATAGTTCACAATGCCTTTCCTTATCTTTTTCTTTCCTCTCCTACAGATCAAGATGTTCTGGAATATATGTTGATCGACAGCGGCGTTTACCCCCTGCAGTCAATCGTGAGTAGATAAGGAATTCAATTTTCCAAAGATCAAGACTTGTTTCCATCGCTGTATAGTTTGAGCAAATCGTAGCGAAGATGCACTGGGCTTCGGGTTTAAAAAAAAGACACGATTTTTAAAAAATAGACGCTTAGCCAAAAAGAGCGAATACAATCCTGGATTTGTGTGAACAGACGCAAAGAATCAAAATCACACAAAGTCTTAGTACCGCTTTATCAAGCCTTAGTAAGGCCGCCCCTGGAATATGCTGCGTCCAGTTTTGCTCACCACGTTACAAAAAAGAGGCTGAGACTTTGGGGAAAAAGTACAAAGAAGAGCAAACTAAGACGATTAAAGACCTGGAGAGTAAAACACGTGAAGGTGGGTTGTGTCGTGGTTCCAACAGATGAAACTCTTCAAAAGAACTTTGAGGCATCGTTTACCTTAAAGGATCTTTTATTTAAGTAGCAGAATATCGGCACTCACCTAATCGGAGCCAAAAGCTGAATTTCCCTCCCCTGGGCACCTAGTATCAAAGCACAATTCCCTCCTCCAATTGACAGTCATAAATCACATTCCCCAATTAGCTTGAAGCGCAGGCTTCCTCTCCAGCTCTCCAGCCCGCCAATTCTTTTTTTTTTATTGAAAAGTTTTACAGTACATTTTTGAATACAAAACCCCTCCCCTCCCCCTCCCCTCTCCCCAAACCTCCCCAACTCTCCCCTCCCCTCCCCTCCTCCCTCCCCAACTTCCCAGAGCTAAATACAGGGTATAAAAATACAAACAAACAATCTAAAATATGCAAACAACAATAAGATATTAAATTCTATCGCACTTTAACTCTTAATAAAATAACTACAAGCTAATTATACATCATATAAATCCGCTACTTATTCAAATGCTAGGTGAATCTTTTTAGTCCCATATTTATTCTGAATATAATCTATCCATCTTTTCCACTCCACGGTATATCTCTGTTGCGATTGATCTTTCAAATACACTGAAATCTTTGCCATCTCCGCCAAGTTGGAAACTTTTAAAGTCCATTCTTCTATAGTCGGCAGTTCTTCCTTCTTCCAATATTGCGCTACTAAAAGTCTCGCTGCCGTAATTAAATTCAACATCAATTTAATATCTACAACGGTGGTATCTATGATGATACCCAATAAAAACAATTGCGGAGAAAACTTTATCCTTTTCTTGAATATCTTTTGCATATTCCACCAAATTTTAATCCAAAAAGCTTTAACCTTTTTACAAGTCCACCAACTCCTTTTTGCCCGCCAATTCTTTTATTAGCTCTGGGCTCAGTAACCTTGATTCTCACGCTAAGTTTAGTGTTGTTATGTCTGGCTGGACTCTCATTCACATCCCCCCCACTCCCAGCATCACCTAATTCTAAAGGCAAAAGGGAAAAAGATGGCTACGTTTCCATCTGTTGTCAATGCAAAAAACATCCAATGTGAGCAGCATTGACAGGTTGTGGGAACTGGGTATGTAGAGAAAATATGAGCCAGTTGCCAAGCCTCTGGATTTTGATCACGTGACCGCAGGGATGCTGAAGCGGTCCTGAGTGCGAAAAACGGTCCTATGTCACTTTTTCCTCAGTACCGTTGTAACTTCAGATGGTCACTAAATGAGCGGTGGTTAAGTCGAGGCCTGTCGATAGTGATGGGTTGTTGTGTTTTTTTTTTGTCTTCATGTGCGACCGTGGTCCTCTTGCAGTCAGAAGACTTGACCAGCTTGGTGGTGGTGATGCTCTATGACCTTCAGGACCGGAAGTTTGAAGCTCGCTCGATTCCCGAGGACGAAGAAAGCATAGCGGAAGTTCAAGAAGTGGAGCGTTACCTATGCAGGTAGACCTCCAAAAACCACGTGGCTTCTCTGCGGAGGGCTGATAGTGGAATCTTAATTTTGTTTCCCGTTGGGCAAAAAAAAAAAAAAGATGCCTGGAATCCTATTATTCTTTAATCCAAGGCCTGACCCTTTTTTTTTTTTGGATGCATTGTGTAGGTGACACAACTGATGGAGCAGTTTTATAAGGAAAATGTAAAGGTTTGCTCTGTGTCTGTTGCCCAAAAAGGAGTGGAGTTTGAGGGTTGTTGTTTTCGTTGTTGTTGTTGTTGTTGTTGTTGTTGTTGTTGTTGTTGTTGTTCTTCTTCTTCTTCTTCTTCTTCTTCTTCTTCTTCTTCTTCTTCTTCTTCTTCTTCTTCTTCTTCTTCTTCTTCTTCTTCTTCTTCTCCTCCTCCTCCTCCTCTTCCTCTTCTTCCTCTTCTTCTTCTTCTTCTTCTTCTTCTTCTCTTCCTCCTCCTCCTCCTTTTTTCTCCATCTTCTCCTCCTCGCCCTTCCTTCTCCTCCTCTTCCTCTTCCTCTTCCTTCTTTCTCCAACTCCTTCTCAACTTCTTCCTCCTCCTCCTCCCCCTCTGCTTCTGCTTCTCCTCCTTTCTCTTTTTCTCTCCACCTCCTCCTTCTCCTTGCCCTTCCTTCTCCTCCTCTTCCTCCTTCTTCTCTTTCTTTCTCCAACTTCTCTATTTCCTCCTCCTCCTCCTCCTCCTCCTCCTCCTCGCACTGATGATGTTCTCTAGTTGGGTCATGAAATTTCTGCAATCAAAGCTCAGAGAGCACCAAGGACTCCACAGTTCAACCCTGAGCTACAAATATTTTCTTCTAAATTGTGCTTTGACAAACTATCCATAAATATTATTATTAAAAAAAATAATAATCACGGCTCGCATTGACATGATTAAACTGCAGCCTGTGTCTCAAGAGCACCCTGAGTCCTTCGGGAGAAGGGTGGTATAAAAATCCAATAAATAATAATAATAATAATGTCCGTATCTCCTGGCGACCGGATTCTTCGCCCTAATTTTGATGCTGATTTTTGAGCAGGCTGCAATTCCCGTTCTCCTAAGGGTGAATTCTGAGCCTCCAATGTTCTTTCTTCCGGAATCTCTAGTTTTAAGACCAAACTCGCCGCCGCCCTAGCCAGATGCCGAATCAAGCATGATGCTCTAACCATTGAGCATATCCTGCCAGAAACGATTCGGAGACAAGAGCAGAGGGCTTCAAATTTGCCACTCTACGCCTGGGTGAACACCTTGAAAGTCAGGTGAAAACTTTTGGTTTTTCTTTTCTTTCCTTTTGCCCACCATTGTCCTGTGCAAATTTTTTCCAACGTTTGGTGACCCGTGACTCTTAGATTTAAATGGGCTGGTGATCAAATTAACCGCATCCTTCCGGAGAATGCTCCTAAGTTTAGCACGGGAGCTCTCCGCACTTGGCAACTTTAAGACTGGTGGACGTAGCATAGCTGGCTGGGGAATTCTGGGAGCAGAAGTCCACAAGTCTTCAAAGTTGCTGTCCTGGTTCCGACAGATGGAACTCTTCAAAGAACTTTGAGGCATTGTTTACCTTAAAGAATCTTTATTTGAGTAGCACGGCATCGGCACTAACACAGTCGAAGCCAAAACTGAGTTCCCCTCCCCTGACGACATGGTATCAGAGCACAATTCCCTCCTCCAATTTACAGTCATAAATCACATTCCCCAATTAGTTTGAAATGCAGGCTTCCTCTCCAGCTCTCCAGCCCACCATTTCTTATCGTCTCTTATTTCAACAACCTTGGTTCTCACGCTAGGTTCAGTGTTATTATGTCTAGCTGGACTCTCCTGCACATTCCCCCCCCTCCCAGCATCATATAACTCTAAAAGCGAAAGGAAGAAATTGGCTACATCTCCATCTGTTGTCAATGCAAAAACCTCCGATATTAGCATCGTTGACGGTTGTCGCTTCCGTAATGCGCCGTGTTAATAAGCCATGGTTTATCCTACAGTCTTGAAGAAGTCCATAGCTTCTTACAAAAAGAAGGCTTCACGAAAGTAGAGTCCATTTCGGATTTTGCTGGTTACACCTACTGCCCGGATAAGCACTGTGAGGATGGACTCATTTTCCCGTCTTCTCTTAAAGAAAAACTCCTGAACTCGGAACTGTATACTCATCGCAAACTCCTGTTGCAAGTAAGTGAAAAGGTTTGCGCTTTACTTGAAGGAGTGTTTCAATCCTTCCTTGCTGGCTTTGGCGGGGGGGGGGAAGAGATTTTGGGAAATTGAAGTCCACAAGTCTTAAAGTTGCCAAGATTGAACACCCCCAACGTAAAGCAACTAGCTTGCCTTGTCTTTTGTGCAGTTCCTTCGCTTGCAACTGGGTACGGGTAATGCAAAAACTGGTGACAGGTCTTCTACATCAGTGTGCACACGCATGCACGAACGGGGCCGTGTGTGAAAGGGGCCGCATGCACCCACATGGGGCTAGCGGCTCCATTTGCGCATGCATGCATGCGTTAGCCATCGCTGTTGCTAGCACAGTGCTCGTGGCCCCATTTGTCCGTGCGTGCATGCGCTAGCTGCCACTGCGGCTAGCACCCGCGCGCATGCGCAAACGGGCCACACAACCCACCAGTGGCTCCATTTGTTCATGTGTGCAGGTGCTAGCTGCCACTGCTGCTAGCCCCGCATGCATGCAGAAACAGAGCCACGGATGCTAGCCTGAGTGGGGGTGGTTGTGCGCACTGGCCAGCCTGTCCCGTGGCCCGGTGGCCAGTAGGCCGCGGCTCGGTAGTGGGCCGTGATCCATAGGTTGGGGATCCCTGATCTACATTGCAAAAACAGATGGAATGGGTGCCTCAAAGTAAGAGCCAGGGTGGCGCAGTGGATACAATACAGTATTTCAGGCTAACTCTGCCCACCGCTAGCAGTTCGATCCTGACCGGCTCAAAAGGTTGACTCGAGCCTTCTATCCTTCCGAGGTCGGTAAACTGAGGACCCAGATTGTTGGGGAGCAAAAGGCTGACTCTGTAAACTGCTTAGAAAGGAGTGTAAAGCACTGTGAAGTGGTATATAACCCTTAAGTGCTATTGCTTCCTTCCCTCCCTCCCTCCCTCCCTCCCTCCCTCTACTTTCTTTCTCCCTTTCCTTCCTTCCCATAGTTAGAATGCAGCATTGCAGGCTGATTCTGCTGACTGGCAGTAGTTCGATTCTAACCTGCTCCAGGTTGACTCAGCCTTCCCTCCTTCCTAGATTCGTAAAATGACCCAAATTGTTGGGGAGACGGCTGTAAAGCAGTACGGAGCGGCATATAAGTCTTAAGTGCTGAAGCATTGTTTTGACTCGGTCAGGTCACCCCGCCTACAGCGCCTATCCCATTGCAAGGCCTGCGGTTGGCGAGCTGAGTAATTCCCACGCTGGTGTTCCTGTTTCTACCCTTAGGATAGCTCCCGGAGTCTGGCGGTACATTCGGTGAAAGCCCTGCTGAATATGGACGATGATGTTTTGATTGCGCAAATGGGGTCCTGGCTCACCGTGGCCCACATGTCGGTGCTGACCAATCAGGAGACTTCCCGGGTGTTTGTATGCGGAGTGAAGTCTCCAGCCAGAGAAGCTGAACTGAAGGATCTCTTTGCACGCATGGAGTGTAAAAGTAAGTTCAAGATCTAAGGATGGAGGAGGAGGAGGAGACAAGGATGAGGAAGAAGAGGGAGAAGATAGATGAGGATGAGAGAGGAGAAGGAGAAGGAGAAGATGAAGAAAGAGAGGGAAGAGGAGGAGAAGAAAAAGGAGACAATAGGTGAAGAGGGAGGAGGGGAAGATAGATAAGGATGGAGAAGGAAGAGGAGAAGGAGGAAATAGTTAAGGATGAAGGAGGGGAAGATAGATAAGGATGGAGAAGGAAGAGGAGGAGGAGGAAATAGATAACGATGAAGGAGGTGAAGATAGATAAGGATGGAGAAGGAAGAGGAGGAGGAGGAAATAGATAACGATGAAGGAGGTGAAGAAGGATGGAGATGGAAGAGGAGGAGGAAATAGATAACGATGAAGGAGGAGGAGGAGGAGACAAGGATGACAGATTAGGATGAGAGGAGAAGAAGATAAAAATGAGAGGAGAGAAGGAGACAATAGGAAAGGAGGAGGGAAGAGGAGGAGAAAATAAGGATGAAGGAGGAGGAGAAGGATGAGGAAGAAGAAGAAGATAGATGAGGATGAGAGAGGAGAAGAAGAAGATAAAGATGAAGAAAGAGAGGGAAGAGTAGAACGAGGAGAAGGAGGAGGGCAAAGGGGATCTAGATAGTAACCAGAAATTTATCTTCGTATAAAAGGTGGTCCTCAAACATACGACCCCAATTCAGCCCAACATTTCGGTCGCTAAGCAAGACAGCCACGATGTGAGTTTCACACACACACACACACAAACACACACACACACCACACCCTTTACGACCTTTCTTGCCACCGGAGCGGCTAACTTAGGATCATGGTTGTTAAGCCAATCTGGCTTCCCCCATTGACTTTGCCTGTTGGAAGGTCACAAAAGGGGGGGGGATCGCGGGATACGGCCGCGAGTGCCTTTTTCTGGTGCCGTCATAACTCTAAGCAAATGGTTGTAAGCCGAGGACCACCGGTGCTTCCAGGAAGCGCTCGTTAACCCCCCCTTCCCCCCCCCGCGAAAGCTGGAAGCGACGATTCGCTTCCGGGGCGCAGCGACCCAAACGAAGGGCAAGGAGGTCCGAGGCGCATCGCCTCTGCTGCGGCGTCCCTTTGGTGTCCCGTCTCACGTGCACCTTCTGTTTTTCTTCCTCCTCCTCCTCCTCTTCTTCCCCAAGACATCGAGCTGCTTCAGGAGGATTTTGCAAACATTGAGCCCACTTGCGCCAAGCTGCAGAAAGTGAAAGTGGTTCTGCTCCTGCCTCGCTGCTCCGGCCTGGGTGTCAGCAATCCCATCGAATTTATTT
The DNA here is from genome assembly GCF_964194415.1 of Vipera berus. Lineage (NCBI taxonomy): Eukaryota > Metazoa > Chordata > Lepidosauria > Squamata > Viperidae > Vipera > Vipera berus. The sequence continues at coordinate 78,161,089 of NC_138209.1, read as the reverse complement.
TGGAAGAGCACGAAGGTAACTTCCCAGAGGCTTTTGACTGCCTCGTCCTAGACTAGAGAGCGATGCTTCTCTTTCTGTTGCATTTTCTGGCCACTGTCTAGATCCCCTTTGCCCTCCTCCCCCTCCCCCTCCCCCTCCTCATCTATTGTCTCCTTCTCCTCCTCTTCCTCCTACTTTATCTTGTATTTTCTCCTCCTCCTCTCTCATCCTTACCTATCTTCTCCTTCTTCATCTCCTCCTCCTCCTCCTCCTCCCTCCTCCTCTATCATCTCCTTCTCCTTCCTCATCCTTACCTCTCCTCCGCCCTCCTCCAGCAAACCAGTGGTTGAACCAAACTCAAGCCATGGTCTCGCACTCGACTGGAGGTCTTCCATAATAATTGGGTGACAGCAGAACCAAAATATGTGAATTCTGGAATGTATAAACCATCTTCAAGCACCGTGTCTGACTTTGGGAAGCCCCACATAAGACTATGCTTGGTAGACTTTGCTAGCTTAATAGAATAGAATAGAATAGAATAGAATAGAATAGAATAGAATAGAATAGAATAGAATAGAATAGAATAGAATAGAATAGAATAGAATATAGAATATAGAATATAGAATATAGAATATAAAATACAGAATAGAATATAGAATAGAATAGAATAAAGTAAATAGTAGAATAGAATAGAATAGAATATAGAATATAGAATACAGAATAGAATATAGAATAGAATAGAATATAGAATATAGAATATAGAATACAGAATAGAATATAGAATAGAATAGAATAGAATATAGAATATAGAATATAGAATATAGAATATAGAATAGAATATAAAATAGAATAGAATAGAATAAAGAAAATAGTAGAATAGAATAGAATAGAATAGAATAGAATATAGAATAGAATAGAATAAAGAAAATTAGAATAGAATAGAATAGAATATAGAATATAGAATACAGAATAGAATATAGAATAGAATAGAATAAAGAAAATAGTAGAATAGAATAGTATAGAATAGAATATAGAATATAGAATATAAAATACAGAATAGAATATAGAATAGAATAAAGAAAATAGAATAGAATAGAATAGAATAGAATAGAATAGAATAGAATAGAATAGAATAGAATAGAATAGAATATAGAATATAGAATATAGAATACAGAATAGAATATAGAATATAGAATACAGAATAGAATATAGAATAGAATAAAGAAAATAGTAGAATAGAATAGAATATAGAATATAGAATATAAAATATAGAATACAGAATAGAATATAGAATAGAATAGAATAAAGAAAATAGTAGAATAGAATAGAATAGAATAGAATATAGAATACAGAATACAGAATAGAATATAGAATAGAATATAGAATATAGAATATAGAATACAGAATAGAATATAGAATAGAATAAAGAAAATAGAATAGAATAGAATAGAATATAGAATATAGAATATAGAATATAGAATATAAAATATAGAATACAGAATAGAATATAGAATAGAATAGAATAAAGAAAATAGTAGAATAGAATAGAATAGAATATAGAATACAGAATACAGAATAGAATATAGAATAGAATATAGAATATAGAATATAGAATACAGAATAGAATATAGAATAGAATAGAATAAAGAAAATAGAATAGAATAGAATATAGAATATAGAATATAAAATACAGAATATAGAATAGAATATAGAATAGAATAGAATAAAGAAAATGGTAATAGAATAGAATAGAATAGAATAGAATAGAATAGAATAGAATAGAATAGAATAGAATAGAATAGAATAGAAGCTGGAAGGGACCTTGGAGGTCTTCTAGTCCAACCCCCTGCTCAAGCAGGAGAACCTATATAACCATCTGAGACAAGTGACTGTCCTCTTAAAAATCTCCAGTGACGGAGCACCCACAATTTCTGGAGGCCAGCTGCTCCTGTTAATTTCAAACGAGAAGGCAGATTGTTAATTGTCGTTTTCTGACCACTAATATCCCATTGCAGCGGAGTCATTGTATTTAATTTCCTCTTTAGATGCAGAGTTACTTAGAGACCTCTCTCAAGGCTCGGTCGCCGAAGACAAACTAAGCACCCTTGCTGAACAGCAGCTGAAAGAGCTGACCCACGCAATGCAGTGTGAGTTTTATTTGTCACGAACTCAGTCCCACAACAGGTGCAGTTGCGTATCTGTAACAACCACACCCTTCCCGGTTTCTGTTACCCGGTTCCTTCTCGGTCTCCTATCGAAAGCAAGGTCTGTTTCTTCTCTGCTCTAAGCCTTCGGGATTGGATCTTAGCAGACGGTGGGTGTGATGGACGAAAAAAAAATCTGAACTGCCAGCTGTAGAATCCACGTTTCCCAACCTTGGCAGCTTTAAGAAACATAAGAGTTCAACTCCCAGAATTGTACCCAAAATACAGTAAAGCAAACATGTCCCAACTACGGAAAGCAAAATACACGGTCGTTGCAGCGTTTCATGACCCAACTAGGTAACACCATCAGGTTGCACTGATGACGCTGCCTAGTTGGGTAATAAAACGTCTGCAAGGAAACAACCAAGCTCGGAGAGCACCAAGGACCCCATAGTCCTCCACCTCCTCCTCCTCCTCCCTTTCCCCCCTCCTCCTCTTCCTCTCTTACCATCCCCCCTTCTAGCACTGATGACGCTGCCTAGTTGGGTAATAAAACGTCTGCAAGGAAACAACCAAGCTCGGAGAGCACCAAGGACCCCATAGTCCTCCACCTCCTCCTCCTCCTCCCTTTCCCCCCTCCTCCTCTTCCTCTCTTACCATCCCCCCTTCTAGCACTGATGACGCTGCCTAGTTGGGTAATAAAACGTCTGCAAGGGAAACCACCAAGCTCGGAGAGCACCCAGGTCCCCACCAGACAAGGATTTTTCTGAGTTTGTACCATTTGCGCCAGTTTTTAGAAGTTTCTCCAAAGCTTGGTTTTCGAATGATCGTTTCCTGGACTAATCCCGATTTGAATCCCGGCAGTTGCTAAAGTACAAGCTCTGGTCTACTGCACCTGCTCCGTGTACCCGGAGGAAAATGAGGTGGTGGTGAACAAAGCTTTGGCATCTGGAGCGGAAGGAGCGAAGGCCCAGCCGTATAAGTAAGGAACTCGCTTCGGTTACTTTTCTCAAAAAAACAAAAAAAAGTATTTCCGCCGGTGCCGTTTGAAGGGTTCCTAAATGAAGGGTTGCACGTTCAGAATCAGAATCGAGTCGGAAGGGACCCTGGAGGTCTTCTAGTCCAACCCCCTGCTCAGGCAGGAGACCCTAATACAATTTGAGACGGGGCTGTCCCGTCTCTTCTTAAAAACCTCCAGTTTTTTTTAAAAAAAAACCTTCTCCTCTTTTCATCAGCTTCTCAAATACTGGAACACCGCTATCACGTCACCCCTATTTCTTCTTTTCTCTAGACCGGCCGTATCCAATTCCTGCAAGCGTTCTTCGTATGTTTTAATCCCCAGGCCTTTGATCACCTTAGTTGCTATTTTTTGTTCTGCACTTTTTTTCCATTTGCCTCCTCCTGAAAAAAGCAACTTTGGGACACGGTCCTTTGCTTCTCCGCTTGCTTAGTGACCAAACGACGTAGTCCCAGTTGCTTCTTAGCGCAGCTTTTGAACGGGACAGAAGAGAGACTGTGAATTGTGTTGTGCTTATTTGACGTAACGCCTTCAATATCCCGTCTTTGTATCTGCTTCAGGCTTTGCCCGCCAGTTCTTCCTTTGTGTTCCAAGTTGGAGGTCAACGCATCTGAACAGAACTTCTTTCAGCTGGAGCCCTCCGATATTTCAAATAGCTGCTTTATTGCCGTCTTAAGCCGAGAGGTAAAGCAAAACGAGTTTCATTACGGCTCACGAGAAAGGGGAACGTCTGCAGATATTAGCCTCTCCAGTTGAACACCGATAAATATATAATGGTATTAGTTTCCCAACCCTTGACAAACAGACCCCAGAATTTTCCCCAAAAAAACTTCTAATTCCGCTTACGAATTATTAACCTGTCATCTACTTACTATAAGGTAAAGGTTCCCCCGCACATGTGTGCTACTCGTTTCCAACTCTAGGGGCCGGTGCTCATCTCTGTTTCAAAGCCGAAGAGCCAGCGCTTGTCCGAGGACGTCTCCGTGGTCATGTGGCCGGCATAACTAGATGCCAAAGGCGCACGGAGCGCTGTTACCTTCCCACCGTAGTGGTCCCTATTTTTCTACTTGCATTTTGACGTGCTTTCGAACTGCTAGGTGGGCAGAAGCTGGGACCAGTAACAGGCGCTCACTCTGTTACGCGGCACGCGGGATTCGACCCGCCAAACTGCCGATCTTCTGATCGACAAGCTCAGTGTCCTAACCCACTGAGCCACCGCATCCCTTTCTACTTACTATATTAATGGCCAAATACTTAACAGGTAGAAGGTTTTTTTTTAAAAATGCACTTTTTCAACATTTTGCGTGTTTACTTTGGTTTGTTTAATTTGCTTCTGTGATTTATTTATTTTTTCTTTTTTGGAGTTTTGTATTTTAACTGCTGAAGAATGATTTGCAGAGAGAGAGAGAGAGAGAGAGAGAGAGAGAGAGAGAGAGAGAGAGAGAGAGAGAAAGAAAGAGAGAGAGAGAGAAAGAGAGAGAGAGAGAGAGAGAGAGAGAGAGAGGGGGGGGGGAGGGAATAAAGCAAGATGTCTGTATAGATATTTAGAATATAGAATTACAAGCTTTTCATTCCAGAAAACGCAACAGGCTACAATTAGCCCTACAATACTTAGTAAAATGGGGAGTACTGTAACAGCTTCTGGGTTCCAAAGAGCAGTAATTTGCAGCCGAAATGGAAACAATTGGAACTGTGAGGCTTTGAATAAACTTACATTTCTTTAGATAAGGTTACAACAGTTAAAAAAGAGAACTCCTCATTAATCCAGGATCAAAGGAATCTTTTTTTTGGGGGGGGGGGAATTTTGTTTACTGGGACTCGTGGCTTTCTGAGTACAGGTAAGTCCTTAATTTATGGCGTAGAATTTCCATTGCTACTCAGCGTCCTGTAGGGCTAATTGCAGCTGGTTGCACTTTCTGGAATGAAAAGCTTGTAAATTCTGATTTAAATCAGAGGTCCACAACCTTTTGGGCACCAGGGACCAGTTCTGTGGAGAGAGGTTTTTTTCTGTAGACCGGAGGGGGCCTGGTTTTGTGTGCTGCCTGCATCCCGTGGATGGGGCTTTGCTAGTTTGTGCGGACCGGTTGCTGGCTTGCCGGGGCCCGGTACCGGTCCATGGACTAGGGGTTGGGGACCCTTAATTTAGAGCAGACCTCTCCAACCTTTTGGGCACCAGGGACCGGTTCCGTGGAGTTTTTTTCCGTGGACCGGAGGGGGCGTGTTTTTGTGTGCTGCCTGCATCCTGCAGATGGGGCTTTGCTAGTTTGTGCGGACCAGTTCCTGGCATGCCGTGGCTTGGTACCGGTCCACAGACCAGGGGTTGGGGACCCTTGATTTAGAGCACCAGGGACCGGTTCCGTGGAGAGAGGTTTTTTCCACGGACCGGAGGGGGCCTGGTTTTGTGTGATGCCTGCATCCTGCAGATGGGGCTTTGCTAGTTTGTGCGGACCGGTTGCTGGCATGCCGCGGCTCGGTACCGGTCCACGGACCAGTGGTTGGGGACCCCTGCTGTAAATGTCTAAACGTCTCTATAGACATCATGCTTCATTCCCCTTTCTCATTTTGTTTTTATTTTTATTTTTTTGCAAATCATTATTCAGAAGTTAAAATACAAAACGCTAAGCAAGGAAGTTGTTGAGTTCTGCTTGAGCAGATTGTTGAGCAGATCGCTGCAGTTTTTTAAAAGTGGATCTTTTAAGTGGTTAAGGGAATCTGACTTTCCCTGTTGGCTTTGCTTCGTGGACGTTGGCTGGGAAGATTGCCAATAGTTCCCACGTGATCCCAGGATGCTGCAGTTGTGATAGCCAACACGCTGGTTGCCAAGTTTCCCAATTTGGATCACAGGACTGCGGAGATGTTGCTACGGTCATTAAGCCCAGGCAGTGGCTGTAAGTTACTTTTTTCAACGTTGTTGTAACTTTGGCTGCTAAACGAACGGTCATTAAGCCGAGGGCTACCTCTGGTTAAATAGATAATAATGCTGTTGTTATGAGCTTGAGTTACCATAGATTTACTAAATGTTGAGTTCTAAGAAAACAGCCTGTCTAACGGTGAAGGATGGGGATTGTGGTCCAAGAAATATGGAAGACTATATCTTTGCTGCAATTCACCAGCCTCGCTTCATAGGTTTGGGAACCTAGTCTGGCTTGATCAATAAGGCAAAAATGTTGGGCCTCCCAGATGTTTGTTAAGGACAAAAAACTATGTCAAGGTCTGGTTAAGCATTTTGCATAACTTGGCTAACAGGTCCTCGACTTGCAATATTTCGCTTAGTGACCCTTCCAAGTTACAGCAGCCCTGGAAAAAAGGGACCGGTGACCATTTTTCACACTTATGACCATCGCAGCATCCCCCCGGTCATGTGATCAAAATTTGGACGCTGGGTGACCGGTTTGCATTTGTGACGATCGCAGTGTCCCCGGATCACGTGACCCCCTTTTGCGACCTTCTGATGAGTGAAGTCCATGGGGAAGCCAGATTCGGTTAACGACCCGTGTCACTAACTTCAGACCTGCAGCGATTCACTTAACAATGGTAGTGAGAAAGGTTGTAGAATGGGGCAAAACTCAACTGAACAGCTGTCCTGCTCAGTACGGGGAATTTTGGGTTTAATTGAGGTCGTAAGCCGAGGACACTCTGTAACTCCCATTCTCCGTCAACGCCAACGTGATGCTTCAATTCCACTAATGGTGACAAGTCAATTTTTACTAAGCCCCCTTTGGGATCCCATTTTGCTCACTCTTCAATTATATTTATGTTTAATAATTGCCAATAATATGGCGGCATATCTGCCCTTAAAACTCCAGATTGCAGACTGAATGCAACCAAATCGATATTGTTGCTTGGTATCCCCTACTATGTAGTTTGATATAATTCAGCAAATAAAAACATCTGAATTACAGGAGATGTACGGGGAGACAAGGTCCTTCGTCTGTGGAGATTCTCTGTCATCCAGGTCATGGTTGTCCCAAAGGTATTCTTTCAAAAGGCAACTGGACTTTATTTTTCTTTGAAGGGGTTTCGTTTCTTACCCAAGAAGCTTCTTCAGTTCTGACTGAATGGTGGAGGGGGGAAGAAGGATTTATATTCTTTGTAGACACCACCGATCTCCTGCTTACAAGTCTTTCCAGCAGTTCCACATCCATTTGCACTATTCAGCTGACTTGAGGGCAGAGATAAACCTCCGAGAGGCCTCAGTGGCTCTCAGCAAGAGCACTCATGTCCAGATGACTGCAAAGAATACAAATCCTTCCGCTCTCCACCATTCAGTAGGAGCTGAAGAAGCTTCTCGGATGAGAAGCGAAACATCTTCAAGGGGGGGAAAAAACCCGAAGTCCATTTGCCTCCTGAAAAAGCAACTTTGGGACAAGGTCATTTGGTTCTCAGCTTGCTTAGTGACCAAACAACGTAGTCCCAGTTGCTTCTTAGCACAGGTTTTGAACGTGACAGAAGAGAGACTGTGAATCGATAACCAGGTCACGGTGGTCCCAAAGGTACAATCCGTACTACAATAGCAGTTCCCCGGCAGTGTTCGGCTGCGCTAATTTGTGTCCTTTGCTTGGTTTAGCGAGATCCTTCCGAATCTGTGTCGGTGAAAGACGTTTTGGCTCGCGCCGCAGCAAAAGGCCTGCTGGACGGGATCGATCTGGCAAAGCCGTCCAAGAGAGACGAGAAGAAGAAGAAGAAGCACAGGGGCGCCCAGTCCAAGAATCCGATCAAAGAGGCCGTCATGCAGTCTCGGATTCAGGAGTTCCTGGAACGAGAGATGAAATCTGGAACGACGGAGACCGCGTCGAGCGTGGCTGCCAGTAACTCGCAGGTGATGAGCCAAACCAGCGAGCCCGTTGCCTTGAAGAAAGCCAGTCACCCTCTTTCAAATTCATCTCTGCCTGTGATGGGGAAGAATAACCCCACCTCCGCCACCTCCACCCTGCAGAGAGTGTTGGAGAAGCAGCGGAACGCCGCCAAGCCCAAGAACGATGACCGCGTCATGATTTTGAAGCCAGTCGAGATTGTCCTGCCCCCCGTGATGATGCCCTATTTTAACCCTCAAGGGAACAGGGCCCAGATTTCGACAAATCACTGTTACTATCGTTGGATTGGGGCAAAGCACGGAGCCCTCAGCCCTTCGGCTTCCAAAAGACTGATTAAGACGAAAGAGCCTTCCCCGTCTACGGTCACCAAGCAGTCTCGTCCGTGGCTTTGAAGCGGGCGCCATCTTGGTTTCTTACTATTTTTTATTTTTTTCCAGAATTCAAGACCAGTGTTCACTTCTTTAACGGTCAGCTCCCGAATATCATTTGGGCCCTTAAACGTAAGCCGCAAAGTGCTTTTAGAAAGAAATTTTAAACGCGGATCTCTTTCTGACGTTCTTCCTTTTCTATTACAAACGAGCCGTTTTCGCAAAGCTGGGTTTTTTTAAAATTATTATTATGTCATGCTTGCATCCAGTTTCAAATGTCAAAAAAAAAAAGCACACCAGGATTATGCAGAACATTGGAGGAAACTTTATAAAGGTTGATGCGGGCTATTGCTTAATTAGTTCTTAAGCCTCCACAGACGCGCTTGGTCTGAATGTATTTGAAGCGGCTGAGTCTGAAGGCGAACTGTTACATATAAATGAAAAGGGGGGGGGCGGCGGCTACATAAGTAGAAAAAAAGAGGTTACGTTTTTATCCCTGATATATTTCAGATTGTTTTTCTTGGGAGTTGGGAATGCATTCCCCTTTTTCTGCCTTTAGAAGGCCAGGTCGGCCCTTCGGCGTGATCCTCGTAGACGTCTGCTTGCTTCAAAGCCCACTCTTAAGAAAGAACGGCAGTTTGAAAGTATAAATTTGCTTTGATTGAAAGAGGAATTGTAACTACCAGAAAGAAAGTTAAAACAGTTGGGCAAGGGATTGTTTGTACTGGCGTTGGCATCGTCCTTGTTAACACGCTTTCATTTTGGCTTCCACGGGACACCAGGCTTCATTAGCAACTCAGTAGAAATCATCAAGTTTTTAATGCCGTACGGTTAACTGGAAACTGAGCATATTAAACAATTCCTGATTATTTCCTTCGCTTTCTTTTTTTAAAAAAATTCTCCATGCGAAATAGCAAATGAGTTTGGTTGTAACGTATGCACATTTTGGAGCTGGTTTGTGCATTCTAGAAATGTTCGCCCTAGCCCAGGGGTAGGCAACCTTGGCTCTTTTAAGACTCGATGGGCACTTATTTAAATTATAAACCTATTTCTGGAAACCGTGCAGCCATCTGTCCTCAACAGCTGCAGCGGAGCTCCAAATTTACGTTGCTAAGCGAGACCCTTGCCAAGCGCGCTTTGCTCCATTGTACGACCTTCCTCGCCCCATTGCAGCTGTGAAGTTAGCAACATGGTTTGTTAAAAGTCAACCTGGTCGTAAAAAATGGATCACACGGCCCCCGGGGGGCAGCAACCGTCATACATACGAACCAATTGCTAAGCGCCTGCGTTTTAATCACGTGACCCCCCCTAGGGAATGCTACAGTGGTCGTGTGAAAAACGGTCAGAAGTCACTTTTTTTTCAGTGCCGCTGCAACTCTGAACCGTCGCTAAATGAACTCTTGTAGTTGGCTGAGCTTCCCTGAGGCCCCTTCCCACATTTTCAATTAATTCAGCTCGAGGTTGCATCGCAGCGTATTTTTAGCTGCTACACACTTCACGGGGCTTGCTTCAGATTAGCTGATGGTCAGGCAATCATTTTAGCTCCTCCCATGCTTTTCTGCCAAACAGCTGGCTGGGGAATTCTGGGAGTTGAAGTCCACAAGTCTTAAAAAAGTTGCCAAGGCTGGAGACAGTTGTTCTAGAAGAGAAAAAAAAAATGCCTATTCTTGCGTTGAGTGAACCAGTATCCATCATAAGGGATGAAAAAGAAAGTCAAGATGATGATTAAAGTTCCAATTTATGTACAGCCTTAAATCTCAGGATTGAAGGCACCATCTTGATTTTGATTTTGATTTTTAAATTACCCTGCAAGACGTTCTTATTGATAAACACGTTTGGAGCAAACCTATTTAGATCTCCTTTGCCTATTGCTGTTCATGCTAGGCATCCTAAAAGTTTCAGCCTGGCGAAGAGAGCCTTTCAACCTCATGAATGTGGAGACACGCGGTTCATGTAATTAAATTTATTCTTGCAATGGATTACATTTAAAGGTGTCAAGAGGTGGACAATGTCAGGGGGAGAGGAAAAAAGAAAGCTTTCTTTCCAAATACGACCGTTTTCGCCTAACACAAAGAGCTCTTGCTGATAAACTCTGTGTATTTCGTTAGGTTTCCCTTTGGTGGAAGGGGGGGAGGGAGAGAGGGAGGGAAAAAGCTGTACATATTTTTTTTCTTTTAAACTTGTGATGCCAGAGAGAGGCCCCAAGGATCAAAATGACAAGTAGTCTAGATCAAGACGATCAAGAGGCAGTGATACACAATAAAACTAGGTGTCTACGGAGATTCTCAGTCATCCAGGTTGTGGTTGTCCCAAAAGATACTTTTTCTTTCTTTCTTTCTTTTTCTTTCTTTCTTTCTTTCTTTCTTTCTTTCTTTCTTTCTTTCTTTCTTTCTTTCTTTCTTTCTTTCCTTTCTTTCTTCTTTCTTTCTTTCTTTCTTTTTCTTTCTCTCTCCTTCCTTCCTTCCTTCCTTCCTTCCTTCCTTCCTTCCTTCCTTCCTTCCTCTTTCAAAAGGCAACTGGATTTTTTCTTCCCTTGGAAGATTTTTCACTTGTCATCCAAGAACTGAAGAAGCTTCTCGGATGAGAAGTGCAACGCTTTCAAGGAAAAACCAAATCCAGTTGCCTTTTGGGGGGAAAAACCCCAAAACTCAACAACTTTGGGACTATAAAACTAGATTTCCCCCCCCCCCCACACACACACAGCTGTTTCATTGCCTTAAGAATTTAGATGCAATTCTTGGAAATCTGAAAAACGCTTTTTTCCCCCAAGGTTGCTTTTCAACTTATGGATAAAACGAATCCCACCTTCAACCAGTCCCTTTATGCCAATTATGCCCGATAATTCTGCAGACAAAGTTTATCGCCGAGAACTCCTCGCTTTAAGAAATGAGACTTTCACGCAGTTTCTTTTGTCGAGGGAGAAGAAAGGCAATGAAGGGATTACAAATTGGTATAATTAACTCCCCCCACCCACCCACTTTCTCAAGTAGATCAGCGGGGGTGGCTTGTGAGAGCAGGATCTAACTCGGCTTTGGTGTTTCACCCCCAAATAAAGAGAATTTATCGCGCGATGTTTCCTCCCTACGCCATTATAAGATGGTTAAAAATAATAGAAAATTCTTCTGACTTTTGGCAACCTCGGGTACGCTGTGTTCAGTTAAGGCTCGACTGATGGGATGACCTTAAGTCTGGATGCCCCGTTAATGGATAGTTTGATAAAAATAGAAGACAGGTAGTCCTCGACTTAGCAACAACTCTTTTAGTGACCGTTCGGAATGACAACCCCACTGAAAAAAGTGACTTACGACTGCTTTTTTTACTCTGGAGACCGTTGCGGCATCGCCCATGGTCACGTGATCAAAACTCAGATGCTCTGCGCAACTGACTCCTATTTACGACAGTCGCAGTCTACCCCTGGGGACACAGGATCCCATTTTGCGACCTTCCGACTCGCAAAGTCAACTGGGGAAGGAAGCCAGGTTCACGTCACAATTTAACAGCTGCGGGGATTCCCTTAACGGTGGCTAGGAAAGTCGTGAAATGAGGCAAAACTCCCTTAGCAAATGTTTCATTTAGTGACATAAATGTCGGGCTCGGTTGTGTAAGTCGAGGACTGCCTGTGAAACACGGGATGCTTGCAACTGAATTGGTTCATCCGGAAAAAGACCCCAGGCACCGTTCCTGACAAAGAGACACAAAGAATGCATAGATCACAGAAGCACGACAACGCTGTCATCATGGTTTGTTCACACTTTGATCCATTTGCTGGGGGGCGCGATTGGGGGGAAACCCAGTTTATTGGACGCAGAAAATATCATCCTGAACTTGCCTATCAGGAGTTTCCAAAGCCATTTTTGGTAACCAAAAGCTAAGTGGTTAGCCAACTTCGGAAAAATCAAACCAGGTTTCTCCAATGGTGTTCAAAAAGCTTGGCTTGAAATGGGTTCACTGCCAGCCAGCCCAGCTCAACACCGAAATCTCAAAATCCAAGTTTAAAACTCCCGTCTGTCGAGATTCTCCAATCGTCCAGGTCGGTCACGGTTGTCCCGAAGGAGTTTTTGCAAAAGGCAACTGGATTTTCCTGGGTTTGTTTTTTTTCCCTTGAAAACATTTTGCTTCTCATCCAGGAAGCGTCTTCCGTTATGAACTGAAGGAGCTTCTTGGATGAGAAGCGAAACCATTTCATGGAGGGGGGAAAACAACAACAAAAACCCCAGAAAAGCACCAACTGCCTTTTGGAAAAAGCACTTTTGGCTTTATCAAAAGCAAAAATAAGGATTTTGTGTTCTCCGTTGCCTGCCAAACAGATGAATGTTCCAGAAAAACCAGCTGAGGAAATATACAGAATTCCTAGGTAGGGACATCCATAGGGTGGATTCTGTCGATGACAAACAAAAAAAAAGTCAAGATGGGGGGGTCAGAACCGTACAACACGGTACAAGGCCACCCTTCTGATTTCGGGTCAAGATGGACTCTGTGTTAAAATTTCAAGGATCCGCATTTGGGTATCCCTTATGAGAATTTATTCCAAATGACATTTGAAAAGAATAAATACTGATCATTAGCGTGCAGTTTCTGGGGGGGGGGGGGAAAGGAGGTGGGTGCAAAAAAATTGGGGCTCTTTAACAGAGTCGCAACTGGGGGTGTGGGGGTGAGCGCTTAGGTCCGATGTACATTTCAGCGCAATTTAAGGAAACCAGAACTCGATTGATCATTTCCGTCTTCCTTAACAACCGGTCGTTTTTAAACCCATATAAGGTTAGTTTATTTCCTTCGCCCAGAAGTATGTCTTCTTTGCATAGGTGGTTATGTCAGAACATCAGACAATTCAAAGTTTCCTGGCTCTAAAAGTTGCATTGACCTGAAAAATACATACACACATATATCTAGACAGCTATACAGCTTAAAAACGGAGGAAGACTGTTTCTGGATTTAGTTGTGGAGCCCGGTGAACTAGTTACACACATGCACAAGAAGCCAACACTGGGATTTGTGGGAAGCAGTCGGCTGAAGATTATGTGATTGTGACACCATCCTTTGTTGTTCTGGGTGTGAACGATAGGCAATTTTCTGCTGCCTCTAGCGCAGAGGTCTTCAAACTTTTTTTATGGCCCTTTTATGACTTGGTGGACTTCAACTCCCAGAATTCCTCAGCCAGCTTGTCCAAACCATTCAAAGGGCAGTTAAGAATAGGTTGCTTTAGGCCAGGGGTAGGCAACCTCGGCTCTTTTATGACTCGTGGACTTCAACTCCCAGAATTCCTGAGCCAGCTATGCTGAGGGAAAAGGGAGAGGTTTCCAAGCTGAGCCATGCTGGCTCAGGAATTCTGGGAGTTGAAGTCCACCAGTCATAAAAGAGCCGAGGTTGCCTACCCCTGCTTTAGGCCAAGGTTTTTTGTTTTTTTTTCAAACTTGGCAACTTCCAAGAACTGTGTATTTCATCTCCCAGAATTCCTCAGCCAGCCAGGCTGCTTGGGGAAATTCTGAGAGGTGAAGTCGACACGATCTGAAGTTGCCAAGTGTGAGAAACCTCCTTCTGGGCTGACTGAGATAGGACTTCCATCTTTTGGATGGGACAGGATAATGGAGTGAGGTTTTTGGCTTGTAAAGTGTGCACCGTTTGAAGGCTTGGTCAAGTTGGAATCCTGGTTCCATTAGTCCCTGTCTAAGATGCGGTGAACAGGTCGTCAGAAATCTCAGGAGATCTCCCTCGTCTTCCTCTTGAGGTGGTCACTTCACTTCTTCCATCGGCCCCCAAAGAGCTCCGTTTGTCCCTGGGGAATTCTAAGCTTGTTCCTTTGGCAGAGCACCGGGTGAACTCGTGCGACACGGTGTACAAGTGATCAAAATACACACAAAGGGATTAAACAGTCAACTGCCCCAAGGGCATCAGGCAGGTCTGACCCACAGCTGAAGATGTCAGCCACAGCAGTGAGACTGAAGCGCCACCTGTGATGCCCATGAAAATCAGGGGGTGCTTCAATGCCAGACTGTGAAGATTCTCCGTCATCCATGGTCCCGGTTGTCCCAAAGGTGCTTTTTTTTTCAGGAGGCAACTGGACTTCCGTGTTTTTCTTTGAAGACCTTTGGCTTCTCATCCAAGAAGCTTCTTCAGCTCTGACCGGATGGCGGGGAACGGAAGGCTTTATATTCCTTGCAGACAGCTGGTCATTTGCATTCTCTTAGGGAGCCATTGAAGCCACTGGGAGGTTTATGTGTGTCCTCAGTGCTGCTTTTTCAACTGGACTTTCTTGTTTTTCTTTGAAGACGTTTCGCTTCTCATCCAAGAAGCTTCTTCGGCTCTGCCTGGATGGTGGGGAATGGAAGGATTTATACTCCTTGCAGACAGCTGGACATTTGCCTTCTTTCAGAGAGTTGTTGAGGCCACTTGGAGGTTTATCTGTGTCCTCAGGGTCACCTGAATGGTGCAAATGGGTGTGTGGGTTCTTGGAACTGCTAAAAGGACTGTGTTCCACGGCCATTTGCACCACTCAGGTGACCCTGAGGACACAGACAAACCTGCAAGTGGCCTCAATGACTCTCTAAAAGGAGGCAAATGACCAGCGGTCTGCAAGTATAAATCCTCCCATTCCCCACCATCCAGTCAGAGCCGGAGAAGCTTCTGGGATGAGAAGCGAAACGTCTTCAAAGAAAAGCAACGAAGTCCAGCTGCCTCCTGAAAAAAAAGCATCTTTGGGACTTCAATGCCAGCCTTGTGGCCAATTTGAGTTGTTGTTTTTTTTTAAAAACCAAACCCTGCAGTCACTCCTGGTCAATGGAAACCATACATTGTGTAAGGTGCAATCACAAGGTAGAAGAATCCACCACAGGGTGGTGGTGGCTTGGCATGACACCTGCTACTCGGGACTTTCAGAAGCCAACCGCCGTACACCTATTTGCGTTTTCAACCCAAACATCTACTGGAGAAAGCATCTCATTATTTCTCATTATTTCAGCCTCGCCATCCGATACAGGTTCTTAAGAAAGCTGCAAAGTAGAACGGATCTCACAGAGCAAAAACAAAGGACACGATCAGAATAGAAGGGACTCAAGTCCGCGGAAACCCGTGATGGTGGCTTCCATGCAAATCTATCAGTAAGAAAAGTAACTTGTGAGCATCCTTTGTTTTCACTGACATTTACATTATATATATATATATATATATATATATATATATATATATATATATATATATATATATATATATATATATATATATATATATATATTAATGGCCGAGGACCAGTGTACAGTCTGAATGCACCAGCCAACTCTATTGCATGCATTTTATCGCGAGGGGAAGCCATCAGTCTGACGTTATGGTTGTAGCTTCCTGTGCCCCCATCCACAAGCCTGAAGTGATCATTTTCGCGCCCGTCTCTTGGTGAAAATGGGAGAAAATAAGAACCTGGATCTATGAAAGGGTTAGGAGGCACTTGAGCCTTGGCGTCCTCAGCGTAGGGGGTGGATTCTGTCCCAAAATAAAACCCAGTCTATCCTGCCAAACTTCTCCGACGTGGATTAGCATGTAAACAAACGCAATTTCGGACTGAAGGCCACTTCAAATAGGGTGTTGGGTTTCTCACGCGGACAGCCCTTCTCTGAACGAGAAACCACGCAAGCCACAGAGAGAGATTTGATGTGACAGTGGCCTGCCTCCATCACTGTGCATACATTTGTGCTAGAAAGAGACCGTGAAGGACAGATGCTGCACACACGGATGTGCGGTGACCTTCGGGTGCACGGGGTTGCCACACGCTGTTGTCACCTAGCGGGCACCATCCTTCCTGCACGGAAGGGTTGTCTCCACGGTGGGGCACCTGACTGGCACCTTCCGAGATGAAGTGACGAGTACGTTGCACAAGATGGAAGGTTAGTCACGAACGTTCTTTTGTAAAAAATAAGAAGCTTGGTATTAGCAGTATAATAATACAACAGTAACTAATACTTGGTGTGTGAATTCACTGTTAAAAAAAAAAGAGAGAGAAAAAAGTGCTTAGGAGCTATAAGAATCCTCGGCTTGCTTCTTTGCCAAGATGGGGAGTGGGAGGGAGGAATGCACCCATCCCTTCTGGATGTGTGAATCAAAGTCACGTAAGTCCTATTTACACTCAGGAAGCAGGGCCTTCCCCTTTTTCTCGAGGACCGCATCTCACGAGGAGCAAAAAAATAAAAAATAAAATAAAATGAACATTAAAAAAAAAGTCATGCTTCTTTTTTCCAATATTATACGGTGGCGGCAAAAGTGAGAACATGCTTTTGTCTAATATTATTTCCCGTAAGGGCAACTTTCCTGAAAGTGAAGGATTTCCAATGGAAGGAAGGCCTTTATCCCTTCTTGTGTCTTCGTACGCCGCCGCCGTCTGTTTTTTGCGTGACGCCTCGGGAATGCTGGGGGTGGGCGAACCTGCAGGCCCGTCACGGCATGTCAGTCACAGGACGCTTCTGTTTCAAAGTGTCAATCAGGGAGAGGACTCCGCGTTTTACGTTGGTGGTGACCCGTCTCGTCATGGAGTCGGCTGGAGGAGGAGGAGGGCGGACTTTCTGAGAAAGAGGCCGGGCGACCAGACACTTCTGATACCGCAGCTGCAACACAACAAAAGTATATCACCATCATAGGGTAGCAATAGCAAAAGCACTTAAGACTCCACAGTGTTTTACAGCCCTCTCTACGCGGTTGACAGAGCCAACTTATTGTGCCCAACAATTAGGGTCCTCATTTTTATTGACCTTGGAAGGACGGAAGGCTGTCAACCTTGAGGTCAGGATCGAACTGCTGGCAGTGGGCAGTGTCAGCCTGCAATTCTGCATTCTAACCACTGCGCCACCACAGCTTTGCACCCTATTGTAAGACTCCCCCAAAGGGGGCTGTTTAACCCAGAGACTCAAGCCACCAAATCCCTTGAAGACTTTACTGGCAATTTTGGTACCGGAGGCTACAGGGCAAACGCTGAAGGAGGAGACGTTAAGCAGTTCCAGCCTGTTCATGAACACATGCAAATGTTCTCTTTCATTGGATGGATTGTGTTAAAATTACAAACAATCAATCTCCGTTTCATAGCTCATTACTGTTATGCATTGACAAAGGGCATCTTTATTAATAAAAAGGTAAAGGTCAAGGTTCCCCCGCACATGTGTGCTAGTCGTTTCCGACTCTAGGGGCCGGTGCTCATCTCCGTTTCAAAGCCGAAAAGCCAGCGCTTGTCCGAGGACGTCTCCGTGGTCATGTTGCCGGCATGACTGGACGCCAAAGGCGCACGGAATGCTGTTACCTTCCCACCGTAGTGGTCCCTTTTTTTTACTTGCATTTTTACGTGCTTTAGAACTGCTAGGTTGGCAGAAGCTGGGATGAGTAACAGGCGCTCACTCTGTTACGCGGCACTCGGGATTCAACCCGCCAAACTGCCAACCTTCTGATCGACAAGCTCAGCGTCCTAACCCACGGAGCCACCGTGTCCCTCATTCATTAATAGGATCCAGTTAATACTTATTTAAATACCCAGTAGAGGGAGGGTAGACAAGATCACTCTACCTCATAGAAACCTTAATTTTAAACAACGATCTCTTGCTATTTTTTCCCCCGCAGCAATTTTACAAATCCCTGGTTCTCTGGAGCTAGTATGTTGTTGTTGTTGTTAGCTGCGAAGTCGTGTCCGACCCATCGCGACCCTATGGACAACATTCCTCCAGGCCTTCCTGTCCTCTACCATCTTCTGGAGTCCATTTAAGCTCACGCCTACTGCTTCAGTGACTCCATCCAGCCACCTCATTCTCTGTCGTCCCCTTCTTCTATTGCCCTCGATCTTTCCCAGCATTAGGCTCTTCTCCAGTGAGTCCTTCCTTCTCATTAGGTGGCCAAAGTACTTGAGTTTTAGCTTCAGGATCTGGCCTTCTAAAGAGCAGTCAGGATTGATCTCCTCTAGGACTGACCGGTTTGATCGCCTTGCGGTCCAAGGGACTCGCAGGAGTCTTCTCCAGCACCACAGTTCAAAGGCCTCAATTCTTTGGCGCTCAGCCTTTCTTATGGTCCAACTTTCACTGCCATACATTGCAACTGGGAAGACCATAGCCTTGACTATACGCACTTTTGTTGACAGGGTGATGTCTCTGCTTTTTAGTGTGCTGTCTAGATTTGCCATGGCTTTCCTCCCCAGGAGCAAGCGTCTTTTAATTTCTTGGCTACAGTCCCCATCTGCAGTGATCTTGGAGCCCAGGAAAATAAAATCTGTCACTACCTCCATTTCTTCCCCATCTATTTGCCAGGAATTGAGAGGGCCAGATGCCATGATCTTGGTTTTCTTAATGTTAAGTTTCAACCCAAGTTTTGCACTCTCCTTCTTCACCTGCAACAAGAGGCTCTTTAGTTCTTCTTCACTTTCTGCCATTAGAGTGGTATCATCTGCGTATCTTAGGTTGTTGATATTTCTTCCGGCAATCTTAATTCCAGCTTTTGATTCATCTAGCCCTGCCTGGAGCTAGTATGCATTCTTACAATTTCACCTATCTTGTGAGCATCTTGTTAGTTCAGGCACAGCTGTGAATTCCAGGCGCCTGCTGGCTTCCGCGGAGTCCACACTTTAGCTTTCTAACTGCTTACACAAACAGAACTTTGTAAAAAGGTCCCATTTGAACCCCTCAAGGTTTCTCTTTCTTAATCAACCCTCAGTCAAGTCGCACGTTCCTCAGGTGAAAAACAGGGATCTGTTGATTTGTCTATGTGTGGAACATCACAAAGCTCTTCTTAGCTTTGGACGGCAGATCATACCAGCATTGTCAGTTGCAAAACACTGAAAGTGGTCACAACCTCTGCAGATATATCATCATCATCAGGATTTCTCAACCCTCCTGGCGTGAAGACAGGTAAACTGCAACTCCCAGAACCCCCTCAGGGCTGGCTGAGGAATCATGGGAGTTGAAGTCCACAAGTCTTAACGTCGCCAAGTTTGAAGACCCCTGACTTATAGAATCGTCCTACTTACCATACAAGCAGCTTGAACGGCCTCCGAGACATTGCCAGCGTTGGGTTCACACCAGAAGACGTGACACTCGAAATGCTGGTTTCCCGTGTCCATAATGAAGGCAAACGTATGCACGTCTTTCCCCACACCCATGAAGGACAAAAAGCGGACGCGACATTCCACCACAATCTCCTCTTCATTCTAGGCACGAAGGAAAAGTGGTTGCTGTTACACCTTAGTGTAAGAGGGAAACCCTAAATCTGAGATGCCAATCAGGGGTGTCCCATCAGGAACACCCACAGGGCACAAGAGGGAAGATGGCGGCTATGGGAAAACCTGGTCCACTACACCTGATGGCTTGGGAATTCTGGGAGTTGTAGTCCACCCGTCTTAAGATGGCCCAGGTCGAGAAATACGGCCTTTGAGTGCAAAGCACACTTAATTTTTCATCATTTCTGCACACAGCTGGCAGAACACATTCCCTCTATGCCGCATTCCGTGGCTTAATCTTCTAGTTAAAGTTAATTAACTTTCTAGTTAATTAGACCTTAGGCAGGATCGAAGCAATTCATTTAATTTTTCTCCCCCTAAATCTGGAATAATTAACAGCTGAAAGCCTCACTGATTTCAAGGGTTGTTTTTTTTAAAAAAAAAAATCATGGAATGCTAATTAAATTGACAGCTTGGATATTTTTGTAAGTGAAGATAGTAGCACGTGGCAAACGGGTGTGTGTGTGTGTGTGTGTGTGTGTCTTGAAAATGCAGTGCAAATTATCAATTGCCACCACCATGTACGGACTTTTCTGCATTTCGCCCACAACCTTACCGTACATAGAAAAGGCATGGAGAAAAATAAAGTTTTGGGTCAAGTTACAGATCCTATTATCAAAACAAGACAAATTTAAGGATTCGTACTCCTTCGCTGATGACGGTCACAGTAGCATCTGCAACATTCATGGTGACAGCCATCCAGTCTTCTCTGTTAGAGGACTCCGTCAGACTTTCTATAGCTCCGTTCAGGGTGTCCATACCTTCAAAAGAACAGAGACAACAGACGCACGCCCTTAGAACTTTTGAGGGATACACAACATTTTGGTTTTCCTTTGCTTAAACGTGTTCCTCTGGTCTAGATTAACCTTAATCTTAGGCTTTAAACTTCTTCTCTTTCCTCCCTCTATCCGAACTGTTTCTCTCTGCCACGGTATCTTCTAGATTTTCAGTCCGGTAGTTACTAATCTTTTGTTAGTTGCTGTGGAAACCTGGTCTGGGTGAACAATCTGCTCCTTTGCCTTAAAAATGCAACACAAAAAGAATCTCGGGGTTACAGCTGGGCTGGGAACTCTGTGGGCCCCTTAGTGCAAACTAAGTCGCACTCCCACAATATGTTAAGTGTACTTGTGGTTAGATTTTGAGTGGTTTAATGTGTGGTATGAACCTAGCAAATCTGTTTAGCAGGTTCAAAGTATCACATGGATTCCGGGAAATTCAGTACTGATAGAATCTTTGTAGCTCAGCATTGAACTGTGGGGTCTTTGATGCTCTCTGAGCATGGTTGTTTTCTGGTTGATGTTTCATGACTCAACGAGGGAGATCATCAGTCACTTTTGTCACATATCAGACGATGAGTGATGGAATCAGCATTGATGATGTTACCTAGTTGGGTCATGAAATGTATCTGAAAGGAAGTAACCAAGCTCAAAGATCATCATGGACCGGACAATTGTGCTATGGGGATGTCTGATCTTAGGTTTTTATCTTCCCCAGCGTAATTCTCCACCTTTACCTAGGGTTAGTGACAATCAAATTAGTTAAAACCTAGATATACAACTCTTGAGAACTTTTCTACTCTTCTCGCCTTGACAGATAAATCCTGATAGTCGTCTCCCAAATTTCTAGCAATTCCCAAATCATAGAAATAGTGATTATATCATTCACTTGACCCACACTAATTATTACTAAAGATATGAGTTGCCTCATCTCAGCAAGTCTAGAAAAAGTTAAGAGATGAGATGACCAGTATCTGGCCTTTTGATCAAATACAAATTAGCTCAACAATCGCAAAGACACCTGAAGCAGTAAAAGAGGAGGAGGAGGAGGAGGAGGAGGAGGAGGAGGAGGAGGAGGAGGAGGAGGAGAATAGCAATAGCAATAGCACTTAGACTTATATACTGCTTCATAGTGCCTTACAGCCCTCTCTAAGTGGTTTAGAGTCAGCATTTTGCCCCCAATAATCTGGGTCATTTTATCAATCTCAGAATTATGGAAGGCTGAGTCAACCTTGAGCTGGTCACAATCGAACTACTAGCAGTGGGCAAAGTTAGCCTGCAATACTTCATTTTAACCACAATACCACCATGGCGGAGAAGAAGAAGAAGAAGAAGAAGAAGAAGAAGAAGAAGAAGAAGAAGAAGAAGAAGAAGAAGAAGAAGAAGAAGAAGAAGAAGAAGAGGAGGAGAAGAGGAAGAGGAGGAGGAGCAGGAGGAGGAGGAGGAGAAGAAGAAGAAGAAGAAGAAGAAGAAGAAGAAGAAGAAGAAGAAGAAGAAGAAGAAGAAGAAGAACAGGAGGAGGAGGAGAAGAAGAAGAGGAGGAGGAGGAGGAGGAGAAGAAGAGGAAGAAGAAGAAGAGGAAGAAGAAGAAGAAGAACAGGAGGAGGAGGAGAAGAAGAAGAGGAGGAGGAGGAGGAGGAGGAGAAGAAGAAGATCACCACAAAGAACACATTTAAAGATAGTCACATTAAAAATATGCTTACGTACCCACTGGCTTAACGACAGGCAGCATGCCCAGGTACTGCACATGAAATTTCTGGACCAACTCAGTCTTTGGTGTTGGAAAATCTACTGCAAGGAAGCAAAACATCAATATCATCTTATACAATTCACATCAGGCCATTTCCCCCCCCCCCCCACCACTTTATTTTAATGCCAAAACCCATAGTGAGATATCAGGTAGCTCATAATATTGTTGATTCCAACAAATCTCTGCTCCAAGTCCTATTAAAAAGGATCCTAATTGGTATTTGGGGAATGAAGGGAAATGGATGCTATAAATCAGACATGTCAAACACAAGGCCCGGGGGGGGGGATCCGGCCCGCGAAGTGGTTTCACGCGGCCCGCGAAGCTATCCTGGAAACAGTGAGGGAACGGCCCCCACTGCCTTGGCCCTGGCCCAGAGACCCTCCTCCTGCCAGAGACCCCCAGATCTGTCCCACTCCTGCCCAGGCCCCCATAGGCACCCTTGATGCGAACGATGTAGAGCTGGCCACGCCCACCCAGTAGGCCATACGCACTCTAGCCACGCCCACCCAGTAGGCCACGCCCACCCTGGCCACACCCACCCGCCCCCCCCCCCCCGGGCAACCGCAATGCTGATGCGGCCCTCAATGAAATTGAGTTTGACACCCCTGCTATAAATCTTCATTTTGCATAATAAATCCTCTCTTCTTGCCACAGCTGTGAGGCAGAGTCCACACATTTCTGACAAGCACAAGGGTGGCAAACGGTGCATGGTTTAGTCAGAATACAGCTGTGACTTTCAGGTGCAAAAAACAACAACAACAACAGGTCCACACCTGAAGGTCCAATTAAACTGACTGATTGCTAAAAGCCTATACACAGGAATCTTCTAAACTGGTTAGAGTTTACGGATCAACAGAATTTAAGGGAGGTTGCAGTTAGTTCGCTTGTGGCTACGTAAGGATTCTAGACTGATTCCTGTTTTCACTCCACCCCCGAGGTTCTGGCATTCTTTCTCCTACAGTAAAAAATCCTTTTTATCCTTAATCTGGGGTAGAGTTTGGGTGAATGGATGAAGCTGAGCGTTTAATGGCCAGGTGCCCTTCCTGATGCCACATGGAATTCGCAGCAGATATTTTTTTTCTTTCAACCCTGGGAGAGAAACAAATGCCGCTACCTAGGATTGAACTCTCAACCTTCCAAGTGGCAGGCGAGGGTCTTCACCACTAAGCCACCACACATTCCTTCTCCTACGGTGACTGTGAAAATACACCTATAAATTGTCACAGTTTTTACCTTGCAGAGGAACATCAAGGGTGACGGTCGTCCGTTCCTGTAACGAGTTGCAAGCCACAGCTTTGGCATTCTTCCGTTCAGCCATAATCTGCAGGAAAATGAGAAGAATGGCATTTATTGCCCTCTTCGGGCGAGAATTTCATTTGTTAACACCACCCCTGTTTTTGAGGATCGGCATTTAGACTCCGGAAAATGGAATTTAGTTGAGGGATTCTTCGTATACGAGAAGTCCAGATGATGTAGGAACCCGGGCAGAACTGTCGTGGAGGAAATCTCGCTTGGGTTTCGTGCAGGTCAAGCAATGAATGGTTCAGGATATTAATCTGTTTGTAGGAACCAGCTTCATTAAGCTAAAGCAGGTGTAGGTTTTATGAAGCTTATCTCAGCGGGATACATGCGTGGGTAATAGCTTCAGGGCTAAACACCACTGGGTGAAACATCAGGACAGAACTGAATGGACAATGTTATATTTTTCTTTGATTTAAGGAGACCTTTTTCAGCCTGTAAGGCACATGTGAACAGACACAATTTATTTGCAGCCCAATCTTCTAGAAATCAGTCTTTCAGCTGCCCCACTTCTAGGACCAGCTCTGCAGCAAACACAACTGCACAAAACAGATAAAGGGCAAGCAGGCAGGTGCAAACCCAGCTGGGTTGCTGAAGATGAAGCCCCTTGGTGGGCCCATCACTAAAATACGGGGTCTGCATGGTAAGGTGCAGAAGGAAAACACGTTTAGTGGCCTTTGAGCTTCATGTTCCTCCTCTCATAAAACGAACGATGCCATCGGGCAGAGAAGAGCAACGAAGATGATCAGGGGACTGGAGGCTAAGACATATAAAGGAACGGTTGCTGGGATTGGGGATGTCTAGTTTAATGAAGAGAAGGACCAGGGGAGACACGATAGCAGCCTTCCAATATTTCAGGGGTTGCCCCAAAGAAGAGGGAGTCAAGCTGTTCTCCAAAGCGCCTGAAGGCAGGACTAGAAGCAACGGATGGAAACCTATCAGGGAAAGAAGAAATCTGGACTTAAGGAAAGAATAGAATAATAGAATAGAATAGAATAGAATAGAATAGAATAGAATAGAATAGAATAGAATAGAATAGAATAGAATAGAATAGAATAGAATAGAATAGAATAGAATAGAATAAAAGTAGAGTAGAGTAGAATAGAATAGAACAGAACAGAACAGAACAGAATAGAAATAAAGAATAGAATCGAATAAGAGTAGAGTAGAATCGAATAAGAGTAGAGTAGAGTAGAATTGAATAAGAGTAGAGTAGAGTAGAATCGAATAAGAGTAGAGTAGAGTAGAATACCGTATTTTCCGGCGTATAAGACGACTTTTGAACCCCTGAAAATCACCTCAAAAGTTGGGGGGTCGTCTTATACGCCGGGTCGTCTTATACGCCGGAAAAAAAACACCTTCAGATCTTTTTTCTGCTGGGCGGCGGGATCGCTGGGTGAATGGAGGCAGGCGATGGCGACCCGTGGTTAAGCGGCCGACGGCGAACGGGTGATAGAGGGCAAACTCTCATCAGCTTCTGGGGCAGCTACTGCAGCTGCTGCCGTTGCTCGCTCAAGGACTGGCCGTGCTAGCGCCTCCAATGCTGGCTGACAGGTCCCTGATGAGAGGAGCGGGACTAGCCCGCGCCCGTCGTCTCGAGCAGCCGCTGCCCTGTTTCCCTCCCTGTTTCCCTGCTCCGCCTGCTCTGTGATTGGCCCAGCTTTGCTCCTTTCCCACCAAAGGGGCGCCTCGCCTTATTGTCTCTGAGCTCTCTCGCCTGCTGCGCTGCTGCTCTCAGTTCTGCACTCCGAGCAAGCAATTCTTGTGGTCAGCGCGAGTCAGGTGGTGCCTCAGCGGGAGCAAAGGCTCTCCCTTCCTACGGTCGAGCGGGGCGCCTCTCGTCCTCTCGTCGGGGACCTGACAGCCAAGCATTGGAGGCGCTAGCACGGCCAGTCCTTGAGCGAGCAACGGCAGCAGCTGCAGTAGCCGCCCCAGAAGCTGACGAGTTTGCCTTCCATCACCCGTTCGCCGTCGGCCGCTTAACCACGGGTCGCCATCGCCTGCCTCCATTCAGCCCAGGGCTCCAGCCGAGCGTGAGTCGTGTTTCTGCGTACAGGCGGCGGCCGTGGCGGCGGCAAGGGACTCGAGAAAACTTCCTGTTCGTCGTCCTTCCCCAGCGACAGGAAGTTTTCTCAAATGGGTGGGTGGAAGAGCACATTTGCAGACGGAGCAGCCGCGCGTCTGGAGCCAAGCCCCGCCCAGGAGGCGGTCAGCCAGGTGAGCTCGGAAGACGCGCTGGAGAGGCGGGCTTGGGGTGGCCATGCTGAGGCCAGCTGGTGAGGGCTGCTGCGTGGTCTGCGGGCGAGAGGGGCACCAGGCCTGCCGGAAGTCCCCGGAAGTTCCTGGAACGGGCTGGCAGGCACGCTCTTTCCCGGCCCGCCGGAAGTCCCCCAAACTTGGAACTGCCTGGCGGCAGGCAGGCGCTCCCTCCCCGATCCGCCAGGGAGCATCTCCCAAAGCGCAGCGTCTGGCGGCCGGGAGTCCGTCGGCCTGGTCGCTGGCGAGCTGGCCCGCAGCTAGGGCCGGGGCCCAGGAACAGGTAGCCGGGTGGGGGTGGGGGTAAGGAAAGCCGGGCGCGGGCTTCTGCGGCTGGTTGCAAGGCCGGATGCGGGCATCTGCCAGGAGACATAGCGGGTAGCAGGGCGCGCTCTGCTTATGGTCAGATGCCGCTTGGGTGAGGGTGAGGGGCTGGAACGGGCTGGCAGGCACGCTCTTCCCCGGCCCGCCGTAAGTCTGGCTTTGCACCATCTGCATCAGACGGGGCTGAATCGGGCTTCTGTCGGACACTTGGGATACGTTTTTTATTTAAACAAAAAGCTGTCCGAAAATTGCAGATGGAAAGAGATGGGATAAGAACATCGAAAGACAGGACCATAAAAACAATCCTTTGAAAGGGGGGGGGCGTGAGTGTTAGAGTGGTGATTTAACACTCCAGTTAAAACTGTCTAGCGTATTTTTCATTCAAACCTCTCCTTCATTACTTCAGTCTGTTGAATTCAATGGAGGACTCTAGGAGAACATGATACCATGGTGATTCTGAATGTGACAGTTTTGGATCTGTTTGCAAATCCAGTCTGGCATCACTGAGTTGTGTTTGATTGATCCAAACGGAATTTTGGATTATGACGGACAGGGAGGGCAGGGCATGTAAGTATTTTCCGGCGTATAAGACAAAAAACCTTGAAAAACTTCTTAAAAGTAGGGGGTCGTCTTATACGCCGGGTCGTCTTATAGGCCGGAAAATACGGTAGAATAAGAGTAGAGTAGAGTAGAATAGAATAAGAGTAGAGTAGAGTAGAGTAGAGTAGAGTAGAGTAGAGTAGAGTAGAGTAGAGTAGAGTAGAGTAGAGTAGAGTAGAGTAGAATAAGAGAATAGAATGGAATGGAATGGAATGGAATGGAATAGAATAAGAGCAGAGCAGAACAGAACAGAACAGAATAATAACTTTATTGTCACTTTGAATGTGAACTAATCGGCATCCATTAAAATGGAAATTTCGTTGCCTACCGCTCTCAAAGGGTCACCCCCTCCCATATAAACTACGTAAATATGACAAAACAAACAAATAAAAGGGGAGGAGGCTCACCTTAGAACAGATTTCGTGGAGGCTCGTGGCAATGGCTTTTGCTGGGGTGTCACATCGAAACACGTGGCATTTCAGAATCCGTGTCTCTCTGTCTCGGGCTACGTAGGCGAAGTCCCTGCAGAAGGAAAAGAAACACAGGTTAAAGCAGGCAGCGCTCGGAGAGGACAAGACCAATTAAAAAAAAAAAGGAGAAAGGATGGAAAAGAAGAAATTTTGTTCCACGGCTAAGATCTGCAGAACTTCTTCTGACCCTCTTTTTCTCCCTGAGGGAATTTTACGTAGCCCTGAGTGTTCTATGTATTAATATCTAGGCCATTTATCTAATTCATCCAGAGCTCTACAGCTTCGTGCCTTCCAACCGATGGAGGCCAAAATTCCATTTTTTCCCCCCACCCAAGGCGCGAAAGCCTATTCAAATACTTCTGGCGGTCCTAAGGATGGAGAACCAGGATCCCGACTGGACGCTTACTCACACACTAACCCACGATCAACTCTCCCAATGTCATAGGCACCACTAGGGATAAAACACTCCCCAATGTCCAAACAAATGCGACGACGAGCCGTCCATTCTCCTTCCGTCGCAGCGAGTCCTAATGCTGTTAACAAGCAAATACATCGGGGATGGGTTTAAAACGATAAACCATGTGAGGATACCATGAGAAGTAAAAGTTAAAGTCAAGGTTCCCCCGCACATGCGTGCTAGTCGTTTCCGACTCTAGGGGCCGGTGCTCATCTCCGTTTCAAAGCCGAAGAGCCAGTGCTTGTCCGAGGAAGTCTCCGTGGTCACGTGGCCGGCATGACTAGACGCCAGAGGCGCACGGAACGCTGTTACCTTCCCACCGTAGTGGTCCCTATTTTTCTACCTGCATTTTTTACGTACTTTCGAACTGCTAGGTGGGCAGAAGCTGGGACGAGTAACAGGCGCTCACTCTGCTACGCGGCACTCGGGATTCGACCCGCCAAACTGCCGACCTTCTGATTGACAAGCTCAGCATCCTAACTCACTGAGCCACCACGTCCCTACCATGAGAAACTAAAGAGCAATTGCACAACACTCTCAATAAATCCAGGGTGGCGGCTATTTTTTGTGTAAGAAAAGAACCTCATCTGGAATATCTCAACATGAGGTCTTTAAATTTTGATGAGGAAAGGGGGGTCCTTTAGGGAAAACAGGCAAAACCCCTCCCACATTTTGAATTAGCTTCCCTCCTTCAATTATCTCCTGGATTTGCCCACAGTTGTCTTCAATTATCTTCTTAAGATGTTTCCTTCACAAGTCTCAATTCATTCCCCACAGACTCATTATCCCGATAAAGTTGCTTCTGCGGGTCGGGAGGCTGTATTACAAGTCACCTGCCTTTGCTTCCTTTTAAGCCAGATACATTAAGCGTAAATGACTGCCTTCTGCCACCAAGTGATCCATCCGCCTTAGCAACCAAACCTTTCCGGCAAGGTCGAGAGATTAAAGGGACTTCAATTATTAATTAAATCAAAACCCATACTCAAAACTAGGTCTGACTAAGACAAAGGGTTTTTTGTTCGTTCTTTCAATGCTATCAAGTCCCATTCGATTCCAAACACTTCACATGCATCATTAGATAGGTCCGATTTAAACCTCCCTGCATTCTCACTAAGGTACTTCGACTTGATTCATGGAAACAATAAGCCTCTGAATGAAACTTTGGGATATAAAACTAGCTAGAGGATGTCACAGAACATGTTACCAATGGAAGATAATATTTGTTGCTCGGGGTTGGACTATGGAGTCCTTGGTGGTCTCTGAGTCTGGTGGTTTTCTTGCAGACGTTTCATGACCCAACTAGGTAGCATCATCAGTGCTTGAAGGAGGTGAAGTTTCTCTCTGTTTATATACGAGAGGTTTGCCCTGTCAGTGTTGGTAAGAGTCATCTTGATGGTTCCTTGATTAGGCTATTGTCAACATCCAGCTTCGAGAATCCAAATAAAACTCCAGGTTCATTCCGTTCTTGAAAATCTGTTTATTGAATATACCGCATGGTTTTGTCGAAGCAGAACTAACTCTGAGGTTCCAACACCAATTCACAGGCTTAAGCAACAATTTTCCCAGCCAAACCCCCAATGTTTTAACGTAATCCATATCAACAAGTTCACTCTGCTATGGGAACTGTCTGCTTCAAATCCACACCTGTTCTGGTGTCCTTGACAAGGCTTCAGGCTCCCACGGTCTTCTGCTGAATTGAAGAAGTTTTGTTTCTGCTTCTTACTCACTTGAAAGTAACACCTCCCCCCCTTACTCTAAAGGCAAGTTGAAACGCAGAGGCACATAGCTGCCAAAGTTTCATCCTTGACAGCTGTTGTTTACTGTTTATCTGAGCTGGTAGTTCCTTGATTGGGATGTTGTTTACTTCTTGGTTGTTGTTCTAATATTAATCAGTGTTAATCTCTGCTCATCTAGTTGTTGATTGTTGGTGAGGAAGTGTTTTGATGTTTTTCGTTTCCTTTTTGCCTTTTGGATCATTTCTTCCCAATGGTATGTAAACGTTGCTTATCTCTATGTGCCTGTTGATGGCCAATTTGCCTGAGTGCCAGGCATCCAGCAATCCTTAGCACAGGGGTCCCCAACCTGGGCTCTGAGAATGGCTAGCCAGTGTGTGTGCGTGCACACACATCCTCACTTGCACAAGCAGTGGGTGAGCACGGGCATGCATGCACTCCATTTGTGTGAGCAGCAGGCCCACGTGCCGGTCCCTTGCACAAACCATCTCCTTTTCCCCTTGCCGGTCATCAAAGCTGGAAACGTTGGGGAACTCTGCTTTAGCACTTTTTTGGACCTGGTTTGGTCTAGCATGCTCACCGTCTCCCACCAAAAACATCTGCAAGAAAACAACTAAACTCAGAGAGCAGCGAGGGCCCCCTGTAGAGAAGATGATGCATTTGGGGCACAATCTGCTAAAGCTCTTATGAAATCTTCTGTGCAAAGTGCCGAAGAAAGGATCTGTGATTTTCTAAGTTACATTAAATGACTGTGCAGCCATTTACAAGCTGGTTCAGAGCAGCCCTAAAGGTGGAGAGGCAGTTCTTGCTTCTTTTGCCTACTCCAGGTTCAAAGCTGTAAGATAATAAAGTGATGGCAGCTGTTCATTGGCCTCCAGGGGATCTATCTGAAGAGCCGCTACGCCTGTCTAGCTTTCTATAAATAATACATTTATATCTGAACAAGACACCTCCGTGTAAAAGGAGGAACGTTTTTGTCATCGTGAACAGCCCTAAAAGATAACCCAAATACTATGTCCTACACCAGGCGTAGGCAACCTTGGCTCTTTTGCGACTCGTGGACTTCAACTCCCAGAATTCCTGAGCCAGCATGGCTCAGCTTGGAAACCTCCCCCTTTCCCCTCAACGTGGCTGGCTCAGGAATTCTGGGAGTTGAAGTCCACGAGTCATGAAGGAGCCAAAGTTTCCCCCATGCTGGCTCAGGAATTCTGGGAGTTGAAGTCCACGAGTCATGAAGGGGCCAAAGTTTCTCCCATGCTGGCTCAGGAATTCTGGGAGTTGAAGTCCACGAGTCATAAAAGAGCCAAGGTTGCCTACCCCTGTCCTACACCCTTGCAAGAGCTAACATCTACTACTCCCTTACGCAGATACTTTACACTAAGACCCACCACAAGACCCTCACTCAACACACCCACACACCTGAAGCCCTTATCAACAGAAGAACACCGACACTGACGTGCCCGAAACATCCCTGAAGATGTTACCTAGCCTGGTAAACAAAACATCTGGAAACCAACCCAGAAGCTCAGAGTACGAACGTTTGCCCTCATCTTACACCCGGGCTACAGATATTTGCCGCCATTGCAAACTTTACACAAGCTTTCTTGCCACAGTTGTTAGGGACTATAATTTTTAGCCTTAGTTGGTTGCAGGTTCTGGATGGTGTCAGGCTAGCAAGCACGATACCTGGTTAACAGTAATTCTGCAACATCAAATTAAACCATTTGTGCGTGTAGCACAACCAGAAAACAAATTGTAAAAGATGACCAAGTGAAACACGGTTACAAACAATACTGTGGCTTGTTTTACCTGACTAGTTTAACAAGTTAAGGGGTTCCTTTTAATTTAAATAACTCTAACTGGCTTGGTGCAAAAGAAAAAAAACAACCCGGGAGAATAAAAAGGAGTTATAAACAAGCAGCAAAGACTTCTAATTCATTTATTTTTATGCTTGCAAATGATAAGGATCTGGAATTATTGGAAAAATCAATGTTAACGCTTGGATAACCACACTTACAGTATTTAGCAACCAATTAAGCACTATTTAACTGTGCAACAATAGCTCAACGCGATGACATAAAAATAATTTACCTGCCGTTTGCCCAGTGGGTGCCTCTTATTACGCTAATTTCCCTTGAAGATCTATCTGCCCATTAAATGCAACCTGAAAGCTGCTATAAATTTCTATTAACGAAAAAATGACAGAACCAGAGCCATAACAGGCACATTTCGAGAGAGTTTTCACTTTGAAAAGCACTTTAAAGTTTCGTATAAAAATCTGAGCAAGGCCGCCCCGCATCTTCCTGATCTACAATCCCTGGCTTAATTCAGTGACTTTGCAAACCAGACTCCTGGTCCCGTGGGACCTTTTGACCCTCTTGGAGGGTTATGCTACGTCGTGCTTTTTCCTAGCTCTACCCAGCCTCATCACCTCTTTTGCAAACGGAAGACATGAGATGTTAAGGTAAAGGTAAAGGTTCCCCCGCACATGCGTGCTAGTCGTTTCCGACTCTAGGGGCCGGTGCTCATCTCCGTCTCAAAGCCGAAGAGCCAGCGCTTGTCCGAGGATGTCTCCGTGGTCATGTGGCCGGCATGACTAGACGCCAAAGGCGCACAGAACGCTGTTACCTTCCCAGCGTGGTGGTCCCTATTTTTCTACTTGCATTTTTTACGTGCTTTTGAACTGCTAGGTTGGCAGAAGCTGGGACGAGTAACAGGCGCTCACTCTGTTACGCGGCACTCGGGATTCGACCCGCCAAACTGCCGACCTTCTGATCGACAAGCTCAGCGTCTTAACCCACTGAGCCACCGCGTCCCTCATGAGATGTTAGTGGGGTCTAAAGTCATAACGCAGCTTTGTGGGGGTTTCCGCTCTCTGCAAGTTTTGCGAGCATCCCCCCAGGTCCAGATTTCATCCCAAGGAAACAAAGACTGAGAATCGAGGAGCATCTCGTTCTTCTCCTGGTGGTGCACCTTTCTTCTGCAACTCTCAGTCGTGAAATCCCTTCTAGAAGGTTCCACAGTCTTCTGAACCAGATCCGCTGAGCTGGAGGAGGAGGAGGACTCTATTCTGCCAAAGGATCGCCTTCTATCGATCTACAGAGGCAAGTATATCCACCTTTTCTTTTGTTTCCCCCCCTCCCGGCCGTCCTTCTTACGAATGGACTAGACACCTGTGTCCTAAGTCTACAGTGTACGCCTAGACTGAAAATTAAGGGGGGGGGGGAACGTGGTTTAAATTTCTGCCCTGTTGGAATGCAAGGATAAGGGCTGAATAGATCATTGAGAAATGAGCAAAGGGAACGAGAAACCCCCTCCCCCTTCCTTTCCCCCCTCCCCCAAGACAAATGGGTTTAATTCTCATTTTCTTACTCTCTTAGAAGGGGATCAGAAACAAACCCGAGACCACTTCAAGAGACCCGCGGACTTTCATCCGATCAGCAACAGGACAAGAAAGCCGCAACCCAAACCATCAAGCAGAACTTGCAAAGCAAGAGAAGGACGAAAGGTGGGCAAGGAAGTGAAATAAGAGAGGGGGTGGGGGTGGGGGGTGGGTGGGGAAAAAAGCAGCTGTTTTTACCTTTCTCTGAATCCGGAAAAGCATGGAAAAACAGAGCAGAGAAGAGTTAGGAAAAGCAGAGATCAACCCCTCTGGCCCTCCCCTTCCGCTTGTCCCTTCGCTAAGACTGGACAACAATTTTTTTTCTGCGCTGTTCTAAGTTGTCCAGGTTTTCAAGTATTTTTGGAAGCTATCATGAGGCCTGCGGACGATCAGCTGAGTGGCAGGCAACACACATAGTGAAGGATGAGCTTAAAATATCACAGACACATAGGGGAAACAGACGACAGATGCTTCTGGTTGCGCTTTCCAAGAGGAGTTCGTGTGGAAAGGGACAACCGTCAAAACAAATGAATAAGTAATGCATTTATGCTACAGCAAATCCTTCCCTTCCCCCCTCCCCTCTTTTCAAGGGGGAACACCTGGATTCTGTGCTGATTCTGAAAGAAAGCTGCTGGGTTTTTTTTCTACAGGTATGTAGGTCTTGGCGTATTCGGGTCTTTTCCCGTGTAAGATTGAGGGTGTCTTGGCGACGTTTCGACGAGGTCGAAACGAGGACCCAGATTGTTGGGGGCAATTAAGCTGACTTTGTAATAATGCCGCTTGGGGTGTGTGTGAAAGCCCTAATAAGCAGGCATATACATAGAATGAAGGCTATTGCTAAGCTTGTAAGCCGCCCTGAGTCTTCGGAGAAGGGCGGGATATAAATGGAATTAAAATAAATAAAAAATTAAAAAAAATTTCAGGCTGGTGTCTTCGGCTTCGTGCTGGGACCTTGTCGAAACGTCACCAAGACACCCTCAATCTTACACAGGAAAAGACCCGAATATGCCAAGACCAACCGACCCACCTACACACACACACACACACACACACACACACACACACACAAACACATATGGAAACATTCATGTTATTATTAGTTATTACAGTAAGAGAAAAAAGATGCATAAGTTAAGGCTGGATATTATGCTTACAAAATACAAATTGGTTCGTTTCTTTTTTTTCCCCTCTCCTAAATTTTTAAACCTGTACAGCAGGTTGTTTTCTCTTGAAACCAGAGTCAGTATTATATCTGACACAGACTCCCTAAAATAATGTACATTTGTTAACACTTCCTACTGGTATAACAAGACTGTTTTCAAACATCACCATACATTTATAACACTTCATGAATATAGGAAATGACTTTTTATTCTTGTAATCAAACGTTAGTGCGTTTTCTGAAGAAAACTGATGTGGGTGGTAATAATAATAATAATAATAATAATAATAATAATAATAATAATAATAATAATAATAATAATAATAATAATAATAATAATAGGAACTGCTTCCATCCTGCGACGATATCTGTAATACCATCAAACATCCACATCTGCCTATCCCAGGTCCTTGGTGAGGACTCGATAGGTAGACAGAAATGCCAAATCCAGTCTGAACAGCTGGCTGACTGTGCGATGATCAATAATAATAATAATTTCAGTAGAATTACATTATCAAACCATCCAAAGAGTAATGACACAGGATTTCCTATCTATATAATAGACTAAAGTGTGATAAAAACAGCTGTGAAATTTCAAAAGAAGGATATGATATTAGATTTATTGCGGCAGCAAAGTCAGCGGCTTAAGGTAACAAGTCGAAATAACATTACAAATTCTTGGTATAGAAGTGATCCCTCATTTTGTTTTTTAAAATCCCATTTATATCCCGCCCTTCTCCGAAGACTCAGGGCGGCTTACAATCTAAGAAGCAGAAATCAATGTGCTTAGCAGTAGCCTTCATTCTATGTATATGCCTGCTTATTAGGGCTTTCGCCCCCCCCCCAAGCGGCATTATTACAAAGTCAGCTTAACTGCCCCCAACAATCTGGGTCCTCATTTTACCTACCTCGGAAGGATGGAAGGCTGAGTCAACCTTGAGCCTGGCGGGACTCGAACCTGCACTAATTGCAGGCAGCTGGTGTTACTTAAGGAGGCATTAGCCCACCGCTCCACCAAACAATTCCTTCAAGTACATTCTGCAAATAATGAATTTCATTCCTAGCTGGAAAGCAATGATATTCCCAATCATTAAAAAAAAAAGTAAATGAACTCCTGCAGTTTTTGGTGACTGCATTCACACAGTTATCATCCTACAAACTTAAGCCAGGCAACTCAATGCTTTGATCTAAAAACCACAAATTGAAGGCAGGTTTATTGACTGATAAGTAATATATTCACGGTCTAATGATTGAAAACATTTAAAATGCCCAAAGGTACAAGAATAGCAACTGAACTAATTCCAGTCAGACAAATATTCTAATGGACTCCATAAAACCTAGCTAGAGGGTATGAGGCAACACACCAGGCTAAAGCTGAAATTTCAATCTAATACTCTTAACTTCAGAGTATTAAAAACGGAATTCTGATAAGTCACCCAAAACATTTCATCTGTCTTCCTTATTTTGTCTGGCTTAAGTTTCAATTTGACTAATAATGGGAAAGGCTTACTCAATAATCCACTGGCTTGTGGATGTTAGGCTGAGAACCCCACGGATATTTGTGGCTGTAAGAGCTAAATCATGGCATTCACCCCGTGGAAGAAAAAGAGCCAATTTTACTACTTGGTAGCTGCTTCAGTTCCATACTTAATAGCACATCTGTCTAATCGTACAATGCACCAGACCTAGCCATTATTCTGCTTCTGCGTGGCCAGCCACATCATGTCAAGAAAAGGAAGGAAGGAAGGAAGGAAGGAAGGAAGGAAGGAAGGAAGGAAGGAAGGAAGGAAGGAAGGAAAGAAGGAAGGAAGGAAGGAAGGAAGGAAGGAAGGAAGGAAGGAAGGAAGGAAGGAAGGAAGGAAGGAAGGAATTATATAGGTCCCTGGGTGATTTGTCTTAACAACCCACAAAGACTAGAGTTGCATTTACATCCCTGCAATATCACAACGCATGACCTCATCAGAAACACTCAGGAGCCGAGCTGTTACTCAGTGGTCGCCCTCTGAAAATTGTTTTGTTGCGTTGTTGAGATACATTTTTTTTTCTCTCTCCTTTCCTACCCAACTCCAATGCAGCAGGGTAGGCAGCCTGACTAATACGTTCACCCCCCACCCCGAGAATCTGTCAATATATTTAAAGGTTTGATTTAGTTGAATGACCCAAAGCGCAAGCCAGCCTCAGAGGGAGCCTTTGTTTCCTTGCCAACAAGGAGGAGAAGCAAATAGCGATTAACTACAATGAAACTAACGGTTTTATGAAAGGCCTGTTCCTCATTACCACCCCTGGAGAATTGATGGCTGTAACATTTAAGCCCTACAAGGGCCTTATTCTTTTTTTTTTTCTTTAAAGAAACCTGCAATCTCTTGCTTCCAGATGGGGTTGGGGCAACTGATTGGAGCTGAGCATTGACAGGCTGGATGCCCTTCCCGATGCCTACGCGGAGTTCACAGCAGACAATTACTCATTGCGCTCAGAGAGAAAAATATCTGCCGCTACCTAGGATCGAACTCACAACCTCGTGGCTGTGAGGCGAGAGTTCCACCTCTCGGCCACCATGCCGCTATTTAAGAGCCTTAAATATCTGGGTGCATATTTTTTTTTCCAAAGGGAAAATCCAGCAAGCACCCCAAACTTGCAAAGGCAAGTCATAATGGCCCATGTCTGGCTGACACAACCATGTTCAGGGTAAATGTTTACCAGCCCTATGGTGCAGTGATTGTCACCACCAAGACTCGACCCCCATCAAGGCAACCCATTTACATTTTCTGACAGCGCAAGGGCCCCAGCGAGTCTTGGAATGCTGAGATTAGCATCTGGCTTAATGTCTGTGTTGATTTGCATGTGGCTTTTTTTTGCCTGAAATATTGGTCTTCAAGGCTGTTTTTTAGGGTTAGTCTCTAAGACTCTCAAGAATAGTTTAATATACTCATGGAAGACTAAACGTCACCCAAATTTACAGAATTATGGACTATCAACTAGTGGCCTGACGTGGTTCCTCAATCTGGTCTGAGTTGAATCATAGGCCAACTCAACATGCTAGAATAGAATAACAGAGTTGGAAGGGGCCTTGTAGGTCATCTTTCTAGTCCAACCCATTGCTTAAGCAGGAGACCGTGTACCATTTTTTCTTCTTATTCTATTCTATTCTATTCTATTCTATTCTATTCTATTCTATTCTATTCTATTCTATTCTATTCTATTCTATTCTATTCTATTCTATTCTATTCTATTCTACTCTACTCTATTCTCTCCTATTCTATTCTCTCCTATTCTATTCTATTCTCTTATTCTATTCTATTCCATTCTATTCTATTCTCTTCTTATTCTATTCTATTCTATTCTCTCTTATTGTATTCTATTCTATTCTCTCCTATTCTATTCTATTCTATTCTATTCTATTCTATTCTATTCTATTCTATTCTATTCTATTCTATTCTATTCTATTCCATTCTATTCTATTCTCTCTTCTTATTCTATTCTATTCTATTCTATTCTATTCTATTCTATTCTATTCTATTCTATTCTATTCTATTCTCTCTTATTGTATTCTATTCTATTCTATTCTATTCTATTCTATTCTATTCTATTCTATTCTATTCTATTCTATTCTATTCTATTCCATTCCATTCCATTCCATTCCATTCCATTCCATTCCATTCCATTCCTTATCATCTTGGTTGCTCTTCTCTGCCCTTTTTCTAGAGCCTCAGCATCTTTTTTATATCATGGTGACCAAAACTGGACACAATATTCCAAGTGTGGTCTTACCAAAGCATTATAAAGCGAAACTAACACTTGAAACCATCCCTCCGTTGATGCAGCCTAGGATTGCGTTGGCTTTCTTGGCAGCTGTAGCACACCGCTGGCTCCTATTTTTCCACTGCCTTGTCTACAAAATGTGGGAGCTACTCACAGCCTCTCCCCCCCCTCCCGCAACTTCCCTCATCTTGGCAAGCCTCTGGATATCTCTAGATGTGTTGTCCAATTTATTGTAACCACAGTCACTCCCAGATAGTCCCTTGGATGCTTTTAAAAACACAGCAGTGCAAGTTCCTTGACATTTATAGCCAGTTTTATTGCTTTGGCCGACCTTGCCGAAAAAACTGCAAGGTTGTCCAGGCAATCTCCAAGAATCAGAGACAATTAAACGGAAGGGGGGGGGGAAAGACTGAAATAAAAAGAAATTAATTGGCCAAAATGAAGAGAAACATTCAGGACCAAATTATGTACAGGAAAATGTATTTTGAATGTGTTTCTTTTGTATTATTTAATATTTCTCTGAAATAGTAACCATTTGTCTGAAATGATTTAGGGTCTCCTGCCTGAGCAGGGGGTTGGACTAGAAGACCTCTAAGGTCCCTTCCAACTCTGTTATTCTCTTCTCTTCATTTTCCTATTGTTTTCTATTCTATTCCTATCCTATCCTATTCTTCATTTTTCTATTCTATTCTATTCTTCATTTTTCTATTCTATTCTATATTTTTCTATTCTATTCTATTCCATTCCATTCCATTCCATTCCATTCCATTCCATTCCATTCCATATTCCAATAACTATTCTATTCTATTCTATTCTATTCTATTCTATTCTATTCTATTCTATTTTCCAATAACTATTCTATTCTTCTATTCTATTCTATTCTATTCTATTCTATTCTATTCTATTCTATTCTATTCTATTCTATTCTATTCTATTCTATTCTATTCTATTCTATTCTATTCTATATTCCAATAACCATTCCATTCCATTCCATTCCATTCCATTCCTTATCATCTTGGTTGCTCTTCTCTGCCCTTTTTCTAGAGCTTCAGCATCTAACTAAGTAACGTTGTAAGGAGTAGCACTGACGAGGTTACCTAGTTTGAGTCATGAAACGTCTGCAAGAAAACAAGCAAGCTCAGAGACCACCCGCCACCCTTCATTTCAACCTTGAGCTGCAAATATCCTCCTTCATTGGAAGCGCATATCCTTTAGCCCAAATTATATGTCCTATGATACTTGATCTAATGTTCTGCTGAAATCAAGATACATTATGTCCACAGCATTCCCCTGATCCACTGGAGAAGTTATTGGGGCACTTTCTTTTTTTAAAAAAATCTGCCTTGATAAATTCATGCTGTCATTGCATTTCCCCCCCCCACCCAAGGTATTTACACAATGCCTCTTCTGCGATATGAATCTTGAGCGTCAGACAGACTGATCCTCCTTCCCCGCCAACTTTTGAAGATAAGAATATTGTGATCAGATCTGTGCTAGGCTTTGGATTTGTGGAATACAAAGTGTTTGGGACCATGAAGATGCTACCTAGCACAGGTCAACTCCTCCTTAAAGTAGAGCTATGTATTTTCCTGGGATTGTAGGGCTGATTTTTGCAGCTACAGAAGGAGCATGCTTTGATTTGAAGAATTTCTGACAGGTGCTACGTGCCTATCCACACATGTTCCAAATCATTTTTCCCCCTCTTCCAGTCTGAACCGATGGGCACAATTATTATAACTTTCTGCCTCCTCTTCACTAGAGGAACTAACAGAATGACACAGAATCAAACGCAGCCTGAACAAAGTTCCACAATAACAGTTTTTAAAGATCTAATCAGACACCCACATTTTCTAATCATTAATTTGTGTCACAAATCAGTAGGTCCTCTTTTTATGTTTAGCCCAGCTGCAGTATTAAACAGTTACAGATCTGGGGCATCTTTTGAAAAATTACATGCCCGGCTTTCAAAAGTGATGCATATATTCAAAATATAGAGCCCAGATTAAGTTAGCAAAAAAGGAAAGAAAGAAAGAAAGAAAGAAAGAAAGAAAGAAAGAAAGAAAGAAAGAAAGAAAGAAAGAAAGAAAGGAAGGAAGGAAGGAAGGAAGGAAGGAAGGAAGGAAGGAAGGAAGGAAGGAAGGAAGAAAGGAAGGACGGAAGGAAGGAAGAAAGGAAGGACGGAAGGAAGGAAGGAAGAAAAAGAAAGAAAGAAAGAAAGAAAGAAAGAAAGAAAGAAAGAAAGAAAGAAAGAAAGAAAGAAGGAAAAGAAAGAGACAGAAAGGAAGGAAGGAAGGAAGGAAGGAAGGAAGAAAAAGAAAGAAAGAAAGAAAGAAAGAAAGAAAGAAAGAAAGAAAGAAAGAAAGAAAGAAAGGAAGGAAGGAAGGAAGGAAGGAAGGAAGGAAAAGAAAGAGACAGAAAGGAAGGAAGGAAGGAAGGAAGGAAGGAAGGAAGGAAGAGAAAGAAAGAAAGAAAAAGAAAGAAAGAAAGAAAGAAAGGAAGGAAGGAAGGAAGGAAGGAAGGAAGGGAAAGAAAGGAAGGAAGGAAGGAAGGAAGGAAGGAAAAGAAAGAAAGAAAGACAGACAGGAAGGAAGGAAGGAAGGAAAAGAAAGAAAGAAAGAAAGAAAGAAAGAAAGAAAGAAAGAAAGAAAGAAAGAAAGAAAGAAAGAAAGAAAGAAAGAAAGAAAGAAAGAAAGGCTTTCCATTGCCGGAATAAATTATTTACAATATGTGTGCCTCCCCTCCCAAAATACATTTCAGAAATTAATAATAAAACAGCCCCTGCTTTCTCATTGTCGCTGAGTTGTGTTAATGGTGAAGAAACCGCTCTAAAGACATAATTAAAGTCAGGGCTTTGTGCAATTTGCTACGGATTGGATTACATTACAGCAAAAAGTCAGTAATTTTTTATCGTTCACACTTGGGAAGCCAATACATAAGGATAGACCATAGTTAAAAGCGGAAATTTCTCAACACGTGAGCAAAAGAAAGAAAAGAAGAGTGGCAGGATCCTGTTCTTTCACACAGCCCTCTCCAACATCTCAACGAGGTTTCCTAGATATTTATCATTTAACGCATCCATAAGACCCCTCTGCATTTTGCATCCTGCAGCACATATAGGAAGGATAAAGGAAGCTGAGACGGATCACTTATTTTAATCGTCTACACACAGGTAGAGTGTGTATTTTGTCCTTTGGTTCAAAGGAAAGAGGCTTTATTTATCTCGGGGTGCGTTTGTGGGTCTCCCACGTGCCAAGCGCCAGGCTCTGGCGGTTATTAAAAATTCATTGGCAAACCCAAGAGGGTGCAATCCCTCAAGCAAAGGCTGCAAAAGGATGGTTTTCCATGCGCGCCTATCCAATGAAAGACCGAAATGCCCAAGAACCGAAAAATAGGCACCCAGCATCTAATCTAATCTAATCACACAAACACCAACCCCACCAGGTATGCCACCAGCCTGGCTCTCTGCAGATTGCAATGTCCTTGTATAATAAATAAACCTTTATTGTCAAAGTACAACATGTGTACATTGAGATTAGCTGAGCCTCCCCCCGTGTCCTAACCATACTGGCCATTTCAACCTTTTCTCCCCAGTCTTGACCCCTGAACCCTAAAGAGCAGAATTGTCAACCAAGGTGCCAATTTCAGCCAGCCGATTGCTGAAACCCACCCCCCAAACCCACCCACCCGTCACAGCCTGCCCCAACACACACACACACACACACACACACACACACACACACAGAGAGAGAGAGAGAGCAGGTCTCCTACCAGATAATAAACCACAACAGCTGCCGAATGTCAGAGGGGTCTTCGTGGAGCAAGACCCTCCATTCCCTGCTGGCTTTTGCAAGAGGGAGGGAGGGAGGGAGGGAGGGAGGGAGAGAGAGAGAGAGAGAGAGAGAGAGAGAGAGAGAGAGAGAGAGAGAGAGAGAGAGAGAGAGAGAGAGAGAGAGCAAAGGCGGAGGTGGGACTCTACTCACAGCGCAACGTCCTGGGTCCAGCTACTCCTGTCCAGCGGCCGTTAAGTGCCATGTCTCCGGAAACAAAACGGGAGGCATTCTCTGCCTTTTTATCGCACTTTGGAGGAGAAGGACCGCGGGGTCCCTCAGCCAGCAAAGCCTCGCTCTGCTCAGTCTCCGGGAAGGAAGGCAGGACAAAGACGCCGTTTGTGCTTTGCTTATTCAGCACACACCCAGCGCTGCTCTTCTATAAGTTTCTGACTCTTTTAAGAGCGACAAATAAGGATGTCTGTGTGTGTGTGTGTGTGTGTGTCTTCTCAGCCGGCAGGTCCAAGCAACAGCTAAGGAGGGTTAGGGTCTGCCTGGCTTCCCCAATTCAGCCCCCCTTCAGACCTTTGCATAGAAATCAGATAGCACAAAGCACAGTCACCCCACCCTCCCCTTCCTCAACCCAGTCCCCACCCCTCTTTTGGAGCTTCTCTCCTATTAAGCCCCCCCTGGGGAGTGGGGCTGACAGCTCATTGCTTCCGCATCAAGTTGGACCCATCAACTC
Source organism: Vipera berus (assembly GCF_964194415.1). Lineage (NCBI taxonomy): Eukaryota > Metazoa > Chordata > Lepidosauria > Squamata > Viperidae > Vipera > Vipera berus. Next base: position 78,119,059 of record NC_138209.1, on the reverse strand, counting down.
TCCCGCCAGATGTTCCAATTCCCACTTGGCTCAGGGGTGGGATGCAGTGCCCCGGCTTCCTCCTTGCTTTAAAACCACTCTAAAATAAAAATAATAAAATAAATAAAATAAAATAAAATAATAAATAGAATAAAATAAAAAATAAAAAAATAATAAAATAAAATAAAATGATAAAATAAAATGATAATAAAATAAAATAATAAGATAAGATAAAATAATAATAAAATAAAACAAAACAAAATAAAGATAAAAAAAAATCTCACGCCTCTCTCTGTCTAGGAAAAGATCTCAGCCACTCCTCCTGCTTCGCCCTGCCCCATCGTCATACATCTCTCTATTATTAAAAGGTCCCTCTCTCCCTCGTTGGATCGGCTGCTCGAATTAACTATTAAGGGCCTGGGATCAAAGTGTAAAAAAAAAAAAACCACCCTGCCAAAGAAATACACGTGGCTTTGCACAGCATTCATTGTGCAATCACTTCCTTTGTCCAGGAAAGACTTAAAAGATATTGTTTGATGCTACTATTAAAAAAAAGAAAAAGAAAGATCATTTATGTATGAATGTAAGCATGTGCGTATGATTTATTTGTTAAAATTTATTTATTTATTTATTTTTAAAATTCCATTTATATCCCGCCCTTCTCCGAAGACTCAGGGCGGCTTACAAGCTTAGCAGTAGCCTTCATTCTATGTATATGCCTGCTTATTTGCTGCCCGATTCGCCGTGGGGGTACTCTGGGCCGCAAATAAATTTAACAAATAATAAATAGATTATAGATAGATAGATAGATAGATAGATAGATAGATAGATAGATAGATAGATAGACAGACAGACAGACAGACAGACAGACAGAGAGTAGGCAGGCAGGCAGGCAGGCAGACAAGACGATAGATAGATAGATAGATAGATAGATAGATAGATAGATAGATAGATAGATAGATAGATAGATAGATAGATAGATGATAGATAGATAGATAGATAGATAGATACAGACAATATAGAGATATATAGAGAATAGAGATATATAGACAGATATATAGACAGATATATAGATAAGATATAGATAGATATAGATAGATATAGATAGAGACGATATAGAGATATATAGATGATAGATAGATACATATAGATAGCTAAGATAGATAGATAGATAGACTGACGATATAAATAGAGATAGATATAGATAAGATAGATAGAGAGATAGATATAGATAGACGATATAGACAGAGATACATAGAGAGAGAGAGAGAGAGAGATACTGGCTGGGGGATTCTGGGAGTAGCAATCCGCATGTCTTAAAGTGGTCAAGCTTCAGAAATGGTGCTTTATTATCCAAGATCAGAAGGGAAGACCTTTTGGGGATTAACCCATTTTATTAGAAGGCTCAAGCTTTTGAGATCCAGGGCTCACTTTATCGGGTGCTAAACTGATATAGGATTTGATGCGGGGGGGGGGGGGAGAAGAGGGAAATATAGGGTTGTTACGTAGATGCAGAACACATGCAAAACAGATTACAAAGCCTTCACTGCTAAACTGCTCCTACAGGTCGTCCTCAATTTACGACTAAGACGGAGCCCCAAATTTACATTGCTAAGTGAAACATTTGTTAACTGGGTTTTGTCCCACTTTATGACTTTTCTTCCACATTGGTTAAGCGAATCGTTGCAGCGGTTAAGTTAGTGAACCGGCATCCCTCATCGGCTCCGATTCTCAGAAGGTGGCAAAAGGGGGTCACGTGGCCTCACGACACTGCCACCGTCATAAATGTGAGTCGGTTGTCAAGCATCCGGATATACATCACGTGACCATGGGGGACGCTGGCAACGGTCGTAAGTGTGAAAAACGGTCCTAAATCGGAACTTTGATCAATCACTAAGCAAACTGTTGAAAAATCGAGGACTACATATAATGTTTTCTTAAAAAAAGCAAAAAAAAAAAAACAACAGTGTGCTATCGTGCCGACATTAAAAATAATGACAATAAAGGTTATCTAATCTAATCTATAAATAATTTGTCCATTGTTGACCGGAAGAAGAACGAACGATTGACGATCCAAGAGGAAGATTTAAGATTCTTCGTTGCTCTGATATTGCGGGAAAGGACTTTTGAAGGCCCACGTTGTAGACAGGATTTCGCTTCTATCAACTCCTTTGTAAGCTGCCTTTTCATGACAAGATAAAAAGGAATCTTGCTCACTCCGTTAAACATAACACTTGAAGCATCAAAAAGACACCTGAAGCCCCAAGAGCTTTTAATCCCAGCGCTTTTTGAAAATACATCAAGACTTCGCCAACGTACTTCAAGACACAGGATCAAGTGTTTTCTCATTGACACCCCCCCCAAATAAATCAAATACGGCACAGAGCGTGGGGTTTAATGGCAGCTAAAAATGTTAGTTAGTTAGCAGCTGAACGGTTTGCACAAGTAGCAAGGACGTAACTTAGAAAAATGAATATGTCCTAATCTTTAAAATGCCAGAGGAGGAGGAGGAGGAGGAGGAGGAGGAGGAGGAGGAGGAGGAGGAGGAGGAGGAGGAGGAGGAGGAGGAGGAGGAGGAGAAGCAGAAGAAAAAAAAAAAAGAAGAAGAAGAAGAAGAAGAAGAAGAAGAAGAAGAAGAAGAAGAAGACAAGTTGAAAGGGACCTTGGAGGTCATCTAGTCCAACCCCCTGCTCAGGCAGGAAACCCTATACCATTTCAGACAAATGGCTGTCCAGTCTCTTCTTAAAAATTTCCAGTGTTGGAGCATTCACCACTTCTGGAGGCAGGTCGTTCTATTTACCTATCTTGAAAGTTGCCAAGGTTGAGAATCACTGGAATAGAATATATTTATTACCATCTCTTGATGTTCCTGAGTCACCATTTCTTCAAATCGCATCCTACAGACCCAGTTCAGCAAGCATCTAGTCCCTACTATCAGAATTAGATGCTAAAATGAAACATTTCTCCATGGCTGTCCCAGAAAAGCAGATGGAGAAGACCACAGCAGGTGTTTTTGAGGTATCACCATGTAATGATAAACTGTAACATACGTAACGTACTTAAAAACGCAATTGAGTCACACAACAATGAGGACACAGAGATACATTCAATAGGATATTGGGGGCTACGTTTGTCTGACGTGCCTGCATTAACAACTGTCCATCTCGTAAAGAAAGGCAAAATATATTTCAAACTTACCGGCCATTATCTCGACCGACTCCCCAAACTCTGATGCTGACAATGGGCTGGGAATGAAGAATACTACGATCCATGGGGTCAACCAAATTTAGCATATCGTTCTCCAGGATAAGATACATGTCTTTTCCCTAAGTGAAAAGAGAGAGAGGAAGGAAGGAAGGAAAAAAAAATACTCAGCACAAATCTTTTTCACCCTGCAACACTTATTTCAGGAGGAGGAGGAGGAGTGTTTAAGAAAAATATAACCATGGGGTCCTTGGTGCTCTCCGAGCTTGGTGGTTTTTTTGCAGACGTTTCATGACCCAATTAGGGAACATCATCAGTGCTAGAAGGGACTGGGGTTTGTGGAGAGGAGGAGGAGGGGGAGGGGGAGGAGGAGGGGGAGGAGGAGGAGGAGGAGGAGGAGAACGACTGTGGGGTCCTTGGTGTTCTCTGAGCTTGGTGGTTTTCTTGCAGATGTTTCGTGACCCAACTAGGTAACATCATCAGAGTGAATCCCCCCTCTCTTCTAGTACTGATGATGTTACCTACTTGGGTCATGAAATGTCCGCAAGAAAATCACCAAATTCAGAGAGCACCAAGGACAATGCTGGTAAAAATGCTTGGTAAAAATGCAGGTAACCATCATCAGCGCCAGAAGGGATTAGGGTTTGCTGCAGGTACATAGTGCAGCTTCTACTACTGATGATTTTACCTAGATGGCTGGGGAATTCTGGGAGTTGAAGTCCACAAATTGCTTAAGGTCTAAATCTAGACCTCGGTCTAAATAAAAAGATCACAACTTGATGCGGAGTTCAGATCCCAGAATTCCCTGCAATAGCCACAGTAGTTGGGGAATTCTGGGAGTTGAAGGTGACCCATTTGGGAGTTCCCATGCAGGAAGCGTTCCCCTGAGGCTTTCCTAGAACCGTGAAGGCCTCTGGTTCCCATCACCATCACTAATGACAAAAGCCAGAGAGAAGTTGCTTTTGTCTACCATCTTTCCACCCAAAATACAAATACGATCAAGAAAGTATGGGCGTTGTCTATTCACACACAAACACACACACACACACACACAAAAGACCATCTCATGGAGAAGATTGGCCTGGCCTTCAAAGAAGCTGGAAAACCAAGGTGGCCACAAAGAAAGAAGACTTACAGCAGGGGTCTTCAAACTTGACCTTTTGATGACTTGTGGCCTTCAACTCCCAGAATTCTTCAGCCAGGCACGCTGGCTGAGGTATTCTGGGATTAAAGTCCACAAGTCATCAAAGGGCCACGTTTGAAGACCCCTGCTTGTGAACTTCAACTCCCAAAATTCCTCAGCCAGGCATGCTGACTGAGGAATTCTGGGAGTTGAAGTCCACAAGTCATAAAAGGGTCATAATTCCCTCACGCTGGCTGAGGAATTCTGGGAGTTGAAGTCCACAAGTCATCAAAGGGCCAAGTTTGAAGACCCCTGCTTGTGAACTTCAACTCCCAAAATTCCTCAGCCAGGCACGCTGACTGAGGAATTCTGGGAATTGAAGTCCACAAGTCATAAAAGGGTCATAATTCCCTCACGCTGGCTGAGGAATTCTGGGAGTTGAAGTCCACAAGTCATCAAAGGGCCAGGTTTGAAGACCCCTGACATAGACAAAATGGAGACATTTCTTACCTCTCCCCAAATGCCCACGGTATCTCTTATGTCATTTTTGCAGTACGAGAGTTGCCGGATGCAGTTGTTTACCGCCACGCTGCTTTTTCCAGGCGCTAAATCTTCCTCTCCCATCTCTACCCACCCCAAGGAACGGACAGCAAAGCACTGCAAAGAGACCAGATCCCAGGAATAACGTTTTGGATCTCACGGATCTCCACCTCATGAGGTAACATTTGTTAGACAGAATTCAGCAATTACGAACGGCGCTGAAAAAAAGCCACTTTCGGCCGTTTTTTCCACACTTGTGACCGTGCGATCCCATGATCAAAATTCAGACACTTGGCGCCTGGCTCATATTTATGATGGTTGCAATATCCCGGTGATCAACTTTTGCGACCAAGTGACGAGTCCATTGGGAAAGCCAGATTCACTTACGAAGCGTGTTACTAAATTAAAAAATGAAGTGACCTGTGGCAAGGGAGCCCGTATAATGGGGCTCCCTTAAAGCCCTCCTCGCTTAGCGACAGGAATTTCACACTCCCTCGTGGTCGTAAGTCGAGAACTACCTCTCTTCATGCCGAAGAAGGCAACATAAAATTTACTAGATTATTTTCGAAATTATTGAATGAATAGTTCGCTTTTGTAAGCTTGCAAAATTTGTTTGTCGGGTCCTTCATTCCTGACTCGGAAGATCAGACAGTTGAACCAAATGTTTCTTTTAATCTCACGAGCAGTAGGTCAAAACATTTGCCTTATTTGTTTTTTATTCTTCTTTCATTTTCCACCAATTTTAGGTCTTCCATGCACGCTGAGGCCCTTTTAACCTGCAAGGAGGAATATTTCTCACGCGCTGCTTGTTCTTACCAAGCGAGGTAAAATAATGAGATTATGAAATTTAGTGTGGAGGAAACCAAAGCTTTATACTTTGTAAAGGTAAAGGTAAAGGTTCCCCTGCACATGCGTGCTAGTCGTTTCCGACTCTAGGGACCGGTGCTCTTCTCCGTTTCAAAGCCGAAGAGCCAGCGCTTGTCCGAGGACGTCTCCGTGGTCATGTGGCCGGCATGACTAGACGCCAAAGGCGCACGGAACGCTGTTACCTTCCCACCGGAGTGGTCCCTGTTTTTCTACTTGCATTTTTACATGCTTTCGAACTGCTAGGTTGGCAGAAGCTGGGACGAGTAACAGGCGCTCACTCTGTTACGCGGCACTCGGGATTCGACCCGCCAAACTGCCGACCTTCTGATCGACAAGCTCAGCATCCTAACCCACTGAGCCACCGCGTCCCTAGTATACTTTGTACAAATGTACAAATGTACTGGCTCAAAAACAGTCCTTGTGAAAGAGACCTTGGAGTCCCAGCGGAAGTTCAATTAAATATGAGCTTGGCTGCATTAACAGAGGGATAGAATCAAGATCCTTTGAAGTGTTAAGACCACTTTACAAGGCCTGGGTAAGGCCACACCTAGGACACTGCATCCAGTTTTGGTCACCACGTTACAAAAAAAGTGTTGAGACTCTGGAAAGGATGCAAAGAAGAGCAACTAAGATGATTAGGGTACTGTGTGTCATTCATATAGTGCGGGGGGTGGGAATCAGCTAATACTTAGTAAGATTGTAACTATGGGTAGTGTGTAAAACACTGAAATACATATGAACAACTGTTGCAGGAATTGGGGATGTCTAGTCTAATGAAGAGAAGAACCAGGGGTGACATGATAGCAGCCTTCCAATATCTCAGGGGCTGCCCCAAAGAAGAGGGAGCCAAGCTATTCTCCAAAGCACCAGAAGGCAGAGCAAGAAGCAACGGATGGAAACTAGTCAAGGAGAGAAGCAACCTGGAACTGAGGAGAAATTTCCTTAAAGTGAGAACAATTAACCTGTGGAACAACCTGCCTCCAGAAGTGGTGAATGCTCCAACACTGGAAGTTTTTAAGAGACTGGACAACCATTTGTCTGAAATGGTATAGGGTTTCCTGCCTGAGCAGGGGGTTGGACTAGAAGACCTCCAAGGTCCCTTCCAACTTTGTATTATTATTATTATTGTTGTTGTTGTTGTTGTCTTAAGATTCCAATGAAAAACTAAGCAGAATGGCCAAGGTTTCACTGATCTTTTTTTTTCATTATTTGTTCCAGTCCGCAACTAAATATTATTTTTCATCCCCTCCAACTTGTACTCGTTCAAAGGTGAGACTTCATTTCCCCCCCCCCCTAAGGACGAGAAATTTTTAGCAGACACCATTTTCGCCCCCAAATTTTATTCGCGAATGAAATGAGAATGGAGCGAACAAAAGACAAGCAGAGAAAGAACAAACTTTGCGAGTCCAGAAAGGACAGCCAATAACCACTTAGGGACGAAAACAATCAAATGGTAGCGAGGCATCCAAGACAGAGAGCTGCAATTAAATAAATGGGACCAGCCACGGATAAAACAAAGGCCATCTTTAATCCTCAAAACAAAAGGAAACAATTGTTTAGGATCTGTCGTACAATCACAGCACAGAGACTTGACTGCATGATGTAATAACATGAAAAGAAAAAGAAAAAAAAAACAGTGTAGGCAAAGTTATCCAAAGTAGACATCAATACTCATAGTCCTCTACTTACAACAATTTGTTTAGTGACCATTCAAAATGACAATGGCACTGAAAAAGTGAAAAAGCGACATTTTTTATTATTATTATTTTAATTCCATTTATATCCCGCCCTTCTCCGAAGACTCAGGGCGGCTTACAAGCTTAGCAGTAGCCTTCATTCTATGTATATGCCTGCTTATTAGGGCTTTCACACACACACCCCAAGCGGCATTATTACAAAGTCAGCTTATTGCCCCCAACAATCTGGGTCCTCATTTTACCTACCTCGGAAGGATGGAAGGCTGAGTCAACCTTGAGCCTGGTGGGACTCGAACCTGCACTAATTGCAGGCAGCTGGTGTTACTTAAGGAGGCATCAGCCCACTGCTCCACCAAGGCTCTGACCCGTTTTTCACACTTACGACCGTTGCAGCCTCGCCATTGTGATCAAAATTCAGACACTTGGCAGCTGACTCATACTTATGACGGTCGCAGTGTCCCAGGGGGTGGTTGTCACACGATCCCCTTTTGCGTCCTTCTGACAAGCCAAGTGAATGGGGAAGCCAGATTCGCTTAACAACTGGGTGACTAACTTAAGAACCGCAGTGATAGCAAGAAAGGTCATAAAACCTGAGCTGAACTCTAAAGATTCTCTTCTATCAACAGAACAGAAAATCGAAATGACTAAGGGGCATATTGAATTACTTTTGAGGAAAACCGCTTGGCCAAACATCCAGAACATTTTACAATATTTGATAGCTGGTAGGAAATAATTATAACGTTTGTATGAATCTACGACGCTACGGTGTTGGACCAGGAACTGGAAAACCCACATTTAATATTTCTTATTATTCCAGTTCCATTAGAATACTGTCTTGACTGACCCTCGCATAGTCACTGAGGAAAAAATTGGTTTATTGTTGTTCGTAAGGGGTTTAGTTTTGTAGGTTTTTAAAATGTAGGTTTTTATATCATTTTTACCTTTGATTTAGAGCCACCTAGAATTAGTTACCCAACAGAGGGGGAGACCTGTAAAAGGCTCTAAATAAATAAAAATCTGAATCCATATGCAAGGATTTAAGCCTGACAAATGTGCGAATTTTAAAAAGTGTTAAATAAAAAACACCTTGAAGAGCTAAATTTACCAGAGGCATATGGCTTACTTTGCAAATGTAATTGAAGGGGAAAAAAAATATACGCGATCATATTCTTAGTAACTGCTGTTTGTTTTACCAGCTTTAATTAGGGAGCTTCTGCCTCGGAGCTGCCAATATTACAGATGTACCAGCATAGCTTAAATCTGGAAGTTGTGGGGGGTTATTTTATACTTTTAAAGAAAAAAAAACGTTTCGGGAATCCAGCCTCCTTAGAACAGAGGTCTTCAACTTCACCATTTTAAGACTTGTGGACTTCAACTCCCAGAATTCCCCAAGCTGCCTGAGGAATTCTGGGAGTTGAAGTCCACAAGTCTTAAAGTTGCCAGGTTTGGGGACCTCTTTTGCGACTTTCTGACAAGCAATGGGGAAGCCAGATTGACTTAACAACCGTGTTACTAACTTAACACCTACATACTTAACACATGCATGCATGTGTATATATGTATGTGTGTGTATGTGTGTGTGTATACACATACACACATGTGTGTGTCTGTATATGTATGTATATGTGTGTATGTGTGTGTGTATACGTGTGTGTGTTTGTATATATATATATATATATATATATATATATATATATATATGTATATATATATGTATATATATGTATATATGTATATATATGTATATATATGTATATATATATATATATATATATATGTATATATATGTATATATATGTATACATATATAATATGTTGAATAAATATGCCTAAATGTAAAGGTATGATGATACTGGATATAAATCAGTGGTTAAAAGCATTCAGTTTCTAGGCCATGATTAATGCAAGATTAATGTTTATTTTTAAAGGCACAGAAACGTTCATTCTTATTTAATTCTTAATCCTTCTTTAACACTACTGCCACCTTGTGACTCTCTCCCTGAACTACATCCAATTAGCAACTCCCAAAATCAAGGGCTGGATTGATTTTAATTTGAGAGCATCGACAAGCTTTGGGATATGATGTGGCTGTAAATATTTGCCATTTAAAAAAAATAAAAAAAAGTAAAGAGAGCAGCCTTGAATATTTTCAGAGTCCAGAATGCCTAAAAGACAACTGATGAGGTTCCCAAACCAGCTGGGGAAAAAAACCTTAAGTAAATTTGGGTGGCTCCGTTTTAATTTCAAACAACAGTCAGCAGTTAACAGTTTGCATATTTCAAATTAATCTGCAAGGATTCCTCTCTTAAATTCCTGGTCATCTCTGTGGCTCCCCCCCCCCCCAGAACAGTTCAACCATATCACTAATGTCCCTCTGGAGAGAAAGAGGTAAACCTCTGTTTAACTAATTTATTTATTTAGACAATTTATATAGCTGCCTACTCGCTCACTGATCCCCTTTTACGACCTTCTGACAAGCAAAAGCCAATGGAGGAACAAGAAACAAGTGCAGTGATTCACTTAACAACCGTGGTAAGAAAAGTCCTAAAATGGGGCAAAGCTCCCTTTTTTTTAAAAAAAAAAATCCCATTTATATCCCGCCCTTCTCCGAAGACTCAGGGCGGCTTACAATCTAAGAAGCACAAATCAATGTGCTTAGCAATAGCCTTCATTCTATGTATATGCCTGCTTATTAGGGCTTTCGCCCCGCACAAGCGGCATTATTACAAAGTCAGCTTAATTGCCCCCAACAATCTGGGTCCTCATTTTACCTACCTCGGAAGGATGGAAGGCTGAGTCAACCTTGAGCCTGGTGGGACTCGAACCTGCACTAATTGCAGGCAGCTGGTGTTACTTAAGGAGGCATTAGCCCATTGCTCCACCAAGGCTGTCTCACTTAACTGTACAAATTTTGAGCCCAATTGCCATTGTAAGCTGAGAACTACCTGTAATTATATTTATGACTTTCCTTTGAAAGCAGAATTAATCGTGAGAAATGCTCTTTTATAAGATTTACTTCTTTGCAAATCAGTATTCCCCACCACCACTATTATTTCAGTTAAAGCAACATTTCTTTTCCTGTAGATTTTCTCTATTTTTCACTCAAGTCTGAAAAGATTAGTTTCCAAAGAGACAATAGCATATCATTTCTGGTAGAAACGTAAAAGCTGAATGAGAAATGAATTTTTCTCGTTCCGTACGGGATATTTCGTTATACAGAGAATTTTTATTTTTCCCTCGGTCAAACTTTGTAAGGTGTCACATTAAGATAAAATGTCTTCATTATTTTTCCCCCCCTTACCATAAATATCTAGCATCCTGCATTTAGGTTTGCATTCATTTTAGAACACATATTAGCAATAATGTAAGACAGATTGAATGTAAACCACACTGTCTGTAGACCCATTTTTCTACTTCTGCATTCTTGCCTTACTTTCTTAAAAGGTTTTTCTGCCAGATTGTGGCTTTCTCTGCATCAGAAGGCACAGGAGAAATTCTTGTAATGTGATCATCATTAAATGAAAAAAAAAAGATGACACATTAAATAATAGTTAAATAAATATCTATTCAAAAGAATATTTTTTTTAAAAAAACACAACAACAGTATTTAAAATGAATGCTCCAACACTGGAAGTTTTTAAGAAGAGACTGGCCAGCCACTTGTCTGAAATGGTATAGGGTTTCCTGCCTGAGCAGGGGGTTGGACTAGATGACCTCCAAGGTCCCTTCCAACTTATTATTACTAAAAAAAAAAAAAACAGAAAAGAAAAAAGGAACCAGCATTTCTTTTACAAGTCTTTCCATTTATTCTGGTCGTGCAAGAGGTCCTGCAAAAATTAGTTTCGGATCCCACACAAATCGACTAAAATACATTAAGCTGTTATTCAGCCTTGCTAGACATACAATGTGCTAGCCTCGTGAGCTGCATAAATACACTAAATCCATAAAAAAATACTGAATAGCAGAATAAAAGAGCTGGTAGGGACCTTGGAGGTCTTCTAGTCCAACCCCCTGCTCAGGCAGGGAACCCTATACCATTTCGGACAAGTGGCTGTCCAGTCTCTTCTCAAAAACCTCCAGTGTTGGAGCATTCACCACCTCTGGAGGCAGGTTGTTCCACTGGTTAATTGTTCTAACTGTCAGGAAGTTTCTCCTTAGTTCCAGGTTGCTTCTCTCTTTGGTTAATTTCCATCTGTCCTGCCTTCAGGCGCTTTGGAGAAGAGCTTGACTCCCTCTTCTTTGGGGCAGCCCCTCAAAGATTGGAAAACTTCTTTTCATTAGGTTAGACCAGACATGTCAAACACAAGGCCCGGGGGCCAGATCCGGCCCGCGAAGTGGTTTCATGCGGCCCGCGAAGCCATCCTGGAAACAGTGAGGGAACGGCCCCCACTGCCTTGGCCCTGGCCCAGAGACCCTCCTTCTGCCAGAGACCCTCAGATCTGTCCCACTCCTGCCCAGGACCCCATAGGCACCCTTGATGCAAACGATGTAGAGCTGGCCATGCCCACCCAGTAGGCCATATGCACTCTAGCCACGCCCACCCAGTAGGCCACGCCCACCCTGGCCACACCCACCCGGCCCCTTGAGGGCAACCGCAATGCTGATGCGGCCCTCAATGAAATTGAGTTTGACACCCCTGGGTTAGACATACCTAATTGGGTATTTTACAACGGCACTGAAAAAAGTGACTTATGACCAGATTATCACAGTTATGACCCATCCAACATCTCCACGGCCACACGATCAACATTCTTGGCAAATGACTCCTATTTACGACGGTTGCAGTGCCCCGGGGTCACGTGATCCCCCTTTTGCGAACCCCTGTGGCCAGAAAGGTCGTAAAACGGGGCAAACTTCGCCAAACAGCTGCCTCGCTTAGCCACAGAAACACGGGGTCTCAATTTGTGCTCGTAAGTGGAGGACTATGTGTGTCTCGCTCACTGACCTTAGCCTCCGGATCGCTGTTGATGCTACCAGAATCATGTTCGTCACACTGCGGAGGATTTCTGTGGAATTAAACAACAACAACAAAAAAGGAGAATCTTCTGTTAGGCCGAGGTTCCGATATACATCGACAAAGTCAAGGAAATTCCAATGTACACCAAGTGACACCAAAGGGAGGGGAATGTTTTAAATCTGACACGGGCAGTTCCAAAATGCTTGGCAGAGGCTGGCGGTGCGCTTTGGCACCTTTGAATGGGGTCCTGCACATAAGACGGCCCACTGCAGCGTAACCGAAATAGAATTGCGCCTTTTGTACTGAGCCGTAAGAATGTCATAAAAAAATTAATGACCGATACAGCCGCCAGGACTTGGTTCGAAATAATTCATCCTAACCTCTGTAACTGTCAAGGTTAAACAACAACAACGCACAACTGAAGACTACGTGAAAATGAAAAATTAACCTAAGAGAAACATTCGCAGCCTGCATTATCATCATCATCATCATCAAAATGATAATGATCATCATCATCATCATCATTCCTTTCCTTCTTTCTCACACTCTTTTGCGGGAATTAACGGGTCTGGGGTAAAATGGGCAGCCAATTAATTTGATAGATTAATAAATAAATCCAAATAATCATCCTCAAATTCAGGTAGTCCTCAGCTAACGACTGTAATGGAGCCTGCCCATTACAGTCTTAAGTCGTGAGAGTCAAAAAAATAAATAAATAACGGACCAACCTGATTTTACAGTCTGTTTTGGCCACAGCTATTAAGTGAATCCCATGGTCATTAAGCAAATCTGCCCCCCCTCCCGTGAACTTTGCTTGTTGGAAGACACTCTCTCTCTCTCTCTCTCTCTCTCTCTCTCTCTCACACACACACACACACACACACAGAGGACGCTACAATGGTTATAATTACATGCTGGGTTGCCAAGCGCCCAAATCCAGATCATGTAACCATGGGCACACGGTAACAGTTGTTAAGTGTGAGGACCGGTTGTAAATAATGTTTTTTTCCCATCACAACTCTGAACAGTGCACTAAACAAACGATTGCAATCTGAGCACTTGTGCAAGCAAAGGAATTTCTGCAGGAGAAGAAGAGGCAGAAAACTACGTGAAAATGGGGTTGGAGTCAAAAGAGGAATCAGCCTGGAATCATTACGTTGCCATAAGTGGTCTAAGTCGGGGGTCCCCAACTTGTGGGCCGTGGCCCCCACTACCGGTCCATGGACTATTCACAACCGGGCTGCGCGAGTGGCTGGCTGATGCGGGTGCATGCATGGGCACGCACAGCCCCACTCACGCGAGCGTTGCAGGCGCTCGGGGCCTCACTCGCGCAAGTGTCGCAGGTGCTCGCGGCGTCACTCACGTGAGCATCACAGATGCTCGCGGCCACTCACGCGAGCGTTGCAGGTGCTCGGGGCCTCACTCGCGCAAGTGTCGCAGGTGCTTGCGGCGTCACTCACGTGAGCATCACAGGTGCTCTCGGCCCCACTCAAGCAACGGGTGCTCCTGCGCGCGTGCACGTTCAAGCACCTACCCCTCCCACAAAACCAGCCCCTCTTTCCCCCCTAACCCCGGGAAGGTTGGGGAACCCCTGGTGTAAGTCCAAACCCCCTTTAAGTTCTGTTGACTTTTATCTAGCACCAATTTAGCGCTGTCAGTTGACCAGATTCTTTGAGCACTAAATCGTCGTACGTGGCGCTCCATGCGGTGGTCCCGGTTTTTCACCCCCGACAATCTCGCCACCTGGTCCACCATCCTCTCCTCTTTCTCACCTGAGCTTCAGGGAAGCGTATCGCAAAGTAGCCCCTTCAAACTCTTTCAAACTGGGGTCCGGGTTCACCGTGGCTGCGTGAAGGTCCTACAGGAGGATGAAAAACGGCGCGTTAAGCCCGCTTGGCCGAGAACACCTTTCCCTTTTTAAAGGGGGGGGGAAACAACAACAACAAAACAATATGCTCGGCAGACACACAAGCATGCATGTGTTGTTCACAGCACAGTTGTTAAGGGCAAGCACGTGTGGATGACCAATGAGCAAATCCAGGCTGTGTGGGGGGAAAAACAGGCGCCAGGAACCCAGTTTTTTTTTTGGGGTGGGGGGGTTTCCAACCTGGCTTGGCAAAGCTCACATTCATTTGGCTGATTTGTTATCACGAGTGATATGGGGGGAGGGGAGAACAGCCCACACAGCTACAGCCATGCAAAATGCAAATCGTATTTTTTTTTTTACAAAAAAAAAAAAGGAAAAAGAAGAAAAAAAAAGCTGAAATGAGTATCAAAAGCTCTTCTAAAAATCTGACCAGATACTTGCCTTCCATATGTCACTATTAATCTTTCCCCCATTCAGCACCGCAAAATTGCTCCAGGGCTGTTTCTAGATATATATATGTGTGTATATATATGTATATATATATATATATGTATATATTCACACAGGAAGAAGCATATTGATTTTTTTAAAAAAACAAATAAATAAACAGGAAGGGCGCGGAAAGGGAGGGAGGGAGGGAGGGAGGGAGGGGACAAAAAAACACAGAAACACCTTTGTTAGCACCGATATTTAAAGGCTGGGTTAAGGGAACATAACACCTCCAATTTTTCACGGAAATGTAAAGCAGATTCAAAGCGGGAGGCCCGAGCACACTGTTACAAAAACCCCAGGAAACCCACAACGAACGCAACGCGCTCCCCCACTCTCCGTGGCTGTGCTTGCTGGTAGGCCAAAAGAATTGTTCGGCGTTGCTATCACACGTTTAGCAAACGCGTTTTTGTGGAGGCGTATCCGAAGCTTGGTTGCCTAGCTTGGCCGTCTCAGAGCCAGTCCCAATACAATGGTATTTATTTGGAAGTAAGGAAAAAGAGAGAGGGGGGGGGAGCAAAGGTTGCCGAACGTTGTTTTGCAGACCACTTGTAAATCAGGGAAGATGCCTTCCTACGAGTAGGTTTTCCTTTGCTGCACATACATGTAATGTAAGGAGGAGGAGGAGGAGGAGGAGGAGGAGGAAGGGGGCTGTCTGTGCCATTGTTAAGTTAGTAACACGGTTGTTACGTGAATCTGGCTTCCCCATTTCCCGAAGGTTGCAAAACGGGACCACATGACCCCAACTGTCATGAATCTGAGTCGGCCGCCAAGCGTCTGAACTTTGATTCGCGTGAGCCTGGGGGAGGCTGCGACTGGTCCTAAGGGTGAAGAAACGGTCGTAAGTCCCTAAACTTCGAACAAACTTTGGTAAGCCGAGGATTATCTGCGGTTGGCAGGACTGCCTCTTTGGGAAAGCGTTTGCCCACGGCGCGCCTGGGGGGATGCGGGCAGCCTAAGCGTCAATTATAAATGTGCTTTTACAACTCCTTTCCGCCTGCCTGGTCTATATCCCCTGGTTGCCTCACCTCCTCAACTGTCCCCTGCACGCTGCCTTGCGAAAAAGGCAATTTTAACGAGAACGAGGTCAAACCCACCTGACTGTTCCATGCCTTCAAAGCCAATCAAAGTTAAGGAGACCTTAAAATTAACTTGTCTGTCCCAGTTACGGACGGACGTTCATCAGAGGCGCCTAGTCTAGCGATGACGGACCTTTTAGAGTCCGAGTGCCCAAATCACAACCTAAAACCCACTTATTTATCGCAAAGTGCCAGGGCCGCATCAGCATTGTGGTGCCCTCGGGGGGGGGGCAGGGAGGCACCTCTGAGTGCCACCTCTGGCCCGCAAAATCCAGGGGTGCAAAATGCCACCGTGTTGCAAGGCGCAAAAACGGCTGCCACCGCACCGCAGGGTGCAGATACAAGGCGCTGCACCACACAAGAATGGGGCAGGGCTAGTATCACGCAGGCACTAGCCCCGCCCCATTTGCAGCACGTGCATGCTCGCGACCCCTTGCACGCATGCACGCATGCACGCATGTAAAATGCTTCCCTCTCCCTTTCTTCCAGTCCTCCAATCGACAGTGGTTGGTGACCTCTGCTCTACCACCTCTACTTGAGTTTGCTCCAGGCGGCGGTGGCAGCCTGATGGACCTGCTGCTGGCGACGGTGGCGCGTGTGCCAACAGAGAGGGCTCTGAGTGCCGCCTCTGGCATGTGTGCCACAGGTTCGCCACCACTGCCCTAGTCTGTAGCTCCTCAGCAACGGAGCTGCTCCTCAAAGACTTTGTCCAAGTGGGCTTGACGGAAGACAACCAACTGATTATCAATTGATACGGTTTTATAAAAGGCCATTTATTCCTTAGCGAAAAGCCGGAGCTCGCCCAGATGAATGCCATCTTCAAAATGTATTATTTTTCCGCTGTCTTATCTCACGTCAGAAATGAACACGCTAGGAAAAGGGGAATTCTTAATTCTTAATTCAGTACGGGTGGCTTGGGACTTGCAACAATTCGTTTAGTGGCCGTTCAAAGTTGCAACGGCAAGGAGAAAAGGGACTTAGGAGCACTTTTTGCACTTAACGACCGTTGCGGCCTCCCCCTGGTCACGGGATCAAAATTCAGAGGCATGGCAACTGGCTCCTCTTTACGACCGTCGTCCCAGGATCATGTCAACCCCTTTTGCGACCGTCTGACAAGCAAATTAAATGGGGAAGCCAGATTCATTTCACAACCATGTTACTAAGTTAGTGACTCACTTTGTAACCGCTGTTAGGTGATATAAAAAATGGGGTAAAACTCACTTAACAAACGTCTCACCTAACGACAGAAACTTTAGGCTCAACTGCGGTCATAATTTGAGGACTGCCCTGTATTTTAAGTAATTAAAATGATTTAAAAGGATTAAAAGCTATTATTAGATGTTTATTATTGTGGGGGGGAAACGGGAGGAGGAAATTGCATTGGATATGTTCGAGGCCTTGAGTTGTTGGCCGGGATCAAAATAAATAAAATATATATCAGCAAAAACGGTCTGGAATCCTGTCAGACTGAGGGAGGCAGTGAGTAAACCCTATTAATTAAGAAAACCATACATTTCATACATTGACTGATAAAAAAATAATAACGAAGGTGATGTATGTGGTTGCAATAATTCGCAATCTAACAAGGATTCACAACAGCGCAATATCTCCTATTGTGGATCTTCTGAAGATCTGTGGCATTGTACGCTGATATTCTGTGACTTACTAAATATTATGTTTTATGAATATTCTTTTAGCAACCACAGACATTTGTTAGATGATAGGGGGGAAAAAGGCAATCACTTCAGGGATATTGACAGTTGATGGCTTTGCCATTATTATTATTATTATTATTATTATTATTATTATTATTATTATTATTATTATTAATAATAATAATAATAATAATAATAATAATTTGAATATTCAGTCAATTTGAATGTTCAGTTAACTGAGATTCAAGTTTAATGAATAAAATAATAGCAATAATAACAATAATAACAATAACAATAATAACAATAACAACAATAACAATAATAATAATACCACCACCACGACCTGGCCATCGAAACTGCGTGATTATGGATGAAACGTGGAACAGTGATACCCATTGTCATCGGGGCACTGGGAACTATGTCCAAAAACTTTGCAAAACACATCAAGAAACTGCAGCTTCCTGCAATAACTCCAGCAAAGCTACAAAAAACTGCGCTACTCGGAACATCTTACATTTTAAGGAGACACCGGGTTGATACCTAGGATGCTGGCAGCAACCCGTGTCAGGCATCAGCGCCAGTCAGTTTGAGTGTTCAGTTGACTGAGTTTCATGTTTTATGAATAAAAGCTTAATAATAATAATAATAATAATAATAATAATAATAATAATAATAATAATAATAATAATATCACCACCTAGAATGCTGGCAGCAGCCCATGTCAACCATTTATTTATTTATTTATTTATTTATTTATTTATTTTTGGGACTTATATGCCGCCCTATCTCCCGAAGGACTCAGGGCGGCTAACAACAATAAAAAACAACAATACAAAAATTAAAAAAGAATTAAATAACAGCCCCAAAATAAATTAACTACACAGTTAAAAAATTAAAAATTAAAACATATTTAAAAACCCATCATCAATCCAGGTCAGCCTGAGTGTTCAGTTGACTTGAGTTTCATGTTTAATGAAAATAATAACATTAACAATAATAATAATTAACAATGTTGGAAGGGACCTTGGAGGTCTTCTAGTCCAACCCCCTGTCTAAAATAAACTTATGGAATTGTTTGTTTGTTTTTTCTTAAAATAAAATGACACTTTCATTTTTTAAAAACATGACTGTAGGAGGCACTCAACCTTACCTCGGTTTCTGGACTAGGCGAGGGGGTGAGAGAACTCAAGGAACCGCTCCTTGAGCATTGAAGATCCGTGGGCACGGAGATGGGGCGCTCCCATTGGGTGGTCCCTGTGGGTATGTGCCAGTAATAGACCCCCGCTATATCGCTGATCTTCTTCCAACCCGGTGGAAGGTCAGGATCGGACTGAAACGAACGGTCGCTCCAAATATCTGCTGGGAAGAAAAATACACCCAAGAGTCTCTTTAACTGCGAAGGTTCAAGAAATTGGGGGGGGGGGGAGTGTCTAATACATCCAGATCAAGGCTGTCCCAAAAGCGCTTTCTTGAAAAGCAACTGGACTGTTTTTTTTTCACTTGAAGACGTTTCGCTTCCCGTCCTAGAAGCTTCTTCCGTTTCTGACTGAACGGTGGAGGCTGGAAGGATTTATATTCCTTGCAGTCATCTGGTCGTTAGTACTCCTGAACTTTCCGCAGTTCCAAGAAGGCTCCACACCCATTTGCACTATTCAGGTGACCCTTGAGGGCACAGATAAACCTCCAAGGGGTCTCCACAACTCTCAGAAAGAGCGCGAACGTCCAGAGGACTGTCAGGGATAGAAATCCTTCTATCCTTCCCCATTCGGTCAGAACGGAAGAAGCTTCTTGGATGAGTAGTGAAATTGTCTTCGAGGCAAAGCAAAGTCCGGCTGCCTTTCGAAAAAGCACCCTTGGGAGAAAATGACCATTCTATCAGCAAAGCAAGGCTCATCGTTTCTGAAATATTTCTTCAGCTAATCAGAAAAAAGGTGAGCAAAAAAAAAAAAAATAGGAGCAGGAACAACTTTCGACTTCCTGCTGGCTTCCCCATTGACTTAAGTTTTCTTCGTGGGAAGCTGGCAGGGAGCGTGGGAAATTATAGTCATGTGGCCACGGTCGACCACGGTAGAGAACGATGCTGCAGCTGCCCTGAAGCATCCACAATTTTGCCAAATTTCAATGAGGTCTGAATTTTGGATGCATTCCATACCATAGTACCTAGGTTATTTGGCGCCCAACTTCCAAATCAGTCCCACAAATTTAGAAACAGCAAGGAAGGCCAATTCAAGAGTGGGAGCACTCTGCCTAAAATGACTGGGCTGTTTTCAAGTAATTGACCCAATGAAGTTGGCTGCTAGGCACTCCCAGCTGTGTGACACCACACAAGAGGTATGGCAACATTCGGTCCCTTGCTATTGCAAATACTAGCTATGGAGCCAGGAAAAACGAATCAGCGCAATTCCAGCTCAGATAACTAAACCCTGTGAAGGCAAAATTATACAAAGCTGCTCATAATGGTTTGATTTTTCCTCCTCCCCACCCCCATGTCAAACAACCGAACAAAGATGAAAGGAACACAGCAATAATTGTTCACGGTTTACAGCCCGGCACACCAGAAACAAATCAGAAATTCAATTTCTTTCACTTGGAAACGAAATGCAGAACCAGCAGCCCGGCTAAGCCAGAAAAAAAGAACAATGTCAATAAAGCTAATAAAAGGCAACATGGATCTGAAAGCAGCTTCTGCATTACAGTCATAAACATCTCCAGTTCCCCCCCAAAAAGACAAAATGTTTTGGGGAGACTCTCGCTAAGGGAAATGCCGACTTATTGAATCAAAATTAGGACGGGTTCCTTCAGTCGGCAGGTCGTCCTCAACTTACGACTTAGCAACATTTTGGTTGCTAAGTGAGACATTTGTTGTTCAGTGCATTTTGCCCCGCTTTATGAGCTTCCTTGTCCCAGTTGTTAAGCGAGTCACTGCAACTGTTAAGTTAGTAACACGGCTGTGAAATGAAACTGGCCTCCCCATGGACTTTGCTCGTTGGAAGGGATCACGTGACTCTCTGTGGACACTGCAAACAGTCATAAGTACATGCCAGTTGCCGAGCCTCTGAATTTTGATCATGTGATGACCACAGGGGACGCTGCAACAGTCCTAAGTGTGAAAAACGGTCATAGAAGTCCCTTTTCCAGTGCAGCTGTAACTTTTGAGCAGTCACTAAATGAACTGCTGTAAGTTGAGGACTATCTGCATAGTATTTTAAAGCAGGGATCTCCAAACCTGGCAACTTTAAGACTTGTGGACTTCAACTCCCAGAATTCCTCAGGCAGCTTGGGGAATTCTGGGAGTTGAAGCCCACAAGTCTTAAAATGGTGAAGTTGAAGACCTCTGTTCTAAGGAGGCTGGATTCCCGAAACGTTTTTTTTTTCTTTAAAAGTATAAAATAAGCCCCCACACCTTCCATATTTAAGCTATGCTGGTACATCTGTAATATTGGCAGCTCCGAGGCAGAGGCTCCCCAATTAAAACTGACAAACGAACAGCAGTTACTAAGAATGTGACCGCGTATATTTTTTTGATCACGTGACCACGGGGGAATGCTGCAACAGTCCTAAGTGTGAAAAATGAATGGAATGGAATGGAATAAATATTGGAGAATAGAATAGAATAGAATAGAATAGAATAGAATAGAATAGAATAGAATAGAATAGAATAGAATAGAATAGAATAGAATAGAATAGAATAGAATAGAATAGAATAGAATAGAATAAGAGGAGAAGAGAAGAGAAGAGAAGAGAAGAGAAGAGAAGAGAAGAGAAGAGAAGAGAAGAGAAGAGAAGAGAAGAGAAGAGAAGAGAAGTTGGGAGGTACCATGGAGGTCATCTAGTCCAGTGGTGGCGAACCTATGGCACCCGTGCCAGAGGCGGCACTCAGAGCTCTCTCTGTGGGCACCCATGCCATGCCACAGAGGTGGCAACTGTCCCTCTTCAACCAGCCACCTGCTAATTCGCCGAGGTCCCACGGGGCTGAATGCATCCCGGCACGGCTGGTTTCCCTCCACCCATCCCGTCCCTCCTGGCGTCGCATGCTGTCTTTTCCCAGGCACGACCCACTGCATCACCTCAGCTGTTGGCCCACCATCCATCTCAGGGGCGGCTTCTGACAGGCTGCGGAGCCCCAGAATGCGCCTGTCGAGGGGCCGGCAGGCTGTGGCTACTGACGGACACCACTGGCCCCCATGCGCTCACTGGCCTCTATGTGCGGGGGCCGATGGTGTCAGGCTGCAGCTGCCCCGGTCCTTGCCTTGCCCCATGGCAATGGCACCCCCACCCTGCCTCGCCTCACCCCACAGATTGAGTCTCCTGCCTACCGCCCCACCTGCCAGAGACCTCCTGGAGCTCCCCCAACCCTGCCCACCCCCCCCACAGGTGTCCCTCCCCACGAGCAACATTGAGGTGACCACACCCACCTTGGCCACACCCACCCAATCTTCCATGACCACCACAGCCACGCCCACCCAGTGGGCCACGCCCACCTGGCACCCAGCGATAAATAAGTGAGTTTTGGCACTCGGTCTCTAAAAGGTTCGCCACCACTGATCTAGTCCAACCCCCTGTTCAGGCACGAAACCCAAATGGTGGTCCAGCCTCTTCTTCAAAGCCTCCAGTATTGGAGCACCACAACTTCTGCAAGCAAAGCCGTTCCACCGGTTAATTGTTCTCACTGATAGTAAGTTTCTCTCTAATTCTATCTTGACCTATCCGGATAGTCTTTCTCCAGCGGCAAACTTTGGTATTTTAATGAAGGAAATATGATATTTTACCCGCCAGGTGACACAGAATTTAATGAAGGATGGCAGTGTAATTCAACAAACGTCGGTAGGTTTTCACCGAAGGAGACAGCCTGAAATTTCATCCGAAGCACGGCAGTATCCCACAGCGCAATTAGATTAGCTATTCAACCCTAAATAACGAGATCTCTTCTCATTAATAATAAATACCTCTAAACACACGAATTCTCTGTGACTGTATATACATATGATTGCAGCTGAACAAAAATCCATAACTGATTTATATTGCCAACGTTTCCTTCACTGGATGATACCAACGTTTATTCCAGGCTGATAAATTGAACAGGCGATTAATCCGGATTGCGCCAACTGTCGCCTCGATAAAACGGGATGAGAATAATTCCCGATTATTTATCAGAGCCACCTGATGGAGCTACCAACTAAATGCCGAGCACTTCAAAACTAATCTTCCATTATATGGCGGAGCGACTTCGTCCGGCTTCAAGCTGAAAAACTTGGGAAGAGCAGACGCAGTTGATTTAAGATGATTTAAGAAAAGGAGGCAATGGGAAGCGACTTGCGACCTGCGTAAAAAAACGGATCGGCCTGTACATAAATATCAATCTGCTCATAGCACAATTGTACAGATTACTTAGCCTTGCGGTCCAGAGAGGGCTACTTTTCAACATCTTCTCAAATCAAAGTTAGAGATGTTTTTTTTTTTTTCAAAACAGCGCCTGTCCGGACTAGATAGACATGGATCATACGCAGCGTTCACACTTACGTCCACGAGAGGCTCCTCGGCAGTTCAGTCTCGTCTGACCTGCTATCGGCATCCTTTGCGTTCGTTCCACACGTGTTCTAACGTCTTCATGGTTGCTTGCGTTCCCCACTCAGCTAAGCCCACCAGTTAAATAGGGTGCACGCGTGTGAGGGGTGCCAAGGTCCTTCTGCTTCCTATAGGCCACTTACTTAATTAGCCTAAGGCGGAATGAGATTGGAAGCGGGAGACCCAACAGTCATCGGAGAGCCGTCTGCAAGCTGGCCGCGTGAAAATGCAACAGGGCGCAGGCAGAAATGACGGCCTTCATTGACACACCAAGAAAGGGTGCCAACGATGCGCACCTGCCTGGCATTTGTTAGGAAACCGATTCAGATTGCCAGAGCTTTCCTGACGAGACTGGCTCCAACGTGACACCTTTCTGACCAATCTAAAACATCACAGTTGCATTGTCTCACCCACCAGCCACATCCATAGCTTTTCCGCCCGTTTCTAAACGTGCATTAAAAAAAATCTCCATATATATATATATATATATATATATATATATATATATATATATATATATATATATATATATATATATATATATATATATATATATATATATATATATATATATATATATATATTAAAGGTAAAGGTTCCCCTGCACATGCGTGCTAGTCGTTTCCGACTCTAGGGGCCGGTGCTCATCTCCGTTTCAAAGCCGAAGAGCCAGTGCTTGTCCGAGGACGTCTCCGTGGTCATGTGGCCGGCATGACTAGACGCCAAAGGCGCACGGAACGCTGTTCCCTTCCCACCGGAGTGGTCCCTATTTTTCTACTTGCATTTTTACGTGCTTTCGAACTGCTAGGTTGGCAGAAGCTGGGACGAGTAACAGGCGCTCACTCTGCTACGCGGCACTCGGGATTCGACCCGCCAAACTGCCAACCATCTGATCGACAAGCTCAGCGTTCTAACCCACTGAGCCACCACGTGCCTCACACACGCACACACGCACACACACACACACACAAACACACACACACATACACACACACACACACACACATATATATATATAGGGGAGGGGGGGAAGCAGGGAAGGAAAAGGAAAAAGCTTCGATAACATTTACCACAAAGGTTCACTTCCAAAAAGCCAAAAATAAAAAAATGAATTCTTCAGGAGGCTGCAACCTTCAGCTCCCCGAAGATACATTGCAGTAATGGCACAATTGATTTAGTGAAATGTTCCTATTAGGAGACCTGCGGCCTCCTTCAAGTCCCACCTTCTTGCTTTGATCAATAATTTAAGTCGTGCCAAGAACTGTGTCAGCCAAAATGACCTGGGAAACTGCCTTTTGTTTTTTTCTACTTAAAAAAAACACAAAAAAACAAAAACCAAAACACAGCCGAAATTGAAATCAAATTAAAGTCCGCGTAAAGCATTATTTTAAAAATCAATTACTTTGGATGTTGGATCTCCAGATCATTTTTTTTTGGCTGTCCAATGTAGATGAACCACTAATAAAAATGTGGTTTTAAGGATTTCTGCATTTTGTACTTACAAAAGACCGGAGGAAACCTGTGGACTTCACCCCCCAGAATTCCCCGGCTGGCTAAGAAATTCTGGGAGTTGAAGTCCACAAGATAAGACGAAACCTACGTCCAATATTGTGGCCTATTATGTCTTAGAATTTCCATCTGACAATGATGTCATAGTTGATTCCAAGCTATATGCTCTTCACAAGTGTCCCGAACACAGTGAAACGCCTTCTTCCATTCTTAACCTATATTATTCTCGGAATGCCGGTGATTTAACTGATTTTTACCACCACAGACTTCCAAGAAATTCTGAAATTTCTAAGAAAACCAGGAATGCATAAACTACAATTTCTGAAGTGTTCAGATTGGTCAAAAAAAAAAAAGAGTAAGTGTGGCCTAGGCCAGGGGTCTGCAACCTTGACGACTTTAAGGCTTGTGGACTTCAGCTCCCAGAATTCCTCAGCCAGCATTGCTGGCTGAGGAATTCTGGGAGTTGAAGTCCACAAGTCTTTAAAGTGGCAGGCTGAGGAATTCTGGGAGTTGAAGTTCACATGTCTTAAAGTTGAATGTATTCCTGGATATTCCTCAGGGTGCCGTTGATTCAGGTGCAACAACAAGCAGAGATCTGCTGTATTGTCTGTCTCTACACCTCTCTGCCCTATCAAAAATCAAAATGTATTCCTTTGGACAGAGGGGGGTTCACGGAAAGCAGTCTGCAAACATCATATTTTGGACGAGACCAAGAGATAGGATCTCTCCCATCAATTCCGTTCATGGAGAAAAATGCGTTCACTTTTTCCTTCGTGTATACCCTCGTGTGGTAATTTGCTCCTGAGACCATCATCCAACCATCACGTTTTAACCTTCCCGAACACTATTTATTTATCTATCTATCTATCTATCTATCTATCTATCTATCTATCTATCTATCTATCTATCTATCTATCTATTTATTTATTTATTTTATTACATTTATATACCGCCCTTTCCCGAAGGACTCAGGGCGGTTTACAGGGTGATTAAAACAAAGATACAAAAGTTAAAAACAGATTAAAAAATTTATAGATTTTTGCTTAGTGGCTTGTTTAAATTCAATGCCACAGAGGACCGGCGAGGCTTCCCCGTCTTGCTATGTTTTTTAAATATCCACTGGGGGGGGGCAACAGATCAAGCCCACGGTCTTGGCAGGAACGGTCCCGCTATTCCAGAGAAAAAGTGCTGAGGCTTCTATTTATCAGGCCAAATTCACTGACTTATTTCCTAGGCTGGAAAAAAAAAACGGTGGCTTTTTAAGGCTCATTTTTTTCTTCCCTTTCTTTTTTCTTTTTTAAAAAGGGGGGGGGAGAATCTGAATTAAATTATGTCTGTTTCTTCCCATATCATTTCCTGCTTGGTAAAACAGGGACTTGGGCAAACGCCAAATGCCATCTCAGGGATTGTTGAGAAGGAGTTGAATCGTTGAAAGAGCAGAGAAAAGGTCTAGAAATTAGCCGGAGAACGTAGTCTGAGAAAAGGAAGAGAGAGTAGAATAGAATAGAAGCTGGAAGGGACCTTGGAGGTCTTCTAGTCCAGCCCCCTGCTCAGGCATGAAACCTATACCATTTGAGACAAGTGACTGTCCAGTCTCTTCTTAAAGATCTCCAGTGACGGAGCATCCATGATTTACTTTTATTTTATTTTAATTCCATTTATATCCCGCCCTTCTCCGAAGACTCAGGGCGGCTTACAAGCTTAGCAGTAGCCTTCATTCTGTGTAGATGCCTGCTTATTAGGGCTTTCACACACACACACCCCAAGCGGCATTATTACAAAGTCAGCTTAATTGC
The DNA here is from genome assembly GCF_964194415.1 of Vipera berus. NCBI lineage: Eukaryota > Metazoa > Chordata > Lepidosauria > Squamata > Viperidae > Vipera > Vipera berus. The sequence continues at coordinate 78,092,732 of NC_138209.1, read as the reverse complement.
CCCCAACAATCTGGGTCCTCATTTTACCTACCTCGGAAGGAGGGAAGGCTGAGTCAACCTTGAGCCTGGTGGGATGCGAACCTGCACTAATTGCAGGCAGCTGGTGTTACTTAAGGAGGCATTAGCCCACTGCTCCACCAAGGCTCTTTCAGAAGGCAAAGCCGTTCCACTGGTTAATTGTCCTCACTGTTAGGAAGTTTCTCCTTAGTTCCAGGTTGCTTCTCTCATTCTTCACAGGAAAGCCAATCAATCAGAGTAGAGCTGGAAGAGGCCGTGGAGGTCATCTAGTCCAGCCCCCTGCTCAAGCAGATGACCCTGTACCATTTCAGACAAGGGACTGTCCAGTCTCTTCTTAAAAACCTCCAGTGATGAAGCACCCACCACTTCTGGAGGCAAGCGGTTCCACCCTTTGTCTGGCATACAATAAGGACTGCTGCCTTGGGCAGGGGGGCTGGACTAGAAGACCTCCAAGGTCCCTTCCAGCTCTATGATTCCATCATCAAGACTCGTCTGAACCCCAGAGCCGACAAGTACAAAGGAGGACTTCAAAAAGATAAGACTTCAGATCTGTCCACCTGTCAATGTGAAACAAGCTGTAATAGCAAAGTCTCTACGAAGCCAAGCCAACTTTGGCTAATGCTCAAGGTTAATGTTCTAAGGGCCACAGGGCTGTCCGTGGATCAATTGGACCCATCAGGCTGTGAACATGGCCTCTTTTAATGGCTTGACGGTCCTTCTGTGACTTCAGGATCTTTTTATGGCTTTTGGCGAATTGATTGGAGGGCGATAAAAAAAAAAGGGGGGGGGAAGCATCCCAAATCTGCTAGGAATTTGGTTTGCCTCCTTGTATGCGGTTGAACAGAGATGACCATGTAAGAACTTCAAACGCTGTAGGCCAGGCCAGAGCAGACCACCTGCTGTAGAGCTGGACAATGGTGGCGACTTTTTTTCACGCTACAGATAGTCTTTCGTTTACTCACCATTCAAAAATGTGATTTACGACCGTTTTTCAAAGTTACGACCTGTGCAAGATCCCCATAATCATGTGATCAAAAATCAAACGCTTCGCAATGGTTCATAGTTACGACGGTCGCAGCGTCCCCGGGGTGGGGTCATGTGATTCCCCTGTTGTGACCTTCTGACAAGCAAAGTCAAGGGGTTCACTTTACAACCAGGTTACTAACTTAACAACTGCAGTGTGTCACTGTTCCGACAGATGAAACTCTTCAAAAGAATATCTGATGTTAGCAGCGTTGACCCAGTGATTCACTTAACAAACCGTGACCAGGAAGGTCACAGTAAAATGGGGCACAATTCACTTAACAATTGTTTCACTTAGCCACAGAAATATTGGGGTCAGCTGCCGTCGTAAGCCAAGGACTTCCTGTGTTTTAATCACTGGCCACATCACTGGACTGATCTTCCAGTTTGTGGGCCATGCAGAAAAAAGATGGCCAAAATGAAACATAACGAAGGTAATCCTTGACTTAAGAGACAGTTGTGGAATTGTTTAAAACAAAAAACAAAAAAACCCACCATTATTCTATTCTATTCTATTCTATTCTATTCTATTCTATTCTATTCTATTCTATTCCATTCCATTCCATTCCATTCCATTCCATTCCATTCCATTCCATTCCATTCTTCATTTCTCTATTCTATTCTATTCTATTCTATTCTATTCTATTCTATTCTATTCTATTCTATTCTATTCTATTCTATTCTATTCTATTCTATTCTATTCTATTCTATTTTTCATTCCTATATTCTATTCTATTCTATCCCACAATTCTCTTCTCTTCTCTTCTCTACCATAATTCTATTCTATTCTATTATTCTATTCTATTCTATTCTATTCTATTCTATTCTATTCTATTCTATTCTATTCTATTCTATTCTATTCTATTCCATTCCATTCCATTCTATCCCCTAATTCTCTTCTCTTCTCTTCTCTTCTCTTCTCTTCTCTTCTCTTCTCTTCTCTTCTCTTCTCTTCTCTCCCATAATTCTATTCTATTCTATTCTATTCTATTCTATTCTATTCTATTCTATTCTATTCTATTCTATTCTATTCTATTCTATTCTATTCTATTCTATTCTATTCTATTCTATTCTATTAATTTCTATCCCACCCCACTCCACTCCACATTCTATTCCATTCCACTCCACTCCCTTCCATTCCATTCCATTTTCCACTCCATTTTGTGTTCTGTTGTTCCATTCTCTTCTATCCTCTATTCTAAGCTGATGGCGCACTTTACCCCGCCCTTCAGCTCTGCCTGCTCTTCTCCTTCACACTTAGCAAGGATGAAGGCACATCGTATTTCTTGCCTCACCTGTCTCCACCCGGCTCCAAAGCACATCCAGGAAGCATCCTTACCTGTTTCCTCCGGGGAGCTCAGAGAAGCACTGTCTTGAGACAAAGTGGTCCAGCTAGAGTCTTCGTCACTCGGAGCCAGGTTCTGAATCCTGTGTAGCGCACAATCTGTCTTGGCACCCGTTTTAGGGTGATCCTTTTTAGTCTCCGGGCTGGAAGAGATGGCTGCCGTTGGCCCGTCTTCAGGACTTGCGGCCTTGTTTTGCTTTTGAGCCAAGGGCTCTCCGTTCGCCACGACCATGGATGCTTGGCTATTGCATTGCGAAGGCAACTTCTCCTCCGCCACCTGGCTCTCTCCATTATTCTGCTCCACCTCCCTGGCTGATGTCTCAAGATCTGCATAGTAGTTTAGGAAGCTCTTAGTTCTTCGGTGTTGGGTGGGCAGGATTTCACCGCTGGAAGAGTCCTGCTGGCTTGGTTCCTTCCCTTCCAACTTCTCAGAAGTTATGTTTAGACCCGCAGTCACCGACGGAGCAGCTGGGTTTTTATTGGGATCCTGCTGTCCTTGTTCTGCTGCTTTCCTAAGCTGGTTTTCCCCGTTTTTCACCAGCTTGATGTTGGAGGAATTGCTGCCCAGCACAGGCTGGGCTGCAGGCTCTGAAAGACCCATGGCTGTCTGAATGCTAGTCAGGGCGTATTTTTTCCTGCATTTGGGAGGTGTGGTGTGCTTGACCTCCGTGTGCTTGATTTCGGCGTTCAGCAGTTCGTTGTGAGAGGAGCGCAGCTGAAGGGTGTTTGGGGGAGTGGCGGGCCCATTCCGATTCACAACATCTGACGTGCCGTTGCTTGCCATAAACCCCGCCAAGGTTTCCACACCGGAATCAACTAGAGAAGGAACACAAATGCTGGTGAGACATACAATGTCTGCAATGACCTGGTGCAAAATCACAACCTGCGCCAAAGCCTCAAGATGGTTCACCTTCTCCACTGTCTTCAATTGGGATCAAGGTCTTAATATAGGACACAGGCTCGCGGCCTGGAGGGAAGGATAGCAGCTTGCAAATTGATGCGTGCACACGTGCACATAAACAAGCCACAACTGGAGGCATGCGCGAACGGCCAAGCACACCCCCCCCCGCGGCAGCTAGAGGCCCCATTCGCACATGCGCGAACGGCCGCACAACCTGCCCGGCGCTAGTGGCCCCATTTGCACATGCACAAACAGGCTGTGCATACCCACCTGGCGCTAGCGGCCCTATTCGTGCCCACCCGCAAGCACAAACGGGGCTGCGGGCGCTAGCGTGAGTGGGGGGAATGCGCTCACACACGGCCAGCCATTCCCACAGCCCGCTGGCCAAGAGCCCACAGCCCGATCGTGGGCCGCGGCCCATAGGTTGGGAACCCTTGATTTAGGAAACCTCTGCTTTGTAGGTATTTGAGATGATGCTAATCTTCCCAGCAGCAGAGTGGGAGAATTCAAAAATTTACATCAGGGTCTGTCCAACCTTGGCAACTTTACCACTTGTGGATTTCAACTCCCAGAATTCCCACAGGTCTTAAAGCAGCCAAGATTGGACTCCCCCTGATCTACACATTTGATGCAGAAGACCCCCTTGATTTACGTATTCAAGAGGAATTCTGGGAGTTGAAGTCCACAGGTCCACAAGGTTGGACCATCCTGATTTACACATCTGATGCAGAGGAAATCTCTCGGGATTTATTGATTGTTTTCTCCAAGACAGTCCTTCAGGTTTTCTTAGTCTGCTGCCCACACCAAACAAGCTCTCGTATCCTTTTTCAACAACCACATCCCATTGTTGATTCTCCTTCGGTTTGCAAGCTTCCAAATTCCTTTTCACAAGGATTTTTTGCCAAGCTTTATGCCTATCAGCTTCCTCTTTGTCCCCTAAGTACAGAGGAGATGAAACTTGTGTGGTGTGCACTATTTTCTCCATTTCCCGCTGGCGGGAAATGAAAAACGAGGATCTCCTATCCTCCACAGACTAAACAAACAAGCGATTTATGACAGGCCTTGACTCTGGATTAGACTCAGAGGTGGAATACATGGGAGTGAAGGAGAATTAAAAACAATCCCACGCTAAGGAATGGAGTTAGGGCCATGAGGAACACAGGGAGAGTGCGGCTGAGCCCCAAATGTTTGTTGCTAAGTGAGACACGTGTTAAGTGGACTTTGCTCCGTTTTGTTTATTTATTTCTCGCCACGGTTGCTAAGGGAATCAATTGCAGTTACTAAGTGAGTAACATGGTTGTTAAGTGAACAATGGCTTCCCCATTGACTTTGCTTGTCAGAAGGTCGTCAAAGGGGGATCACGTGACTCCAAGACGCTGCAACCATCATAAAGATGAGTCAGTTGCCAAGCCTCTGGATTTCGATCACGTGGCCATGAGGATGCTGCAATGGTCATTAAGTGGGAAAAATGGTCATAAGTCACTTTTTCCAGTGACGTTGTAACTTTGTACAGTCACTAAAGGACTTTATTCGTCTCTGTCTATTGGAACAATGGCAACTGTTGTAAGTGGAGCACTACTTGTATAGTTACCATATCTACTCTTGGCTGATAATAAGCATTATCCAAGTTCCCTTGGAAGACTAGTAGTCACGTAAGGATTTAAGCATCATAACGCAATCTAACAGAGAGGCCAGTGTCTTAAAAGGCATCCCTGTTGACCCAATAAACACAAAGAACAAAATGAGACGTACTTTTCCAGGTAGACAAAGGGAAAGAAGCAGGAGATCCAATAGGAATCACAGCTGGCCCCTAGGATCTCGGCAAGGAGAGATGACCTGCATGGCCCCAAGGGATGTAACTCTCAAAGTGATGTATCTGAGCAGACATACGGGGAGTCCTCAACTTATGACAGCACCAGAAAATGTGAGTATGACCATTTTTCAGAGTTATGACCTTTGCAACATCCCCACGATCGTGCAATCAAAATTTAGATGCTTGGCCACTGACTCAGACTTACGATGTTGCGGTGTCCCGGGGTCATGCGATCACCTTTAGCGACCTTAAAAATCCAGGTTTGCCTTCCTCTCAGGTAAATAGGGTTGTTGTTTTTTACACATACTTGGGTTGTGAACCACCTTGCAAAATATTGAAAAAAATGTGAGGGCATGAACATGCAACCACATTTCAGTTTGTGAACAGGGTGTGTCTGTGGGGGGGGGTGCAATCTGCGTACATTAAAATACACTGCAGACCAATTTCTCCCCTGTGCCACAAGAATCCAGGCAGGAGTAATGTGCAAAGATCTTGCTGTTTCCTTCCATGGACCAAAAACCCACAGCTTCTTTTGTTGCACAGGTCCCCAAGGTTTAGGAATAACCTGATTGAGAAATACAGGCAGTCCTCAACTTACGATCACAACTGAGCCCAAACAGTCTGAAATGATACACAGTGTCCTGCCTGAGTAGGGGATTGGACTAGATGACCTCCAAGGTCCCTTCCAACATCCTCATCCTCATCCTCATTATTATTATCGCACAGTCAGCCAGATGTTCAGACTGGATTTGGCCTTTTTGTCTACCTATCGAGTCCTTACCAAGGACCTGGGATAGGCAGATGTGGATGTTTGATGGTATTACAGATCTTGTCGCAGGATGAAAGCAGTTCCCAGTAAGGTCGCCTTTTGCAATTGACTAATGGCGAATTTGTCAATGCCGATGATGGTGTTCAAGTGGTGCTCCAGTTGTTTTGGGATTGCACCCAAGGCGCCTATTACTATTGGTGCCACCCTTTGCCACAGTCTTTCTATTTCTATTTGTGGGTCTTTGTATTTTGTTATCTTTTCCAGTTCTTTCTCGTCTATTCTGCTGTCTCCAGGCACTGCCACGTCCACTATCCAGACTTTTTTGTCTTTCTTATCGACAATTGTTAAGTCCGGGGTATGTGGCAGCTGCCTGTCTGTTTGAATTCTAAAGTCCCAGAGCAATTTAACGTTATCATTTTCTATGACTTTCTCTATTTTAATAATAATAATAATAATAATAATAATAATAATAATAATAATAATAATAATAATAATAATAATAATAATAATAAGAAGAAGAAGAAGAAGAAGAAGAAGAAGAAGAAGAAGAGAGGAGGAGGAGGAGGAGGAGGAGGAGGAGGAGGAGGAGGAGAAGAAGAAGAAGAAGAAGAAGAAGAAGAAGAAGAAGAAGAAGAAGAAAGAAGAAGAAGAAGAAGAAGAAGAAGAAGAAGAAGAAGAAGAAGAAGAAGAAGAAGGAGAAGGAGAAGAAGTAGCAGTAGTATTTCCATTGCTAAGCAAGACAGACCCTATGTGACTGTTCCCCATTTTACAACCTTGCTTGCCATAGTTGTTAAGAGAGTCACTGCCATTGTTAAGTTAGTCACACGCTTTGTTAAGTGAACCCGGCTTTCCTCGTTGACTTTGCTTGTCAGAGTGTCGCAAAAGGGGATCACGTGATGTCTCCCCCACACACTGGGGACACTGCAAGCCGTCCTAAAATGTGAGTCAGTTGCCAAGCGCCTACATTTCGATCGTGTGAACCCAACGGGACGCTGTGCCGGTCGTACGTATGAAAAAGGGCCGTAAGTCACTTTTTTCCCAGCGTCGTTATAACTTTGAACGGCCGCTAAAGAAATGGTTGTAATTTCGAGAACTACCTGTTACAAGGACAAGGAAGAAGCAGGCAAGGAAAAGGACAAAAACATAATACGTTTTCTGCTCCTACTTTAATGCCGGCCCGCAAGCCTGGTATAAACTTCAACGAACTGTCACTGAAGTTGGATTAAATTATAACCCGCATAAAGGATGGCTACAGCGAGTAGAAAATTTATTAGCTCTTTTTTAAAAAAAGGGGAAAAAAAGCCCTCTCAAAGAATGTCCAATTCTAATCATTAAAGGTTCTCACTATGTAAGAATATTTACACCGTTCCCCTTTTGGAAGGATGTAAATCTGTATTCCCTAAATCTGTAATCCTGGGATTTTTCCCCCCCACCTCCCTTTTTTAAGGCTATAAAATGACTAAGAGAATTATCACAAAGGGCAGGAGGAAAGTTGCAGCTTGTGAAACTCAGCCAAGAAGGGATATTTTATAGCTGCTGCATGTTGGCACCCTTTATTTACTGCAAATGAGTTAAGCCTCTAAAACTTGGCCTTCTTACAGGAAAAAAAAACAACCCAACGGAGCCGGGACTTTAATTTTGGGTTTGCATGCAAGGGCAACAATTTGGCCTTAAAAGTACTCAATATTTACGGGAGGAGTCGGCAACTGGAGGCAGAAATTAAAAACCTTTTGTTTAAATATCCCATCAGCATTCTGAAAAGGTAGACTTTATTTAGTTTTCCTATTTCTGTCTAAGAGTGGACTATTCCTCCAATGGGATTTTCCCATGTATTTTACCAGGAAACATAGATAGGGCAGCCTAGAAAAGTCAGTGCCCTCCTAACCATACCCAAGCACTCCGAATTTGTTGGCAATGTCCATTTTGCTCTATGAGTTCATGGTGACCTAACCCTAACCCTAAGTGGAATTTTCCTCCAATGGGATTTTCCCATGTATTTTACCAGGAAATATAGATAGGGCAGCCTAGAAAGGTAAGTGTCCTCCTAACCATACCCAAGCACTCTGAATTTGTTGGCAATGTCCATTTTCCTCTCCGAGTTCATGATGACGTAACCCTAACTCTACTCTATTTCTTCAACTCCACAAATCAAAATCACTCTGAAATCGCCTACATCCATGAATTGGAATTTGATCTCTATAATACAAAAGTTAAACCTCTACACACCATGTTGTTATATAGCCATTCTCACCTTGCAAAATCAACATGGCATTTGTTAGTTAAGGTGAACAATGCATCCATTCAGTTCAACTATATTTACCCATCTTAGGCTTGATTAATTTTAATTCACGTTAGGGTTACGGCAATCACCGGTCCATCAATTCTGATATTTCTAAAGTCCTAATGATTTCTAGGAGACCGTTTCTCAAGCTTGGCCACTTGTAAGATGCATGGACTTCAAATCCCATAATTCCTCCCAAGCCAGCTATGGCTGTCTGGGCAATTCTGGGACTTGAAGTCTACACACTTAACGCTAGAGAAACACTGACCAACTTAGAAGTAAATGCTTAAAGCTGCACCTGGAGACTTGTCAACTATTGCTTCTATATCTAATTGTATCTCCATTGTCACCTATAGGGTCTCAAGATGTTCTTCAACGCTCCAGAAGACAGGCTTAAGATACAGAAGGATCTTGACAAACTTGAATATTGGGCCCTATCTAACAAAATGAAATTCAGTATAGAAAAAAAAGTAAGGTTCTACGTTTAGGCAAGAAAAACCAAATGTACCGGTATAGTATAGGTGGTTCCTCGCTCAATAGTAGTAACTGTGAGAGGGATGTCGGAGTCCTAGTGGACAAGCACTTAAATATGAGCCAGCCATGTGCTGCACCTGAGTTGAATACAGGTAAGTCCTCTACTTACAGCAGTTCATTTAGTGACTGTTCAAAGTTACAACAGCACTGGAAAAAGTGACTTACGACCGTTTTTCACACTTATGACCGCTGCAGCATCCCCGTGGTCACGTGATCAAAATTTGGACACTTGGCAACTGACTCATATTTACGACGGTTGCAGTGTCCCTGGGGACACGACCTTCTGACAAGCAAAATCAATGGGGAAGCCAGATTCACTTAACAACTGAGTTACTAACTTAACGGCAGTGATTCGCTTAAGAAACAGGACAAGGAAAGGTCCTAAAAAGGGGCAAAACTCATTTAACCAATTTCTCACTTAGCTCAGCTGGGGTGGTTAATTTGAGGATTACCTGTAATTACAGCAGTTTAAAAAAACGGAACGAGTGAATAAATGGGATGGAATGACGCTCTGTTATCCCAAACAGTGGAATACAGGCAGTCCTCGATTTAACAACCATCCGTTTGGCCACTCTTCAAAGTTGCAACGGCACCGAAAAAAGTGACTTACGACTGGTGCTCATGCTTACAGCCATTGTGTCAAGAATGAAACTTTGGCAGCTACGTGCCTCTTCGTTTCAACTTGCCCTTAGAGTAAGGGAGCGGGGAGGTGTTGCTTTAAAATGGGCTAGATGGAGAAACGAAACCTCTACGATTCTGCTGAAGACAGTGAGAGCCTGAAACCTTTTCAAGGACACTGCAGCAGGTGTGGAGAGGAAGCAGACGGTTCCCATGACAAAGTGAAATTGTTTGCATGGACTAGGTGAGGGGGGGGGGTCGGCCGGAGAAATTATTGTTTAATTCTATGAAACTGGTGTCTGGGAACCTCAGAGTTAGTTTTGCTCCAACATTACTATGCTGTGTATTCAATAAACATAAAGATTTTCGGAAATGGAATAAACCTGGAGTTTTATTTGGATTCCCGAGCTGGATGTCGACACATTGCAGTATCCCCACAGTTATGGGAGCTTGACAACCAGCATGTACAGTAGGTGTGAACTTGTTGTGACTCAGACACATGATTGCCTTCCCCACCAGCTTCTGACAAGCAAAGTCAGTTGGGGAAGTGTGGGTTCGCTTAACACCCGCGTGATATAAAATTAGGTTATAGGAAGGATATTTTTTTAAAGAACTCAATGTAACCATCTGAGCAATGACTCCATTCCCTACTTGCTGAAACCTCTCCATATTGAACTCAGGAAGAAGAACGAAGAATAAAATCTTCAAAACGCCACAATTCCACGTGTGCCTAAACGCCGAACAAGAAATTCAGACAGAGGAACGACTAACTTGACACACCGCAAACCTTTTGTTAGCAAAAACGTCTGAAAACAACCTCACCCCGGGCTTCAAAACCACACCCACACAATTTCACACAGCCGTGATGAAGATTCCCCAATAAATCACCACGTCTACAGCCACCGCACCGCCGTTTCAAAAGGCCACAAGCCAGCCAAGCTAAACCTACTACAGATAGTTCTCGACTTAGAGCAGTTCATTTGGTGACGGTTCGAAGTTACAACGGCACTGGGGGAAAAGTGACTTCTGACCGTTTCTCACACTTACGACCGTTGCAGCCTTCCCTGCCGTCACATGAACAAAATTCAGACTTTTGCCGACCGACTCATATTTACTCTGTGACGGGATCCCCTTTGGCAGCCTGCTGACAAAGCAAAGTCGGTGGGGAACCCGGATTCCCTTAACAACGGTGTTACCAACTGCGCGACTGCAGGGATTCCCTGAGCAACTGTGGCAGGACAGGCCGCAAAATGGGGCAACACTGACTTAACGAGTGTCTCGCTTAGCAACAGGAGTTTCTTGTGCGTCGAGGGCTAGCTGAATCACCGTTGGTTTGGCCTTTGCAGTGAATGGGCTGTCCGGGAAAGGTTTTTGCATACGTACATGAATTGCTTTGACGATACTGGGCTCCAGGGTACCGCCTGCCCATATTGTTCGTCAGCACATTATCCGGTGTCGTCAGCTGTTTTCAAAGCACTTGACAAAACGCCTGTTCTGGGGGGAAGAGAAGGAAGAAGGAGGAGGAGGAGGAGGAGAAGAGTGCAAAGATTTAGTAGAATGCCTACATTGTTTTCATTAAAATGCTAATGTCCTTCTCTGGACAACGGCTTTAATAAATTATTCACCCCACCTGCCGGCAGCAGAGACAGAACTGTTGAGCTATCAATGTGGAGCAAATTTACTACTTCTGCTTCTTCTCTGCTGATAACCATAAATAATCTCCCAGCCAAGGGGGCACCTGATACACCAGCTCACCTGGGCTTGGGCAACCTTGAGATACGATGAGACTCTCCCGGGAGGGATTCCAGTCTCTTGGATGGGGAAAGGATGGCAGATGTAGCCCTCTGGCACATCTGGAGGACCACAGCGCAAGCTACACACTCTGGCAACGGGCTTGTTGGTGTCAGGTGTGAAGAACCAGGCCCACACCTGAAGGTTCAAATTTGCTGATTTATTGCTCCAAGTCTACGCCCAGGAATCTTCTCAGACTTAAAAGTCTGCCCGTGGTAAAACTAGGGTAAAACTCAGGGCTCTCTCAGCTTGGTTGTTTTCTTCCAGATGTTTCACTACCCAAACTAGGCGACATCCTCTGTTCTAGTACAGTACTGCTAGTATAAACAGAAAGCAAACCTCACTCCCTTTAGTACTGGTGCTGTTACCTAGATGGCTCATGAAACGCCTGCAAGAAAATCACCAAGCTCGGAGAGCACCAAGGACCCCACAGTCGTTGTCCTCCTCTTCCTGATCCTCCTCACAAACCCCCCTCCCTTCTAGCACTGATGTTACCTAGTTTGGGTCATGAAACGTCTGCAAGAAAACCACCAAGCTCAGAGAGCACCAAGGACCCCACAGTTCTCTTCCTCCTCCTCCTCCTCCTCGTCCTTCTCTCCATAAACCTCATTCCCTTCTAGCACTGACGGTGTTACCTACTTGGGTCATGAAACGTCTGCAAGAAAACCACCCAGCTCAGAGACCACCAAGGACCCCACAATTCTCCTCCTCCTCCTCTGCTCCACAAACCCCACTCCCTTGTAGCACTGATGATGTTACCTAGTTTGCGTAATGAAACGTCTGCAAGAAAATCACCAAGCTCAGAGAGCACCAAGGACCCCACAGTTCTTTTCCTCCTCCTCCTCCCCCCCCCCCTCCTCCTCCACCACCACCACCCTTCTAGCACTGATGATGCTACCTAGTTGGGTAATGAAATGTCTGCAAGCTCAAGAGAACATCAAGGACCCCTCCTTTTAACCCTGAGCTATACATGCAAGGCATTCTAGATATTTAGGATTACCGGTTACAACAAAAAATTTTCAATCCACACAACCACTTGACGTCCTTTATTAGGATCGTGGGAGATTTCTCGTTTTATTTATTTATTTTTCTTTTATGTACTTATTAATTTTCTGGGCTACCCATCTCACCGATTCAGCGGCCACAAACCAGATGTGGATACCAAGAAGCCACTTTTGGAAGAGTTTGAAAAAAATAAGAAGCTACCCATTAGAAAGAATTGATGGGTCCTTAAAGGTAAAGGTAAAGGTTCCCCCGCACATGCGTGCTAGTCGTTTCCGACTCTAGGGGCCGGTGCTCATCTCCGTTTCAAAGCCGAAGAGCCAGCGCTTGTCCAAGGACGTCTCCGTGGTCATGTGGCCGGCATGACTAGACGCCAAAGGCGCACGGAACGCTGTTACCTTCCCACCGGAGTGGTCCCTATTTTTCTACTTGCATTTTTACGTGCTTTCGAACTGCTAGGTTGGCAAAAGCTGGGACGAGTAACAGGCGCTCACTCTGCTACACGGCACTCGGGATTCGACCCGCCAAACTGCCGACCTTCTGATCGACAAGCTCGGCGTCCTAACCCACTGAGCCACCGCGTCCCTCTGATGGGTCCTTACCTGCAGTTAAAAAACAAAAAAACCCACATGACTCATTCTTCAAATAAAAATAAAAATAAGCAATGAAATGAAATGAAACGAAATGAAATAAAAACACAAAACTATTCCTGCAAGAAAAGCCCACATGGAAGTTTGCTTTTTAGGAAATATTTGGCCTGTTATCCAAACAAGGTGCTTCCCCGCCCCCCCCCCCCTTTTTTTTTTTAGGTTACACGTTTTTGCTATTTTCCTTTCCTTGGAAATACCTTCTCCCAGCGGGGCTGTTCTGCATGGTTAGCAATAGCACAAGGCTGAGTAAACAGCAGCCAGTCTCAGCCTGTGACTTGTTTTCACACTGTCAGTGTTTCTTCGTTTCCCCACCACAACCACCTCGCCCCAAAGGTGTGGAGAAGTTTCCACAGCACTTGGTATAATTGGCAACATCCTTACAAACACTTCTGTGTGGAAAGAGAAGAGGCCAGGAGCTCAGTGCTCCAAGCTCTGCCACAAAAAAAGAATCCATTCATCCATCCATCCATCCTTCCCTTCCTCCAACTATCTATGTCTCTTTCTATCTCTCTATCGTCTGTCTGTCTCTCTCTTTCTATCTCTCTCTATGTCTAACTCTATCTCTCTATCGTCTATCATCTTTCTATCAATCATGTCTACCTCTTTCTCTCTATCTATGTCTATCTGTCTCTATCGTCTATCTATCATCTATGTCCATCTGTCTCTCTCTATCGCTCTATCTATAATGTCTGTCCGTCCATCCATCCATCCATCCATCCATCCATCCATCCATCCATCCTATCTATCTATCTATCTATCTATCTATCTATCTATCTATCTATCTATCTATCTATCTATTATCTGGCTATCTGACTATCTATCTATTGTTATATATATATATATATATATATATATATATATATATATATATATATATATATATATATATATATATATATATATATATATATATATATATATATATATATATATATATATATATATATATATATATATATATATATTAAAGATAGATAGATAATAGACACACAGAGAGACAGAACTGCAAAGCCAGCTGAGAAACAATTGCCTCCAATCTGAGCTGGCTTTTCCTTGGATCTCTCCATCCATTGAACCCCAAGGATGGACAGATGGATGGATAGGTAAATGGATAGAAGGAAAGAGAGGAGTGGGAGGGAGGGGGAAATGGGTGGATGGATGGATGAATGGATGGAAAGGAGGGAGAAGGGAAATGGAAGGAAGGAAGGAAGGAAGGAAGGAAGGAAGGAAGGAAGGAAGGAAGGAAGGAGCCACAGCTGTACAACCTTTGAGTAAGGCTTTCCATAGGCAGAGCTGAAAATGTTGGCTTTCCGGACACAACACTGTGACACTCATTCCTTGATTGCAGACAAGAACGGACCCAGAGTAGCAGAAGTTCTACCTACGGAGGTGCACCAAGCCCATCTACAAGTTCCTTATTCCGAAGTTCTAATTCCAGGCCTTTTCCTCCTTCACTTCCGAGTCAACAGATATTTAGCTACTCTCTTACCATGCGGAAGGCCTTGGACGGACTTTTCCTAATCATTGGGATTCTCCCTCTAGCCTGGAACGGCTGCTTCCGGCTTCACCAACCTCACTCCTTACAAAATGTCACCTGTACTCCTCCTTTAGGTTATATAGTCAGGCATGAGTGCTGCCCCCTCCAACCCAATCTTTTAAGTGGATTAACAATAAGGATACTCCACTATCCCATTAGGGGGGGGAAAGGTCAAGCACAAAGGGTTAATTACTGGGGACCATTAAAACAGTCAATACAAATCAATCCCGATACCAAACAATTAGATTGAAGTCTACTCGGTAAGATTTATTTTTCCGCTACGGTTAAAATCCCAAAAGGCAAGAAGGCTTTCAAAGAAGGAAGGAAGGAAGGTTGCTAAGAAAAGCCAAGGTTGCATCAGCTTCCTTCAACGGGATGGTTATAAAACAATGGGAGGATTTTTAAAGCAGACCGTGGACAAGTTTGATGGCGTGTTAAACTACGTTGAGAGATGCATTCATGGGTGCTGTGTTACATCGTTGACTGGCTGGCCAACCAACTTCTCTTTTTTCGGTTTTCTTATATAACAACAACAACAATAATAATAAAAGTTGGAAGGGACCTTGGAGGTCATCTAGTCCAACCCCCTGCTCAGGCAGGAAACCCTATACCATTTCAGACAAATGGCTGTCCAGTCTCTTCTTAAAAACTTCCAGTGCTGGAGCATTCACCGCTTCTGGAGGCAGGTGGTTCCACTGGTTAATTGTTCTAACTGTCAGGAAATTCCTCCTTAGTTCCAGGTTGCTTCTCTCCTTGACTAGTTTCCATCCGTTGCTTCTTGTCCTGCTTTCAGGTGCTTTGGAGAATAGCTTGGCTCCTTCTTCTTTGGGGCAGCCCCTGAGATACTGGAACGCTGCTATCATGTTCCCCCTCGTCCTTCTCTTCGTTAAACTAGACATACCCAATTCCAGCAACCGTTCCTTATATGTTTTAGCCTCCAGTCCCCTAATCATCTTTGTTGCTCTTCTCTGTACTCTTTCTAGAGTCTCGACATCTTTTTTACATCGTGGTGACCAAAACTGGATGCCGTATTCCAAGGGTGGCCTTACCAAAGCATTGTAAAGCGGTATTAACACTTCACGTGATCTTGCTTCTATCCCTGTGTTAATGCAGCCTAGCAGTGTGTTGGCTTTTTTGGCAGCTGCAGCACACGGCTGGCTCATATTTAAGAGATTGTCCACCAGGACCCCAACATCCCTCTCACAGTTGCTACTATGGAGCCAGGTACCATAGTACCTTGCTTAAATGTGGAACCTTACTTTTTTCATACTGTCCTTGGGAAGGACTCTATAGGTGAATAACAATGCCAAATCTGTTCTAAACATCTGGACGACTGTTGGACTTAACCATAATTATCATTTCAGCTGCTAAAAGGTTCATTTGGGATTGAAGCCACGTGTTGTAGGGAAAAAACCACATTGATATTATGGAAGAGATACGATGAACGGCTGCCGGAACTGGCTGTGTCTAGACTCTAGTCCAACAAAGAGAAGGACTAGGGGTCCCATGGTGACCATCTTCCAGTATGAGGGGCTGTGACAAAGAAGAGGGGGACAATCTATTCTCCAAAGCGCCTGAGGGAAGGACAAGAAGCAATGGAAGGAAGATTATCAAAGAGAGATCCGATTTTGGAAGTAAGGGGAAATTTCCTGACAATGAGAACAATTACTCTAGTGCAGGGGTAGGCAACCTCGGCTCTTTTATGACTCATGGACTTCAACTCCCAGAAATCCTGAGCCAGCCACGCTGAGGGGAAAGGGAGAGGTTTCCATGCTGAGCCATGCTGGCTCAGGAATTCTGGGAGTTGAAGTCCACCAGTCATGAAGGGGCCATAGTTCCCTATGCTGGCTCAGGAATTCTGGGAGTTGAAGTCCACGAGTCATGAAGGCCATAGTTCCCTATGCTGGCTGAGGAATTCTGGGAGTTGAAGTCCACGAGTTATGAGGGGGCCATAGTTCCCCCATGCTGGCTCAGGAATTCTGGGAGTTGAAGTCCACGAGTTATGAGGGGGCCATAGGTCCCCCATGCTGGCTCAGGAATTCTGCGAGTTGAAGTCCACGAGTCATAAAAGAGCCGAGGTTGCCTACCCCTGCTCTAGTGGAAAGGAAGTTGCCTCCAGAAGTTGTGGGTTGCTCCATCACTGGAGGTTTTTAAGAAGAGGCTGGACAGCTACTTGTCTGAAATGATACAGGGTCTCCTACTTGAGCAGGGGGTTGGACTAGAAGACCTCCAAGGTCCCTTCCAACTTAATTATTCTGTTATTCTGCAGGAACACTTATGCTCTCTAACTGGCACACCAGCATATTTTTTTCTGGGGACTCGTGGCTGATACACTAACCACAAATCCAGCTTTAGATGACACCTAGAACCATTCTTGAACCGAATAAGCCAAGAAAAAACTATTTTTTTTAAGACTGTGGGTAAGGCCCTTCATTAGAGCCACCATCTAACGTCAGAGAACTAATGTATTATGTACGCCGCTGACCGTTTATTTCTTTTATTTGCTTTAACGGTGACAAAAAGTCAAGTGAGGGAAGGGGGAATAAAAACACAAATAAGAGAAACACAAGCAAACGGAAAAGAAATATGTATTTTTATACTGCTTGGAGCAGGCCAAGAGAGTCGGGTTTTTAAAAAGCAGCACTAAACTTTTGACTATATGGAAGAATGCTAGGCAGCCTGTTACACTAATAGAAAGCCAATTCATCAGCAGAGGGAAGACATATCATGTCCAACACAATTACACAATCACTAAGCCTTCTTAAGTAGTACAAAATGCCAACCGTTCAGACAGACAGAAGACTGATAGCCCCTGGGCTGGCATCATCTATGTTTCCAGGCCGTTCCAGAGCTCAAACCGAAATTGTGTTTAAATTTATTTATTTATTTAGATTTATATACCGCCCTTTCCCGAAGGACTCAGGGCGGTTTACAGGATATTTAAAAGAAAATCAATACAAAAGTTAAAACAATTAAAAAAGATTAAATGAAACCCCAGTTAAAATTAAAATTAAAAATTCTCAGCCTGGGCCAGAGAGCTCGAAGAGCCAGATCTTCAGGTCCCGGCAGAATGAACGGAGGTCGGGGGCAGTCCTAAGCTCCGCGGGCAGCTGGTTCCACAGGGCAGGCGCACCCACTGAGAAGGCCCTATCCCTGGGTGTTACCCGCCGGCATTCTTTGACCGGTGGCACCCTGAGAAGGCCCTCCCTGTGGGAGCGCACTGGACGAAGGGAGCTTGATGCCGGCAGCAGGTGTTCCCTCAAATATCCCGGACCCAAGCCATTTAGGGCTTTATAGGTCATCACCAGCACCTTGAATCTCACCCGGAGGGCAACCGGAAGCCAATGCAGCTCACGGAGAAGAGGTGTTACATGAGAGTATCGGGAAACTCCCATTACTACTTGCGCGGCTGCATTCTGCACCAGCTGAAGCCTCCGAGTGGTCCTCAAGGGCAGCCTCATGTAGAGAGCGTTGCAGTAGTCTAAACGGGAGGTCACGAGCGCATGAGTGACTGTGCGTAGGGCATCTCGGTCCAGGTAGGGTCGCAACCATTGAAATGAAAGACGACGATGCTGTTTTGAAATGATCAGGTCCCTTCTAGCGCTGATGATGTGACCCAGCTGGGTAATGAAACGTCTGCAAGAAAGCGTGCAGGCTGAGAGCTACTGGATACAAAGAGGGATCCAGCCACCCTCACAAGCAACAATGACGTTACCTAGCTTGGCCAAATAGACTTTAAGCCAGAATTGTTGTAAGTCCAGGACTATAATGCACCTGCCTTGACGTTTATACCAAAACAGACAGAAGTTACATCCATTTTACATTTTGCAGGCGTTATCTCTGTTCCGCTGTCCACATTCTGGTGAAAGAGAATTTCCCTCCTTCAGCTCAGCTCTAAAAAAAACACGGATGCTACCAAAATATAACTCAAAAGGAAAAACTACCAAGAAAGCCTCAAAAAGGGAAACGAAATGCTCCTGGCCCAAAATTGCGGGTTGTTTTAAGTCAAGGACAACAATTATTCTCTTTCTAATGAAGGCTCCCTAAACGCAGTCGTATATTTGCTCCTTGCCTCCTGCGCCAAGAGTAAAACCCACTCTCTCTGCGATACACAAGACTGTGTATTTTGCACTGAGGGTGGAATGGCAACTATGTGGAGCATTTGGCCTGCAGGATCCAAAGAACACAGGGTCACTGGCAGCCGTAAGGTCCACTTAGAAGAAAATGACAAAACTTTAACCTTTTCGCCTTTAGCCAGGATTTAAAGCCTTAATGGGTTTAGGACTGAGCTGTAGGTATTCCCAGCTTTTATAATCTTAGGACCAGTGCTATTTATTGTCTGAGAAGACCAGGGTGACTACAGACTGGGGTGAGGATTAGAGGCCTCAGAACTCTTTGGAGAAGATACGAAGAACAGCTGCAGGAATTGGGTAGGTCTAGTTTAATGAAGAGAAGGACCAGGGGCGACATGATAGCAGTGCTCCAATATTTCAGGGGCTGCCCCAAAGAAGAGGCAGTCAAGCTGTTCTCCAAAGCCCCTGAAGGCAGGACAAGAAGCAACGAATGGGAACTCATCAAGGAGAGAAGCAACCTGAAACTAAGGAGAAACTTCCTGACAGTGAGGACAATTAACCAGTGGAACAACCTGCCTCCAGAAGTTGTGGATATTGGAGGTTTTTAAGAAGAGACTGGAGAACCATTTGTCTGAAATGGTTTAGTTTCCTGCTTGAGTAGGGGGTTGGACTAGATGACCTCTAAGACCCCTTCCAACTCACTCTACTCTACTCTACTCTACTCTACTCTACTCTACTCTACTCTACTCTAATTCTATTCTATTCTATTCTATTCTATTCTATTCTATTCTATTCTATTCTATTCTATTCTATTCTATTCTATTCTATTCTATTCCTATTTCTATTTCTATTTCTATTTCTATTTCTATTATTGGCCCAAAGTCACCCAGCTGGCAGGATTTGAATTCCTGGTTTCTTGCTTGGTTTGGCCTACTCCAGGGGTAGGCAACCTTGGCGCTTTTATGACTCGTGGACTTCAACTCCCAGAATTCCTGAGCCAGCCATGCTGAGGGGAAAGGGAGAGGTTTCTAAGCTGAGCCATGCTGGCTCAGGAATTCTGGGAGTTGAAGTCCACGAGTCATAAAAGAGCCAAGGTTGCCTACCCCTAGCCTAGTGGTTAGGGCTTGATGATTTAACTACTGCACCAACCTGTTGCCTTAACCACTAGATCCTACTGGCTACCATGGTGTCAGTCACGGTGGTGTCATCATATTCTCTGGCTATTTTTTTTTATGTGTGTTGTATATTAAAAAAAAACAGGCAAAGCTTTGGTCATAACATCATTGCCACCATTTTGATTTTGCGGGTTATATCCCGAAAGACACTTTTGTATAATAACAGGAGGACCTAATAACAGTGAACATGATGAACTTAATATGAACTAGGGTAAAGATTAACGAGTCAGTAGAGGGATATATTATTCCTGACAGCGATGAGAAGCAGAGATGGTCAAAAGGATTCTTTTATCCAAAGATGAGAATATACAGTATTTATAAGCTCGCTTCCATTTTGAAATTGCTTCCGGATTGTGTGCTTGCAGTGAAAAAGAAAATATGGAACTCTAAAGATTTTGCTTTTGTTAACTAGACAGGTTTATTCTTATACAAATGGTTAGTCCATACTGTTGTGTAAAAAGCAAAAAGTTGTGATTGTGACGTTATCTTCTGTGCTAAAGAGAGGCGGACGTCGTTGCTTTTTCCTTTTCTCTTCCTTTCTTAAGACTATCTTTTTTTTTCTTTTCCCTTCCCCTTTTTCTAGTTTTCTATTGCTTTTTTTGAATTCCTCTTTGTATTAAGATATTTTGATAAACCAGTAAGACCATTTAGGGAAAAAAAAAGAACAGTGAACATTATTTTTATTTTATTTTAATTCCATTTATATCCCGCCCTTCTCCGAAGACTCAGGGCGGCTTACAAGCTTAGCAGTAGCCTTCATTCTATGGATATGCCTGCTTATTAGGGCTTTCACACACACACACCCAAGCGGCATTATTACAAAGTCAGCTTATTTGCCCCCAACAATCTGGGTCCTCATTTGACCTACCTGGGAAGGATGGAAGGCTGAGTCAACCTTGAGCCTGGTGGGACTCGAACCTGCACTAATTGCAGGCAGCTGGTGTTACTTAAGGAGGCATTAGCCCACTGCTCCACCAAGGCTCTTTTAATTATGTCATTAGACCAGCATTTTCAGCTCAACTAAAGAATGAAACTCAAGAAATCACGGTTTATTCTTTCCCAACCCTGACATAAAAAAACGAGGCTGAACATCTTCCAAAGCTTATTCACAAGGAAGGTAAATTCTAACTGCATCTCCCATCGGTGTGTAAAAGATGGGAGAATGTTAAGACTAAAATACAGCTGCTTCTTCAAAGTCATAATGAAAAAAACTACAAAAATCGTGGAAATAAAATTTGCCACCCAACTCCAAATCTACGCTCGCACTAAGTTTCTTTTCCTGAAGGAAAGGTTAATCACTCTGCCAGTCACCGCCAAAATCTCTCTTTAAAGCAATAACAAGACCTACTGAACATTAATTAAGGAGAGATTGTAGGATATATATATTTTTTAAAAAAAACAGAGATAACTGGGAAAGTTGCTGGATTTATAATTACAGCAAAGCAACACAGCAGGGCACCTAGACGTAGATTAAGCTAAATACACAGACCAAATTAACAGTATCTCAGCACTAAGCATAAATTCATTTCCTTAATAATCACAGCCTCGCTATGGTTTTTAAATCCATTTAGGGTTGTGGTGTTTTTTTTAAAAAAAAAACAACATTTAATTTTGAAACCTCTCTCGAACAAATGGCACAATCAATGGAATATTCCAAGCGATGCCATGGTAAATTTACAGGATTTCCCCATGGCAAATTCAAGCAGGTTTGCATGTTTCAAATATTTTATTTCTAGAGAAAGAAAAGAAAAAACACCCGAAATATGCAGCTTTGGGGAAACTTCTGTACCCTTACTCCCCCCAAAAATTCATTTCAATTCTACAGAAATAAATACTGCGGACGACCAAAGACATTTCAGGAGAAATTATAACCTTCTTTCATATACTCTCCACTCACGAGCAATAAGCAAAAACGTCTTTTGACTGACCGACAGTCCTAATTTACCATTTTATGTCACAAGGATTATATCCGCAAAAATTGCAACGAGTAAGGAGACCCATTCAGTTTTGCAAGCAACAGTTTTGTAGCAAGCACCAACCACTATTCAGATGGTTATTTTTAACCTTACTCTTCTGAAGAGGGACTCCACGGATGGAAATTGCCTTTATCAACCAGGGAATCAGATCCACTCTGTAATCGTAGCTAAAAAAAAAACCTTCGGTTGATGAATTCAAAAAAGTGGGAATCTCCAAAACTGGGTGCAAAATATACTTTCATATCACCTCTGTGGCCAATAATAACAGAACTAAAACCTGACTTCAGTTTTGCACCTCCGCAAACCTGCTATTTGCATTTGTTATAAAAAGTAAGATTATACCCTAATTTCACTCTACAGTAAAAGGAAGTCAGTACAGTGTTGTCGTTTTTCCCCCCAAAAAATCGTGCAGACACAACTCAGTGTGTTTCTGATCTTCTTTTCTTCCTAATTTACATCCTTATATAAAAGTACTAATATTGTTTGAAGGGACGCGGTGGCTCAGTGGGTAGGACGCCGAGCTTGTCGATTACAAGGTCGGCAGTTTGGCAGGTCGAATCCCGAGTGCCGCGGAGCAGAGTGAGCGCCTGTTACTCGTCCCAGCTTCTGCCAACCTAGCAGTTCGAAAGCACGTAAAAATGCAAGTAGAAAAATAGGGACCACTACGGTGGGAAGGTAACAGCGTTCCGTGCGCCTTTGGCATCTAGTCATGCCGGCCACATGACCACAGAGACGTCCTCGGACAAGCGCTGGCTCTTCGGCTTTGAAACGGAGATGAGCACCAGCCCCTGGAGTCAGAAATGACTAGCATGTATGCGCGGGGGAACCTTTACCTTTACCTTAATATTGTTTATGGAAAATGTTATCATACGTTAATAGTCATTCTAGCCTCAAATCAAACACACACACACACACACACACACACTTCTAGTCTTTCTCTATAAACTCTCCATCCATCATTTAGACCTGGGTTGGAGTCCAACCTTGGCAACTTTTAAGATTTGTGGACTTCAACTTCCAGAATTCTGAGAGTTGACTGGCTGGGGAATTCTAGGTGTTGAAGTCCAACAATTTTAAAGTGTGCCAAGGTTGGACCCATCTTGGTTTGGACCGAGGGCAGGAAAATTAGTGCAAATGAGGCTACGACATTATACCTGATCGCCTCACCAGGAGAGCAGATTAAGTGTCAACCATGGGGTCTGCGCCAGCATATATTTCATTAACAAATAACCGAGGTTAGAAAACAGATTTTGGTAGATATACACTATTGTCTCTATGTGCTTTTACTGTTTACTTCGCTTTGGCTATTATTGCAAGAGAATACAACTATGTTTGGGGTCCTTGGTGCTCTCTGAGCTTGCTTGCTTTCTCGCAGATGTTTCATAACCCAACTAGGTAACATCATCAGTGCTAGAAGGGAGGGGGCTTTGCAGGGAGGGGGAGGAAGAGAAGGAGGGGGAGGGGGAGAATGACCATGGGGTCCTTGGTGTTCTCTGAGCTTGCTTGCTTTCTCGCAGATGTTTCATGACCCAACTAGGTAACATCTTCAGTGCTAGAAAGAAGGGGGCTTTGCAGAAAGGAGGAGGGGGAGGAAGAAGAGGAGGGAGGAAGGAGGGGGAGAATGACCATGGGGTCCTTGGTGTTCTCTGAGCTTGGTGGCTTTCTCGCAGATGTTTCATGACCCAAACTAGATAACATCATCGTGCTAGAAGGGACAAGGGATTGTTCTATGTTTATATACTAGTGGCTTGCCCTGTCAGTGTTGATGGGAGTGGTCTTGGTGGGGGGGGGGGTTATTCAAAAACACAAAAAGGAAATGAAACACCTCCTCAACAGCACCCAGATGAATAACACAATTGGAAGGGACCTTGGAGGTCTTCTAGTCCAACCCCCTGCTCAAGCAGTAGATCCTGTACGATTCTGGACAAATGGCTGTCTAATGTCTTCCTAAAAACCTCCACGGATGGAGCGCCCACGATTTCTGGAGGCAAGCTGTTCCACTGCTTATTAATTAATGAATTAAGCAGAGATTTATACCAAGGTTAACCCTAGATCAACCAGAAGTAAACAAGCTAACACTTAATAACAAACCAATCAAGGAATCACAAAGTGTGTGTGTGTGTGTGTATGTGTATACACACACACACACACACACATATATGCATACACACACACACACACACACACACACACACACACACAGAGTGTGTGTGTTTCTGTGTGTATGTTGAGGAAATTCTCCCACTGGTAAAATAGCAAGCTCAATTTAAAAAGGTATATCTTTTTTTTTATCAAAGAAGCATAAAATTACAAAGCCGTTGTTATTTTGCTCCTCTGACATTTCATTCACATTGCTTTTATTCAGAATACAGTCACAGATGGACGTTTTATTATCCCCATTTGCCCAGCGCAAAGTTTTAGGTGTTGACTGTATAACCAATTATTTAAGGGATTTGCGTGTTTACAATGAGATCTCCTCCAGATAATAAAAGCGGAGTTAAAGAAAATCTACCTTCGTTGCATAAATGCTAAAGCAGATTGTGTTGCTGTCTAAAAAGGCTGCCAACCATCCTGTTCCGCTCTTAAAATCTTGACTTACTGACTTTACCAGCTCAATACAGATAAAAGCCCATTAAATACACATTCAACCTCAGAAAGCTTTAAAACTATAAGGAGTTCAAATTGAAGAGATAAACAAAAGCCAGGCTTTGGATTTCATGCTCATTTCTGGATCATGCTCAGCCAACAGAAATGTACAGTACAAGCAGTCCTTGACTTATTGTATCAGTTCAAAGTTACACAACGGCACTGAAAAAAAAGGGACTTAGGACCGTTTTTCACACTTACGACCATTGCAGCATTCCCAGGGTTTACATTATCAAAATTCAGAGGCTTGGCAACTGGCATGTAGTTGTGACGGTTTGCGACCTTCTGACAAGCAAAGTCGAGGGGGAAACCAGATTCCCCCTTGACCTTCGAGTTGCTAATTTACTGTAACAACTGCAGTGATTCACTTAACAAGTGTGCCCAGAAAGGTGGGTCCTCAGGGTCACCTGAGTAGTGTAAAGAAGGCCCCACACCCATTTGTACCATTCAGGTGACCTGGAGGATCCAGGTAAACCTCCAAGTGGCCTCAACGACTCTCTAAAAGATTGCAAATGACCGGCTGTCTGCAAGGAGTATAAATCCTTCCATTCCTCCACCATCCAGGCAGAGCTGAAGAAGCTTCTGGAATGAGAAGCGAAACGTCTTCAAAGAAAACAAAGAAAGTCCAGTTGCCTTGTGGAAAAGCCCCTTTGGGACAACTGAGGACACAGATAAGCCTCCAAGTGGCCTCAATGACTCTCTAAAAAGAAGGCAAATGACCAGCTGTCTGCAAGGAGTATAAATCCTTCCATTCCTCCACCATCCAGGCAGAGCTGAAGAAGCTTCTGGGATGAAAAGCGAAATGTCTTCAAAGAAAAGTGAGAAAATCCAATTGAAAAAGCACCACTGAGGACAGAGATAAACCTCCCAGTGGCCTCAACGACTCTCTAAAAAGAAGGCAAATGACCAGCTGTCTGCAAGGAGTATAAATCCTCCCGTTCCCCACCATCCAGTCAGAGCTGAAGAAGCTTCTGGGATGAGAAGTGAAACCTCTTCAAAGAAAAGCGAGAAAGTCCAGTTGAAAAAGCACCACTGAGGACAGAGATAAACCTCCCAGTGGCCTCAATGACCCTCTAAGAAAATGCAAATGACCAGCCCTCAGCAAGGAGTATAAATCCTTCCGTTCCCCACCATCCAGTCAGAGCTGAAGAAGCTTCTGGGATGAGAAGCAAAATGTCTTCCAAGGCAAAACAAAGGAAGTCCAGTTGCCTCTTGAAAATACACCTTTGGGATAGATAGAGACGGACACAGCCATAAAGGCTGCGCTGGCATCTGGAAAACCAGCACCGTGCAGAGGGCAAAAGGGAGAAACGGATGAAAGAATTTAAGACAAAGTGAAGGCAAAACGGCAATTGGAAAATATTCAGGGCACACCGTGGCTGTTGGCCCTCTTAAGACAAAACAAAAAACAGAAAAAGGTCCACAAGAGTAAAAACTGCACTAGAACAATTAAGATGTGTTTCTGCTGGTGCCAAGCTGTGCTGTTCAACAGTTCGCCTGCCCTCGAGTTGAGGCTAGGAGCGAACGTGAAAACAGTAAACATTTTGACGAGCCTTTCCAATAAAATAGAAAGCGCCCTCCTCCATACACATAACTGCTTGTTTATTTCTTAAACGTATTTTTACACCTACGTGAATACTGCATTTGTGTACCATGCCAGGGACACTTTACTCGGCACAAGAGGTCCTTTATTTCACCGAGATCCTTAAAAACAACAACCACCCAAAACTCTTGGTAATCTGAGGTCCTGAAAGGAAAGATCTGAGATTCTAGAACCCACTAATTCTGTTCTAGTTCGGCTGGTCACCACCATGTAAAAAAAGATGTTGACTCTAGAAATTCTGGAGTACAGAGAAGAGCAACAAAGAGGATCAGGGGAACGGTTGCTGGAACTGGGTATGT
This sequence comes from Vipera berus, assembly GCF_964194415.1. Taxonomy (NCBI): domain Eukaryota; kingdom Metazoa; phylum Chordata; class Lepidosauria; order Squamata; family Viperidae; genus Vipera; species Vipera berus. The sequence goes on along the minus strand of NC_138209.1, from coordinate 78,066,678 downwards.
CTGGTGACATGATAGCAGTCTTCCAATATCTCAGGGGGCTGCCCCAAAGAAGAAGGAGTCAAGCTAGTCTCCAAAGCATTTCCTGAAGGCAGGACAAGAAGCAACGGATGGAAACTAACCAAGGAGAGAAGCAACCTAGAACTAAGGAGAAACTTCCTGACAGTGAGAACAATTAAGCAGTGGAACAACCGGCTTCCAGAAGTTGTGGTTGCTCCAACGAAGAGGTTGGAGAGCCATTAGCCCAGAACGCTGCAGTCGTTTAGTGAATCTTTGAAGCTGTTAATATCATGGTTGTTAACGACAATCTGGCTTCCCCCATTGCGTGGCAATGATCGCTACGTGTGAAAAGCAGGCCGTAAGCCCCTTTTTTTTCCAACGCCATCGTAACTTTGAATGCTCGCTAAACGGATAGTTCTAGATCAAAGATTACCTGTAACGTTAAGAAGCGATGCTCCTGGTAGTCCGGTGTAACCGTATCTAAAAAATAAAAAATAAACATTAAGTCAAATAAACATTAAATTCAATGGGCTTTATTAAGTCCGAAACAGATGAATGCGTGTTTACTAAAAGATCCGGTAATAGGTATGAGATAATTCTTGTTTATGTCGATGATATTGTTTATATTGGTCCAAATAAGCAGATGAGTGAGGTTTTTGCTAAAGCTTTGCAAAAGTTTTTCAGATTGAAGTCTTTAGGATGTATTAACACTTATTTAGGTGTTCAACTTGCCAAAACTCAGAAGGGGTTTAGTCTCACACAAGAAGAGAAGATTGAACAACTGTTACATCACTGTAACATGGAGGACGCTAAGCCTGTGAGTATACCCATGCAAACTGACTTTCACATTTTGGCACATGAACCAAGTCCTGAGTTCGAAGATCAAACACTATATCGCTCAGTCATTGGGTCGCTGCTGTATATTAGTAGTTGGACTAGACCCGACATTGCACTTAGTGTTAATCTTTTATCACGACATGTAGGCAAGGCAAAACAGTTTCATTGGACATGTGTTAAAAAGTTATTGAGGTATCTAAAACACACCAAAGACATGAAGTTGTTGTTGGAACCCTCACATACTGACTATGCAGAGTTATGTTGTTATGCAGATTCAGATTGGGCGAGTGATAAGAAGTCACGGAAAAGTACATCAGGTTACATGATGTTCTTGAATGGATGTCCTGTTTACTGGCATGTGCGTAAACAGACTTTTGTTTCTTGTTCCTCTACAGAAGCTGAGTATGCTTGTGTGTCTGATGCATGCAATTCTTTAACCTGGTTTGATGCTTTAGTCACAGATATCTGGACACATCCGATTCAACCGATCACAGTGATGGAAGATAATGAATCTGTGGTTTATATTTCTGAAACACGTTTTACAGGTTCAAGGTCCAGACACATTGACATCCGATATCAAAACATAAGGCAACTGGTTAAACAAGGTTTTGTGACATTACAGTATGTGCCTACACGTGATCAAATTGCTGACATGCTGAACAAACCACTTCCTACAGCCCAGCATGAGTATCTGCGTGAGAAGATGTGCCTTACTTGAGTCTTCACTTTGCTGACGAAAGAAGGGGAATGTCACTGCACGTTTTTTTTGTTCGTCAGAAAAGTTCATTTCTAACTGTACATTTTCCCCTGCTCTCTGCACCTGTTGTGATAACTTATCTGGTAACCATAGTGAATCCCATATGACCAGTTATGTTATGGTTTCAGTCTGTTTAGTGCGCACGTCTAGAAAAAGTTCTCAGAGTTATTGTGTATTGTTTTATTTCACTTTGCTGTTACTGTCTGTTACGTTAGGATGTAGCTAGCTAGCTCTCTGTATAATATATATTTAGTTTTTATATTTTTGTAATTAAAGGTATTTAGTAAGATTATGCGTCGTGTTTTTATTGCCTTCCTGCATGCACATCATGCATTCTCTGAAGCACGGTCCGTCGCCCTCTACAAAGGTGATTTTTACCTTGACACTTTTTATTTTTAATCTTCTTTGCACAGCCTCAACAGATCACGTTTCGGGATTATTTTCCCCGGCCTACTGCGAAAAGGCCTTCCCCAGTAAAGCGAGGCCAACATTTACCTTGCTGGGTGAGAAATTCGCTCAGTGACTTTTGCCTCACTTTACGACTTTTCCGGCCGCGTTTGTTAAGCGAATCGGGGCACTTGTTAAATTGGTAACCCGCTGGTGACATGAACCTGGCTTCGTCCCACCGACTTGGCCTGTTGCAAGGTCGTTAAAAAGGGGAATCACGTGACCCTTGGGGGGGGGGACGGACACCGCAACCGTCATAATTACGAGTCGGTGGCCAAGCCTTTGAATTTTGATCATGTGACCACCGGGAAGGCTTCGACGGTGGTTAAGTGTGGAAAAACAGTTTTCAATTCCTTTTTTTCAGGTCACGAAGTGAACCGTCGTAAGTTGAGGACCAACGGTATACTCTAGGCTGGGAAAATAATTATGTATACCTGGTTCCCAGCCGTGAGAAGGGGCAAAGAAACAAACAATCTGTTCAGGGCAGTTGTCATTGTTCAGCAGCTGCTGTGATAGGAAATGACAAATCTGTAGCGCTGGCCCTTATTTGCACCTATTCCCAGTTATTATTCTTACAATAAGCTAAGGCTATGAGGAAATATGTGTGTGTGTGTGTGTGTGTGTGTGTGTATGAATATGTATATGTGTGTGTGTGTATATATATATATATATATATATATATATATATATATATATATATATATATTAAGTATTTGTCAAGGCTTTTTGAATGCACCTTGCTAATTAACTCTTTCATTCCTGCTTTGGCCTGTCTCAAGGCTTATCCACAGGATATAGTCAACTATGACAGCTCATTATTTGTGCAAATTATTCAAATTGCCTCCCAAAATTCTTTATTAGCAATTTGAATAATTTGCATATATATATATATATATATATATATATATATATATATATATATATATATATATATATATATATATATATATATATATATATATATATATATATATATATATATATGTTTTCTGAGGTTTTACCTCATATATACATATACACATACACACACACACACACACACACACACACACATATATATTCGTAGATTTTCACGGGTATAGGTATGTAGGTCTTGGCGTATTCGGGTCTTTTCCCGTGTAGGATTGAGGGTGTCTTGGCGACGTTTCGACGAGGTCCCTCTCGTCATCTTCAGGCTGGTGTCTTCGGTTTCGCACGCACAAGCACGAAACCAAAGACACCAGCCTGAAGATGACGAGGAGCAACGTTTCGACGAAATCTAACCGAAGGCCATCCACAGGCAGTAGTCACAACAGTGACAGCTCATATTTGTGTAAATTTTTAGATTGCTAACAAAGAATTAAAGGGAGACTGATATGCATTTCAAACTTATTTGTTTTCATCAGTCAGCCATACCCTTCTGAGATTCGAACCTGGGCTGATTGCACATTAGGCAGTTGTTTTCACCTCTAGGCCGCAAGCTCTATCTCACTTTGTTAGCTGAGAAGCAAGGGAGATATGTGTTAAATGCTTGTTAACTTATTTAGATTACCTTGCTAGGCCCCCCCCACACACATACATATACATACATACATACATACACACACATACACACACACACACACACACACACATACACACATACTTATTTTGCTTTGCATACAGGCATACAGATCTCTCTCTCTCTGTTTTAGCAAATTATCTTGTGCTTCAGAGATAAACCTTCTCATTGTGCTAAAAAGAAAACTAATCTAATGCTGCTTTGGTCGCCAGTAAGAATATTTTTCTTCTTTTCAGGGAAAAAAAAGACGCTAAAGAAGAAAACAATTTGAAATGTGTTGGAAATTCTCTCAATAAATAGTTCTGACTCTGAGGGAAATTTCTGTTTTTTTCATGAGGATTTTTTCTTTTCTTTTTCATTACTCAAAAGAGGGGGTCAACCTATTCCGCAAAACGCCAGAAGGCAGGACAAGAAGCAACGGAATGGAAACTCATCAAGGAGAGAAGCAACCTGGAACTAAGGAGGAATTAAAAAAACTGCGGGGATTCACTTAACGACCGTGGCATGCAAGGTCATAATGCGGGGCAAAATTCACTTATCAGGTGTCTTGCTTAGCAACGGAAATCTTTTTTCCCACCCCTCTGAGCCGGCCCCGCAATCTTGGCCTCTGAGTTCAAAGAAAACTTAAAAGAGAATTTGGATTTCAGGGCCTGCCCACATGAGAAGGAAAACCGTACTGTTTTAACAAGTCACTGTAGTCAATAGGCCGCATTGTTCTTGCCACTGCGCCTTTCCTGGTTGTGAGTCCGCGCTATATTGTTCCAGCAACGGCTAACGGAAAGTATTATGCCTGTCAGAGCCCGGAGGGGCCAGTGGGTCATCTCTGGAAACCAAGAAACTCAAGACAAATAAGGACAAATGGCCCAGGATGCTACTACACATACACTACTCACAAACCAGCGGAACAAACACAAATCGCAGCATCGCAAAGATGCATTTTGCCCGTTCTGACACCGAGGGTGTCCCAGTCGATCAAAGATAATCAAATCAAATTCAAATCAAAGACCTCTCTGCTAAACTCAAAGACAAACAGGGATCAATAGAGAAAATGGAAAGGAGGAGATTTGTCCGAAATAGCACAATTTGTCTGAAATAGTACAAGAGAGAATTCATGCCAGAATTCCCCACCTGGCATGAATTTGCTTACTGATGTCACGCTTCAGTTAACAAGCCGTGATTTGCTTAACGACCACGGCGGGTGGAAAATAAAGGTCATAAAATCAGCCAGGAATTTGTTTAATAACAACTTGCTTAGCCACAAAAATTCTATCCCACTTTTGATTGTAAAAGCCGAGGCCCGTCTGCAACACCGTGCACCTGTCAGGACCCACCCCAATCCACGTCTTAGGAAAACAAAAACTCTTGCAGTCAGTTCTAGTCCAAAAGGAATTTTTACTAGGACATGTTTGGTTGTGGAAATACAAGACGGGACCTGGTATTGTTTTACAGATTGAAACTTTATATAAAGAGTTCCCGGTTCAACCCCCCTTCCCTCAACCCCATTTGGTCAGCCCCCCATCATGTACTTCATGTCATCCCTTTCGTGGGAAAAAAGGGAACTTCGGATCTTTACGGTTATTGCCTTCTTTCTTTACAGATTCAAACGGAGACACAGGCCAGATGCCTCCTTCCTTAACCCTCCCCTTTGTTCCCCCAGTTCAAAAGGTTTCCCTTGGTCTTTGAAATAACCTAAGGCAGGCTGAATCCACATATGCTCCTCCTTCCTCGGGAGATGGCAGAATCCGGGGTGGGGGGAATAATGTTTTAAACATACCGTATTTTCCGGTGTATAAGACAACTTTTTAACCCATGAAAATCATCTCAAAAGTTGGGGGGTCGTCTTATACGCCCAGTCGTCTTATACGCCGGAAAATCAGCGAGCCCGGGAAGGCACGCCCTCCCCTCTCACTGTGGAGGAAGTAGGGCAGGCTGGCGTCTGGCGGGAGCCAGCAGGGCAGTCCTGCGCACGCGCACGCTCCCCGGCTGTTAAGGAGTGCTCCACAGTGAGAGGGGAGGGCGTGCCTTCCCGGGCTCGCTGATTTTCCGGTGTATAAGACGAAAAATCTTGAAAATCATCTCAAAAGTTGGGGGGTCGTCTTATACGCCGTCGTCTTATACGCCGGAAAATACGGTACACTTATGAATGTAATATAATTGGATTCTGACAGCACCGTTGCAAAACAGCTCAGTGTTTTGAGTTTTGGCATTGTAGTCCTTGGCTTTTGACGACTCATTTAGTGACTGTTTGGAGTTACAAGGGCACTGGAAAAAGGGACTTGCGATTGTTTCTCACACTTACGACCGTTGCAGCATTCCCCTGTGCTCGCCCAATGAAAATCCAGACCCTTGGCAAGCGACTCATATTTATGACCGTCGCCGTGTCCTGGGGGAGTCACGTGACCTTCTGCGACCTTCTGACGAGCAAAGTCACTGGGGGAAGCCGGATCCACTTAACGACCGTGTGACTAATTTAACGACTGCAGCGGTTCGCTTAACGGCTGCGGCAAAAAAAAAGTCACAAAACGGGGCAAAACTCACTTAACCAGCGTCTCACTTAGCAATGGAAATTTGGGGCTCCATTGCGGTCGTAAGCCGAGGATGGCCTTTATCTATATTTTTTGCTATAAATGGGTCCTTTAATAAGAGGGATGTGACAGCCATTTGTCTGAAATGGTATAGGGTTTCCTGCCTGAGCAGGGGGTTGGACTAGATGACCTCCAAGGTCCCTTCCAACTTTATTATTATTATTATTATTATTATTATTATTATTATTATTATTATTATTATTATTATTATTATTTAATATAGTACTTTATTCTTATGAGAAATGTTAAAAATACTAGGATGGCTTTAAATGTCATTACATTTAAATGTAATTAATTTGGAGAAAATTATAACTGACAAGTGTTTTGAATACTGAGGGGAAAACAGGACTGATGGTGATTTAATAAAATGACTCTCCTCAAATACAACTGGAACGTAAGCTGATTAGAAAAGATGTTGCACATTAAGGTTATTTCTATAAACACTAGAAAAACATTTACATTCAACTTTGTATGTATCGAAAGTACTAAGAATTGCATTTCCTCGATGTTGGCAAAAGGAAAATACGATTGGAGGAAGAAAAGGTCAAGGAAACGCATCAATACTTAGTATGTTGATTATGAAACCACAGAAAGTAACTATTATTGATCATTGTTAAATATATGAACCCAGACGACACGTCGTCTGAATTTTGATCCTGGGGAATGCTGCGACGGTCGTAAGTGTGGAAAATGGTCCTTAGTCTCCTTTTTCAGTGCCACTATAACCTTGAACGGTCGCTAAATGAACTGTTGTAAACTGAGGATTTTTCTCCAGTATGTTTGTGCAGAAGGTTGGGGGGGTAGGGGTGTTATATCTTTTATATATATATATATATATATATATATATATATATATATATATATATATATATATATATATATATATATATATATATATATATATATATATATATATATATATAAAATCTGATATATATATCATCCACATGGTCTTGTGGTCTCTAGTGGGAAGTTCCCTTCTTTTAATTGAATTTACCTTCCACTGGAATCATTCCTTTTGCTTATTGATTTGGAACATCTGTAGCTCTCTCTTCTAAATCGGGAAGATTACCAGCAATTGTTAAACCCTGAAACCAATTCTGAAAAGTTACTGGTGGGGCGCCGCTGTTAAAATAGTAATAATAATAATAATAATAAATTAAGGGGCAGGATTCATATTTTAATGCGAGAGATTCGTGAATAGAAAAGTGAAAGGACTGAAATACAAAAATGAGTATAAAACGGAAAATGAATACTGTATATACGACCGAAGACTGGGCAAGGAACTTGAAAAAAAAATGAGGAATTTTGCTGATATAGAATAGAATAGAATAGAATAGAATAGAATAGAATAGAATAGAATAGAATAGAATAGAATAGAATAGAATAGAATAGAATAGAATAGAATAGAATAGAATAGAATAGAGCTGGAAGGGACCTCAGAGGTCATCTAATCCAGCCCCGTGTTCAAGCAGGAGACCCTATATTATTCAGACAAGTGACTGTCTAGTCTTTTCTTAAAAACTTCCAGTGATGAAGCACCCACAACTTCTGGTGGCAAGCTGTTCCACTGGTTAATTGTCCTCAGTGTTAGGAAGTTTATCCTTAATTCTAGGACTATCTATATCATATAGATAGATAGATAGATAGATAGATAGATAGATAGATAGATAGATAGATAGATAGATAGATAGATAGATAGATAGATAGATAGATAGATAGATAGATAGATAGATAGATAGATGATAGATAGATAGATAGATAGATAGATAGATATAGATAGATAGATAGATAGATAGATAGATAGATAGATAGATAGATAGATAGATAGATAGATAGATAGATAGATAGATAGATAGATAGATAGATATAGGGATAGAGATAGAGATAGAGATAGAGAGATGATAGAGATAGAGATATAATTGAGCAGTAAGGTCTCCCCTGCATGCAGAAGAAAGCAGATGCCTCCAGCTTCTGTTGAAGATAGCCTTCAGACTCAGCAGTCCATCTGCTCTTTCGAAGACAGCAAAGTCCACATTTTGGACAGAGGGAACCGCTGGTTTGAAAGAGGGGCCAAAGAGGCCATCGAAATTGAACAGCCCTCATTCAACAGAGGAGGGAGAGATACAACGTCACCTCTCTCCAGTCTCCAGCCCTTTCAGCAGTTCCAAGAAGGCTCCACACCCATTTGCACCACTCGGGTGACCCGGAGGACACAGACAAACCTCCAAGGGGCCTCAAGGACTCTCTAAAAGGAATGCAAATGACCGGCGGTCTGCAAGGAGTATAAATCCTCCCCTTCCCCCACCATCCGGTCAGAACCGAAGAAGCTTCCGGGATGGGAAGCAAAACATCTTCAAAGGGAAAACCAGAGACAACTATGACCTGGATGGCTGAGAATCTCCACAGACATAGTCAGTCTTCAGTCCGAGGTGCGTTGTCCATTCTTCAGCTTCCCTCACCTTGGGTGGCAAAGAATACGTCACTCACGGCTTGACTTCCAGGCTCCAAAGATTCCTGAAAATACAGGCCTCCCTCAACATTCCTTCGTGCATTTCTCCTCCGGCCAGCCCAGCACAGATTGTCCGCGCACATCAGCGGCGTAGCCGTATCCGAGGCCAGGCAGAGAGGAAGTGGACAGAGGGAACGTTGCCAAAACAAGCAGGCACATTTCTGAAACCCCAAAATAGACGCAGCTCAGCAAACCTTCACAGCTCATCTCCGTTTAGCTGGCAGAGCAGAAGAAGCGGATCAGATGGGCAACTGCCCCTGTTTTACCCAACCCAGCATATATATTTTTTTTGAAGACTCGCGAGCAGAAGGGACGTGAAGAATCGGAGGAGAGGAGGAAGAGAAGGATGTGGCTTGCAGCCGGGATTCTATAACTTAAGCAAATGTCTACGGAGAGGCTCAATTATCCAGTTCAGGAGACAACTGGACTTTGTTTTTCTTTGAAGATGTTTTGCTTCTCATCCCAGAAGCTTCTTCAGCACTGACTGGATGGTGGAGGAATGGGAGGATTTATACTCCTTGCAGACAGCTGGTCGTTTGCCTTCTTTTTAGAGAGTCGTTGAGGCCACTTGGAGGTTTATCTGTGTCCTCAGTGGTGCTTTTTCAACTGTCTTGCTTTTCTTTGAAGACCTTTCGCTTCTCATCCCAGAAGCTTCTTCAGCTCTGACTGGATGGTGGGGAACGGGAGGATTTATGCTCCTTGCAGAGAGCTGGTCATTTGCATCCTTTTAGAGAATCATTGAGGCCACTTGGAGGTTCATCTGTGTCCTCACGGTCATCTGAGTGGTGAAAATGGGTGTGGAGCCTTCTTGGCTGTAGCATGTTTTTTCTGCCCCGGGTCCCTTCCTTGTTGGAGACGGGTGCAGGCGGTTGGGGATGAATCTATGTTGTCTACATCTCAAACTGAAGCGCAGATGGTTCCTGTGGTCTGCAGTGTTTCCTGGAAATCCATTCATACTCATTGAAACGCCAAAGAATGGAAAAGGACCAGCCGTCTGCAAGGAGTATAAATCCTTCCACTCCCCACCATCCAGTCAGAGCTGAAGAAGCTTCTGGGATGAGAAGCAAAACCTCTTCAAAGAAAAACAAGAAAGTCCAGTTGCCTCCTGGAAAAAAAAACACCTTTGGGATACAAGCTAAGCATTATTTTCTCCATCAGAAGAGGAAACCCCTTAATACCACCCTCGCCCAGCGAGTTCACAAATCACGAGCAAGCGAAGGACCAAGGTCAGAAGGGCGTAAAGATCCGAAGAGGGGAGTGGTTTGGCTCTGAACAGGATAACGTCAATCGGTTTAGGATCATGTAACTAGGCTTAGACGCAGAACTCTATTAACGTTGCCACCAAAGAACATTTCCAGTTGCTTCTGGACCCTAAAGGTTTCTAGGATTATCACTCAAAAAATTCTAGTACCGCTTTACAAAGCCTTAGTAAGGCCACACTTGGAATCCTACATCCAGTTCTGGTCAACCACAATATAAAAAAAAAAGATGTTGAGATTCTAGAAAGAGCGCAGAGAAGAGCCATCAAGATGATTAGGGGGCTAGAAGCTAAACCATAGAAAGAACGGTGGCAGGAATTGGGTATGTCTCTTCTGGTGAAAAGAAGGACTAGGGGTGACATGATAGCAGTCTTCCAATATCTGAGGGTCTCCTACGAAGAGGAGGAGGTCAAACTATTTTCCAACACACCAGAAAGCAGTGGATGGAAACTAGCCAAGGAGAGAAGCAACCCAGACCTAAGGAGAAATTTCCTAACATTGAGAACAATTAACCAGTGGAACAGCTTGCCTCCAGAAGTGGTGGGTGCTCCAACACTGAAGGCTTTCAAAAAGTCAGCGGACAACCATTTGTGTGAAATGGTATATAGGAGGGGTCTTCAAACTTGGCCCTTTGATGACTTGTGGAGTTCAACTCCCAGAATTCCTCAGCCAGGCACGCGTGCCTGGCTGAGGAATTCTGGGAGTTGAACTCCACAAGTCATCAAAGGGCCAAGTTTGAAGACCCCTGCTATGTAGGGTCTCCTGCTTGATCAGGGGGTTGGACTAGAAGACCTCCAAGGTCCCTTCTTATTCTATGTTCAATGGACATTCTGGTCCCAACTGGGATTGTAAATTGAGCACTATCTACACTCAACATTATGTCATTACACAGATGATACAAATTTGGAAATTTCTATCACGATGTACACACAGACTTTTATACATTACAGGTGTTTATATTCTCTCTTTATAATTCTTATACGAAGAGTTGTGGATTTCTTAGGCAAGGGAGATAGCAAAGATAATTAACCTGCAGTTTAAAAAAAAAGGACAGAATTAAACCAGATTTATAGCCATGTTCTTACTTTCAATTTCTGAGACAGTAGCAACCAATGTAATGGAAAAGCTAATGCATATTAATTTGATATCCTCAAAGAATGATAATTTACCAATTAGACTGAGTGATATCTTCAGTAAATAACCTAGTATTGTTTTGCAGGTATTCTTCCTCTGCATTAAGTAAAATTTAAATTAAAAAAACCTACATTATGCATTTCATAGTAATCCAATTGTTAATGGAAACGGGATCATCGGGGGAAAAAAAACCCACGTTCGTTCTCAGCTCATTAAAAAAAAATAAAAATGCTTCCTTCTCCTCCGATAGTCTAATGTGCTCTGGGCCATATTTTTGTCACTGCCAATTTAGGCGAGCACGTGTGGGCGGACTCAGAGATCTTACAGTCCCATTAAAACCACCACCAGGAACAAAATTGGCCAAGCGAACCCATCACACAGAAAATTAAAATTCCTATCCCCGGGACATTTAATCTGAAGAATTTCCTTGGATGTTTTTGAAGTTAACCTTTGCTTTGTCAATAAGCTGGTGTGTATTAGCTCACCGACTGCTTGTGTGAGACAAACAGCATGCATCCACAGCATTATTTTGAAAAAAACAACAAAAAACAACAACACCCAACCCAGTTCTCTTACGCCAAGACTTACATAGGATTAGTCTGGAGACTAAAACATATGAAGGATGGTTGCACGAATTGGGTAGGGCCAGTCTCGAGAAAAGAAGGACCAGGGGTGACATGATAGCAGCATTCCAGTGTTTGAGGGGCTGCCACAAAGAAGAGTAGGGGGTTAAACTATTCTCCAAAGCATCAGAAGGCAGGAGAAGAAGATATGGATAGAAACCAATCAAGGAGAGAAGCAACCTGGAATTACGGAGAAACTTCCTGACAGTGAGAACAATTAACCAGTGGAACAACTTGCCTCCAGAAGTTGTGGGTGCTCCATTACTGGAGGTTTTTAAGAAGAGACGGGACAGCCACTTGCCTGAAATGGTATAGGGTCACGTGGTTGAACATGGCGTTGGACTAGAAGACCTCGCAAAGCTCTATTCTGGATTAAATAGTCATGCACACTGAGCCAGCCACCTCAGTGGTTCTACAATCCGGTGTCTGAGTTACTGTGGGACATCTTTCCCTCTTGGTGAACTGCGTCCTGAAGATTCAAGAGCCTAGCCCTCAATTTGTTTCCAACCTAAGGCCACTTTTAAGACCTGTGGACTTCAGCTCCCAGAATTCTCCAGCCAGCTGTGGAACTCAGGCAGTTGAAGCCCACAAGTCTTAAAGCTGCCCAAGCTGGACACCCCTGGTGTACAATGTCTGTAAAACAGATCAAAGGAAGGGGAGACGAAACAATAATCGATAATAAGGGAACAATAATGTTTAGAAAATGGACAGTGGTGCTTACACATCAAAGTCATAATGGGTTTAGTTTGATCTTGACTTGGTGTGTTGTTTAAAGCTAGCAGGGGCTGTGTGGACAAAGCAGGAAGTGTTTGTGCCCAACTAGTCACCACAAAGAGGGTTGGGAGACTGTCCAAGATGGCACCTTCTTGGCAAACAGAAGCTGTGGTCATCTGGTAAAAGACCTAGCACCAGAACACTAAGCCACTGAGGTCGTATAAGGTCATATATAACCTTACATACAGCTTGCGCACACAGATGTACTGGCTATTTCACCAACAATTAAGCGAGTCTAGATGGAAAGTGGATCTTTTCAAGCTAGGCCATGGCTGCATCCGCACATTCGGAGAAAAAAAAATTCAGAGAAGAGCAACTAAGATGATCAAAGGCCTGAAGACCAAAACAAACATACGAAGAACGGCTGCGGGACTTGGGTTTGGCTAGTAGTCTAAAGAAAAGAAGAAATAGGGGAGACACGATAGCAGTCTTCCAGTATTTGAGGGGCTGCCACAAAGAAGAGGAGGGGGTCAAACTATTCTCCAAAGCACCAGAGGGAAGGACGAGAAACAACGGTTGGAAACTGATCAAAGAGAGAAGCAACCTGGAACTAAGGAGAAACTTCCTGACAGGGAGGACAATCAACCAGTGGAACAGCTTTGCCTCCAGAAATCATGGGCGCTCTATCACTAGAGATCTTTAAGATGAGACTGGACAGTCACTTGTCTGAGACGGTAAGTGGAATTTTCCTCCAATGCGATTTTCCCATGTATTTTACCAGGAAACATAAATAGGGCAGGCTAGAAAAGTCAGTGCCTTCCTAACCATTTTGCTCTATGAGTTCGTGGTGGCCTAACCCTAGCCCTAAGTGGAATTTTCCTCCAATGGGATTTTCCCATGTATTTTACCAGGAAATGTAGATAGGGCAGCCTGGAAAAGTCAGTGCCCTCCTAACCATACCCAAATACTCTGAATTTGTTGGCGATGTCCATTTTGCTCTCAGAGTTCATGGTGATGTAAACCTAACCCTAACCCTATAGTTTCTCCTGCCTTAGCGGGGGGCTGGACTAGAAGACCTCCATGGTCCCTTTCTATTCTATTCTATTCTATTCTATTCTATTCTATTCTATTCTATTCTATTCTATTCTATTCTATTCTATTCTATTCTATTCTGTTCTGTTCTGTTCTGTTCTGATTCTATTCCATTCCATTCCATTCCATTCTATACTACAGCTTCTTTAACCATAGTTTGCTGAATAAACAACAATGGGTGGCGTTTACACATCTCTCTAAGCCATTAAACCCCAATTTATCAATCTAAGTGGCTCATATATCAATGCTTTTTGCTTGCCTTGGCTTTGTACAATGTGAACTCAGCCAACAGCCCTCAACTTCCATTATAAGCAGTTCACCTATTTAATGATGGATGAAGACAAAGAGGTATTCCTAGCACTCTTTGCAATGGATTCAGTTCAGATAATACCTGATCCAAAAACGATCAACTTGTTTGAACCTGAATGTACTCTGAGAATCCAGCCAAGATGGTTTGGGAACCATTTTTCAGGGTTCCTTGTAAATGCATGAAACAAACTGACAATGACTTTATATAGTAAAGCACGGGCAAACCAATCACAACTTAGAATCCCGTGGGGTTACCGCCCTCCTGTATTTATTTTATTTTTTATTTTAATTCCATTTATATCCCGCCCTTCTCCGAAGACTCAGGGCGGCTTACAAGCTTAGCAGTAGCCTTCATTCTATGTATATGCCTGCTTATTAGGGCTTTCACACACACATGTGCTCAGTACATATTTTCTACAGGAGCTATAATATGTGATTACTTTTATTAATAAATTGAAGAATTAGTTTCCCAGGTTGCACTAAATCATGTTATACAAAACTAAGATGTAAAACTAAGAAAGGTATCCATTAATATGTGATGTAAAACCAGCCAATTTGCAATCCTGAGCTCGGCAAAGTTTAGTTTAGTGTTAGTATCACACTTGGAACACTGCATCCAGATTTGGTTGCCATGATAAAAAGAAGATGTTGAGACTCTAGAAAGAGTGCAAAGAAGAGCAACAAAGATGATCAGTGGGCTGGAGGCTAAAACATACAAAGAATGGTTGCTGGAATTGGGTATGTCTAGTTTATCGAAGAGAAGGACGAGGGGTGACATGATAGCAGTCTTCCAATATTTCAAGGGTTACCCCAAAGAAGAGGGAGTCAAAATATTCTCCAAAGCACCTGAATTTGCAGGACAAGAAGCAATGGATGGAAACCGACCAAGGAGAGAAGCAACCTAGAAATAAGGAGAAACTTCCTGACAGTTAGAACAATTAACCAGTGGAACTACCTGCCTCCAGAAGCGGTGAATGCTCCAGCACTGGAAGTTTTTAAGAAGAGACTGGACAGCCATTTGTCTGAAATGGTATAGGGTTTCCTGCCTTAGCAGGGGGTTGGACTAGAAGACCTCCAGGGTCCCTTCCAATTCATTCTATTCCTTATTCCCTTATTCCCTATTCCCTATTCCCTATTCCCTATTCCCTATTCCTTATTCCTTATTCCTTATTCTATTCTATTCTATTCTATTCTATTCTATTCTATTCTATTCTATTCTATTCTATTCTATTCTATTCTATTCTACTCTACTCTACTCTACTCTACTCTACTCTACTCTGCTCTATTCTATTGTCATTCCGTTATTCTGTTATTTTAATAGGGCTGTTGGCTTTTCTCACTGACATGAACCATTGTTTATATAATGCACATGCAAAGATTGTCCTTTCGTAGGCCATGCACGGAGGATTTTTTTTAAAAAAAAATTTAGTTGGATCCAAGCCTCTGAATTTTCCTAGCTTTGAGCACAAGTTAACTTTCCTGCAATTCTTTAGAGGGTTAAAACCCGTTCTAGTTCTCTACAAGCCACAATAAAACAAATTTCCCACCCTCAAAATTCAAAAAGCGGTTGCATTGAGAAATGTTTATTTTTTATTATTATTATTTTTTTAAAGCCACAAACCTTTCAGCAGGGTGCTGTTAGAATTTGTAGAAGAGAAGCAAAAAGCAGAAATTACTTCTATGGGTTTAATTGCACCATATGATCACATCCTCTATTGGGAATGCTAGTTAAAGGAAAATGGGGAAAACGCTGAACACATTTGTACATCAACTGTGTAATTAGCAAAGGTAATACTTTGGTACCCACAAAATGCCCTGGGGCTACTCAGAATTTCTCTTAAGAGCTTTGATTTTTCCCATTTCTTTCTGAAAGCAACTGCAAATGTGGCGTTCTATTTTCATTAAGCCACAAACTCTATTCCATAGGCTAAAACATCACGAACGAAGCGTGCGCACGCGCACGCGCACACACACACACACACACACACACAAAGGTTTAAAGGAATAAATTCAAGACCCCGCTGAATACTGGTAGTTCTCGCTTTAAAACCACAATTGAACCCAAAATTTATGTTGGTAAGCAAAGCATTTGCTAAGTGAATTTTGCCCCATTTTATGACCTTTCTTGCCACAGTTGTAACATGGTCGTTAAGTGAATCTGGCTTCCTCCGTGGACTCGGCTTGTCGGACGGCCACAAAAGGGGGATCGCACGACCCCGGGGGGGGACACACTGCAACCGTCACAAATGTGAGTCAGTTGCCAAGTGTCGCAATTTTGATCACGGGGATACTGCAACTCTCGTAAGGGTGAAAAACATTCATAAGTCAGTTTTGGTTGTAACTTTGCACGGTCTCTAAATGAAGCGTTGTTAAGTCAAGGGCTAACTGTGTAAATGAGACAGGCAGCATTGTGAGTATATCAGCCGTGAATGGCAAGTGTCAGAACACACTTGATGTCACGAGCTGGATACAGGCGTCCTGTAACTATAAATAATGGACAGATAAACCAAAAGTCAGGATATCCGAGGACAGAAATGTCAATTAGGTTGACAACCAACCATTATTGTTCAGTTTCCAGGCTGCGAAACGAGAGGGCCAAGGAACTTGCCTCCAGAAGGTGTAGCAGGGGGTCAATCACTGGAGCTTTTAAAGAAAAGATCGGACAGCCATTTGTCTGAAACAGCATAGCATTTCCTGCTTGAGTGGTGGGGGGTTGGACTAGAAGACCTCTAAGGCCCCTTCCAACTCTGTGTGATTCTGTTAACTCTGTTAATTAAATCAGTGGGATGGCTTTGGAAGTTGCGGGTGCTCCATCACTGGTGGATTTTAAGAAGAGACTGGAGAACCATTTATCTCAGGGGTCTTCAAACCTGGCCGTTTGATGACTTGTGGATTTCAACTCCCAGAATTCCTCAGCCAGTGTACACGCTGGCTGAGGAATTCTGGGAGTTGAAGTCCACAAGTCATCAAAGGGCCAAGTTTGAAGACCCCTGTCCTACCTGGATTGTGGAGGTTGTGTTCAACTTGCTAGGATTTTACCTCAAGAAACCCGAAGCTTTGGTTGAAGTGGAACGCAGATGGCGAGCTAATGAAAACACGAACTACAGGGAACAGGGAACACCTGCACCTCAGGTTTGGCACCTGGTCTCCATAGCAACGATGCAACAGCTAGCCAACCCATCCTGTCCTAGGAATTAAGGTCAGTTGAAAAAATAGGATTGCATCTGGATTGATCCAGACAATCACTAGAGGACATCAAGGAATTAAGAGTTTCTTCCATTCTCAGCCTCTTTGCTCTAATCCACTGGTCATCTGATGCTTGGAGATCAGATATGGTAGTCTTAATGGAAAGAAGGACTGTGTACAATTTTCTCTTCTCTTGTCTTCTTTGGCAAGCCACAAACATCAGAGGACCTTCAGACTCACTTTTAATATACTACTATAAAACAGTCCTAGTTACACAATCAATAAGTTGCAATATTACAGAGCCAAGAATTCAGGGCAATTATAAAAACTACAAAGCATCTTTGTTTAAATGGAAATTATGAAGACAAACTGCTATATGCAACAACCGTCAATAATAATCAAACAAAATACACAACAGGCTATATTTTGAACTGATACAAGTTTTATTCTCGTACCCCTGCTTGACCCAGTTGGTATAGAGACAGTGAAATGGCAAACTAGAAAACTCTTTACTGTATTGTTCTCATTAGATAAAACTATCAATAATTAGTTCCAGTGATCACTATTGAATACCTCCAATTATAATCCTGTGTAAAAACACACAGGAATGTGGCAGCTCTTAATAGGTAATAATATTAAAATATAACCTCCATCTCTTTTTTCTTTTTTGGTGCGCTGAATGTTTTATTCCAACTGGCAGGGGAAAAAAATGGCCTCTGGCGGGAGGAAGGAAGATGAATTGCGTTGCCGCAGGAACACCACCGCCAGGTACTAGGAGAAGGGATGGGGGCAGCTCCCACCCTGCTTTTTACTTTACTGGACACCTCGGTTATACGTGCAGCTTGGCTTTAAGGCGTCCCAGGGAAGTCTAGACTCTAGACCCACCCTGTTCATTTCCTTAAGTATGGAAACTATGAGATTACTCATTCCTTCGGCTTTCTGCTTTCCTGTTTTTCGCGCAAGGAGGGAGGCTTCGAGCCGCAGATTGTCAAAAATCAGCCTTCTTCCTGCCTTGCAAAAAAAAAAACCAAGGCTTCTGGGGACTGCTGTTAACTTCCAGAATTCCCAGTCCCTAAAAATTGTTTTTCTGCCTTTTTTTGTTTTGTTTTGGTCTATTCATTTTATTTAACTTATACCACGTCTTATCTGCTTATTCCAAAACTCCAGGCAGCTGATGACAAACGGCAACAGAAACCTTAAGTGCAAAGTACGTCCTTGACCTACAGTTCATTTAGGGAAGTTCAAAGTTACAACATCCCTGAAAAAAGTGAGTTATGATGGGTTTTCACACTTACAACCACAGTTGGGGCATCCCTGAACAAACGTCTCACTTAGCAAACAGAAATTACGCTCATGAGTTTGGGGCTACCTGCAAAATAACATCAAGGCAACAAGAATAAAAAAAATAAAATTAACACAAAATTATTTCCCCCCCCCCCTTGGTTTCCCGTCGACTCCTGAATTGCACGATCCAGCGTACAAATTGTGTTCTTGCGGGATATAAATCAGGACACCGGGTTGACTGCCAGCCTCCACCTTACTGTTGATATATTTTTCCACAAACTCTTACAGCCTCGAGGAACTTGGCTCGGAGAAGGCATTCAGACATCTTGCAAGGCCGGTTGCCTGACTAGCCTATTTCTCATGGAGTTTTAGCCCAGAGTGTGGGGTGAACTCAGCCAACTGCCTCTGATTCACCCAGCGTCGATTAATCATGTGTGTATAAAGCCAGCCAGGATTTCCAAGTGGAATGCAGTGGCTGGAGGGGACAATTTTCTCCAGGAACTCCTTGAGATGTCAAGCTGGTGTCCACGCGATCATGGGAACCATCTTATTTTTGTTTTAACAGCAGCAGATGATAGACTGTCTGTCTGCTAAGCCAGGGGTCCTCAACCTGTGCTGCTGGGGGGGAACCACACTGCAGGAGCGGTGGGTCCGCGCACGCATGCAGCTCGACTCACACGAGCGTCCACGTGCATGCCCACGCAGCTCGACTAGGTGGGCCGCGTGCACCCCCGCCCGCCGCTCGCGCAGCCCAGTTCCCCTCTCCCCTGCCCCAGCTGTGCCAGGTGCAGTGGGCGAGCCACGAGCGCAGGCAGGCAGGCGTGCGTGCCAGCCCGCCACTTGCGCGAGTCCAGCTGTGTGTGCTTATGCACGCCACGCCGCCATTCGGCCGGCCCGGTTGCAAATAGGCCGCAGCCCGGTAGGTTGGGGACCCGGGGAGGGTGGGTGGGTTGGGGAACCCTATGCTAAGTATTTTGGAGGAATTTAGCCAACGTGCTTTGCAAACCTTGGTTTTATGGCTTAGGTCAGGGGTCTTCAAACCTGGCTGAGGAATTCTGAGAGCTGAAGTCCACAAGTCATAAAAGGGCCAAGTTTGAAGAGCCCTGGCTTATGTGAACCCCACCCACCGTGGGTTTTTCACCATCCATGCCGTACTATGAGCCCAACCTTATTCAGACAAGTGAATCATCTTCCTGTTGACGCAACTCAACTGCTAGAATCTACCTGAGTTCAATTTCTGGCTCATCATTCTGTGGAGATGCCTCTTCTGAGGTACATGCAGGAAGTCTACGCAACGTAACATGCTTCCATTACATTTAACCCATTCTGCCTTTTTCCCCTGGGTGACTGAACCGATAGGGCTGGGTATCAGGATTCACACAACGTGACTGAGTTACAGTCCCTCTCTCAGGCGCCATTGGCTGGGTTCATTGCACAACCTATTTTACATCTCCTGCTGATGCTGGCCTAGTCTAGGATTCAGACAACTGGATTCTTTCAGTAAATCAGTAAAACACAGCATCAGCAATGCTCGGGACGCAGATGTAGCCATAACAAAATAGGGGGGGTGGGGGGGAAATTGGGCGACTTTTTTTTTTGGGCATTCTGATCGTTTTCTCCAGAGATTTGAAGCTGACTTGAGTCTTTTGTCAGCCACAGGAGTCACCATCATCAGAACAATTTGCAAAGACATTTCCCCCTCCCTTTTTTTCTCCTACAGCCTGTTGGAACTTCTGTTTTGATTTCAGGGAAGCTCTGATCACTGTCTTTTGAGATATGTTCCTTCAAGTGTGCACCGCACACAGTAGAATTTAATAAAAAGGTAAAGGTAAAGGTTCCCCTGCACATGCGTGCTAGTCGTTTCCGACTCTAGGGGCCGGTGCTCATCTCCGTTTCAAAGCCGAAGAGCCAGCGCTTGTCCGAGGACGTCTCCGTGGTCATGTGGCCGGCATGACTAGACGCCAAAGGCGCACGGAACGCTGTTACCTTCCCACCGGAGTGGTCCCTATTTTTCTACTTGCATTTTTTTTAACGTGCTTTCGAACTGCTAGGTTGGCAGAAGCTGGGACGAGTAACAGGCGCTCACTCTGTTACGCGGCACTCGGGATTCGACCCGCCAAACTGCCAACCTTCTGATCGACAAGCTCAGCGTCCTAACCCACTGAGCCACCGCGTCCCTCTAGAATTTAATAGATCTCCTCTTTCCAAGTGGCACCCAAACAATGCTCAGTGATCCTAAGGAAAGCAAGCCTGAGAAAGTCTACGGAGATTCTCCATCATCCAGGTCATGCGTGTTTCCCCCCCCCAAATGTTGTTTTCCTTTCAAATCAGATGCAAAGATAAATCTGAAGAACTGTTTAAGCGGTCGTATGCCTCGCCTCCCATTTTAGAATAAGAGTGAGTAAGTCTAGCCCCAGATCCAATCTGAAGCTTGTCACAAAAGTGCTTTTTTTCCCCAAAAAAGCAACTGGATTTTCTTGGGTGTTTTTTTTCCTTTGAAAACATTTCGCTTCTCATCCAAGGAGCTTCTTCTCTTCCCTTTCCCGAAGAAGCTTCTGGGGCTATGACTTACTCACTCTTATTCTACAATGGGAGGTAAGGCATATGTACGGCCTCTGTTTCCCCATCGTAAACAGTCCTTCAGATTCTTCTTTTCGTCTGATTTGAAAGGTGGGGGCTGCTGGGCCCGTGATCTTTTAATTAAATCACTCGATGTGCCAAACGTTATTTCCTCCGAAGGAGATGATCAAATAAGACGATACAGCTTGCTCTTAGGAAAATATGCCTGGTTAAGTCACAGCATGCTTTTTTTTCTGCCTAACCACGAAGAAACCCCACAATGAACAGCCTGGCAATCTAACCACTACCCAGGATTAGGTGACAGGCTAAGCCAAGCCACTATATGCAGCCATCGTGGCTTGTTAGTTATGGTTTATGATTTAGCGGCTGCCTGGAGAATCTTGGGCTTGTTAAAGAGTCTGCAGATATTCTTAAATCTCAGGCTGTGGGGAACCACACAGACATATCTTAAGCCTACTTACTTAATATTTGTGCAAAGTCTTGCGTAATACCTTTTACACAGACACCAAATACCAATAAAATCAGCCCCATCCAGAGAAAAAAAACCCCAGCAGCTACACACACACACACACACACACACACACTGACAAAGTCTTCCCTCACAATGCTGCGTCCTGACCAGATTTCTTGGGAAAGAGTGGATGGAATTAGACATTATTAATCAATGAAGAACAGGAAACACCAGAACATAAGTAACATCTAAAAGTTACTTAGTGAACTTTTGAAAATCAACAATCCACGTTGCCCAAGCTATTCATATCCTTCTGCATTGCTTTATTATTTGTCCTTACTATTTTCGTACTGGACTTTCTGCCCGAAATTGCAGGCAAATACACCCAGAGGAAAGACACACGCACAAACACACACACACACACACACACACACACACACACACACACAAACAGAAAACCAAACTAACCCCAAGAGAACATTTTAAACAAACAGAATGAAGAATAACGATCGGTTGCATAAAAATGTTCCTGCAGCTAGCTTAGCCCTCTGTACTGATACTGGGCAGGTTTTAATTTGGTTTATGTTGGTTGGCTTTCCGATCCCAGATGCTCCATTGCCCAGAAAACATCAGATGCAGTCGTGTCAATGTGGTAGGAGTGTTAACACTGGGGGTGGGAGGTAGGGGGGTGTCCAACTGCGTGCCTGGCTGAGGAATTCTGGGAGTTGAAGTCTATAAGTCTTAAAATGGCCCAGGTTGGACACCCCTGATTAAAACATTGCCCGTGCTCGCCATTTAATTCTGAACTCAGTTCTCTACAATTCCTGGATTGGCACTTGCAGCAGGATTTCTCCCCCCCCCCCCCCCGTTCCAGACTGCTGAAAGAATTGTGGGGAGCTGAAAGGGGGGGGGGAAACCAGAGGGAGGAAGGCCTTCTGCGCAGAGCCAACAGCTTCTTTTCTTTTATTTATTAAATTTATACGCTGCCCGTCTCATTACCGAGATGCGGGCGGCTAGCCACGCAATAAAATAAGAACAGTTATACCATATTTTTAAAATAACAAAAACAGAACAACAGGAATTCCATGGAGAGAAAGAGTAAAAAAAAACAACAAGGGGTCCTTTTCTGAAAATGTCAAATGGGACCCCCTCTCTCTTTTCCTCTTTTTTCCCACCTTACATCTGCTGGCCAGCCCTGGGTGGGGGTCCCCCGTTTCGCTTCCAGAGCCAAGATTCCCGTCTCTCCATCCAGGTCCCTCCTGAAGATGCAGTGTCATAACCCCCAGGTTCCCTGTCTGCTTTCCCCCCACCACCACGAAAAGCCCCCCCCCACTGCTCCCCAAAGAGGAGGGGAAAGTCCAAGAGCCCCAAATCCCAAGATCGGAAGCATCTGAGGCTCAGGAACCGATCCGGGAAGAGGTGGGGGTGGGAGGGTGGGGGCTGCCTGTAAAGGGAGACAATGGGGATGCCCGTGCCAGAGAGAGGGACTGGCAGGTGCCCCCTCCTTCCGCCCTTGCCCCCACCCCGGGGGGGGGGCAGAAAGAGGGTGTTTGTGATGGAGGGAGGAATTGGGTGATGGGTGAGTGGGAGGAAGAGAGGGAGGGAGGGAAGGAGGGAGGAAGGAAGGAAGGAAATAGTGAAGGGTTAGGGTTAATGAAAGGACAGGGAAGGAAGGAGAGAAGGAAGGAAGGAAGGAAGGAAGGAAGGAAGGAAGGAAGGAAGGAAATAGTGGGGTTAGGATTAATGAAAGACAGGGAAGGAAGGAGAAGGGAAGGAAGGAAGGAAGGAAGGAAGGAAGGAAGGAAGGAAGGAAGGAAGGAAGGAAGGAAGAAGGAAGGAACGAAATAGTGAAGGGTTAGGATTAATGAAAGACAGGGAAGGAAGGAGAGAAGGGAAGGAAGGAAGGAAATAGTGAAGGGTTAGGATTAATGAAAGACAGGGAAGGAAGGAGTGAAGGGAAGGAAGGAAGGAAGGAAGGAAGGAAGGAAGGAAGGAAGGAAGGAAGGAAGGAAGGAAGGAAGGAAATAGTGAAGGGTTAGGATTAATGAAAGACAGGGGAGGGGAGGGGAGGGAAGGAAACAGGGAAGGGCTAATGGAAGGACACAGAAGGAAGGGGAAGGAAGAGGGAAGGGAGGATTAGTGGAAGGACGGAGAGGGAGGGAGGGAGGGAGAGAAAGAAAAAGAGGGAGCGAGGGAAGGGGCTTCCCCAGCAGGCCCGGCCCTCCCCTCTCCGGACTCCCCCACCGCAAAGACCCTCCCCTCCCCTCTCTCCCCCACCCACCCCCCCGCCCGGCCTGGCCCTGCAGCGGCGTCGCCTCCCCACCTTCCCCGCTCCCGGGGCGTCCCCTCCCTCCGGGCCGGAGCGGGGCGTGGGGCGGGGGGGAAAACGCCGGGCGCGGGGCTTACCTGGCGCGGCTCCTCCCGAGCGCGGCTCCAGCCCGCAGGAGCAGCCGCCGCCTCCGGAAACGCCGCCCTCCCCCTCCCCGCCGCCAATTCCGGCCCCTCCGGCGGCGGCCGCGGCGGCTTCTCCGGCGCCTCCTCCTGCTCCGGCGCGCCGCCTTTCTTCCTTCCTCCCCTGGCGGGGCAGAGGCGCGGGAGGGGGAGGGAGGGCGCCGCCCAGCGGCCGCGGGGGAGCCTTGCAAGGCGGAGGAGGAGGAGGAGGAGGGGAGGGTCCCTGCGGAAGGCCTCCCTGCCCCTCCCCTCCCTCCCTCTTTTTCTCTTCTTTTCCCCTTTCCCTCTTTCCTTTCCCCTTCTTCCCTGGGCCTTCCCTTCCTTTTCATTTCCCTCTCTTTTCCCTTGTTCCCTTTCCCTTCTTCTTTCCCTTCCTTCCCTTTCCTTCTTTTTCCCCTTTCCCTTTCTTCCTTTCCCTCTCTATTTTTCCCCTCCCTTTCCCTTTATTTTCCTTTCCCTTTTTCCCCCTTCTTTCCTCTTTTCCTTCCCTTCCCTCTTTCCCCTTTCCTTCTTTTCCCCTTTCCCTTTCTTCCTTTCCCTCTCTATTTTTCCCCTCCCTTCCTTTTCCCTTCCCTTTCTCTATTTTCCCCTAACTTTCCCTATTTTTTCCTTCCCTTTATTTTCCTTTCCCTTTTTCCCCTTCTTTCCTCTTTTCCTTTCCTTCCCTCTTTTTCCTTTCCCTCTTTTTTCCTTCCCTTTCTTTCCTTCTTCCCTTCCCTCCCCCTTTTCCTTCCCTTCCTTTTCCTCTCCTTTCTCTATTTTTCCCTTCCTTTCTCTGTTTTTCCCTTCCCTTTCTTTCCCTCTCCCTCTCTTTTCCCCTTCTCTTTCCTCTCCTCCTTTCCCCTTTTTTCATTCCCTTCCCTTCCCTTCCCAGTCACTGAATGAACTGTTGTAAGTCAAGGAATGCTCTATTTGAATAAATAAATTCCGACATTTGGATATGAGAGACTCGATCAAAATTAACTCTCTCCGCTCCCGTCCCTCCTTATAATTTTGGCCGCGGACCCCACCTCCAAATCTCGAAATCCTGAAGCAGGTTTACAACCCTCTCTTGTTATGTTTACTTTCACTAGAAAGGAACCAAATATTATTTTGGTAAAGTATTACTTGGTAGCAAACGTAACTCAGGGAAGAAACGACTTGCAGGGCCAACGAGGCTCTTTTTTGTCAATTAGACGCTCAAAAGGGGGATGTTGAGATAAGGGGAATTTTGGTTATTAGATTCAAAATAGTTGGAAATCAGTGGAAAATAAGGATTCGATTTGTTTAATATTGAAAAATTAGATTTAAAAGGGAAATGAAAATTAATCATCAGGAATATGTTTGGTTTATTGATTAACCCAGGCTATATCTATCTATCTATCTATCTATCTATCTATCTATCTATCTATCTATCTATCTATCTATCTATCTATCTATACATATATATAGATTCCAGTTGCCCTCCGGGTGAGATTCAAGGTGCTGGTGATGACCTATAAAGCCCTAAATGGCTTGAGTCCGGACTATCTAAGGCAGACATGTCAAACACAAGGCCCGGGGGCCGGATCCGGCCCACAAAGTGGTTTCATGCGGCCCGCAAAGCCATCCTGGAAACAGTGAGGGAACGGCCCCCGCTGCCTTGGCCCTGAGACCCTCCTTCTGCCAGAGACCCTCAGATCTGTCCCACTCCTGCCCAGGCCCCCATAGGCACCCTTGATGCGAACGATGGAGAGCTGGCCACGCCCACCCAGTAGGCCATACGAATCTAGCCACACCCACCCAGTAGGCCATGCCCACCCTGGCCATACCCACCCGGCCCCCTGAGGGCAACCGCAATGCTGATGCGGCCCTCAATGAAATTGAGTTTGACACCCCTGATCTAAGGGAACACCTGCTGCCGGCATCAACTTCCCATCGTCCTGTGCGCTCCCATAGGGAGGGCCTTCTTAGGGTGCCGCCCGTCAGGGAATGCCGGCGGGTGATCCCCAGAGGGAGGGCATTCTCTGTGGGCGCGCCTGCCCTTTGGAATGATTTACCTGTGGAACTCCGGACTGCCTCCGACCGGTGCTCGTTTCGCCGGGACCTGAAAACCTGGCTTTTCGATTTATCCGGCCTGGACTGAGGGGGGTTTTAGTTTTAAATTTTAACATTGTTTTATTGTTGGGCTATTATTAATTTAATTCTTTTTAATTCTATTTTTATCTTAATTTATATTGTCTTTTAAATATTGCCCTGTAAACCGCCCTGAGTCCTTCGGGAATAGGGTGGTATAGAAAACTAATTAATTATATATATATATATATATATATATATATATATATATATATATATATATATATATATATATATATATATATATATATATATATATATATATATATATATAAATAATGGTTTTGATTGATCAAAGGGGATATTCTATGATTAAGTAGATGATTTAATATGGTGGGAAATAGATAATTTTTAGGAAATAGAACAAGATTACATTTAAATAGGTAAAATGTGTATTTTGGATATTATAGTTTGTTATGAAGTGAGATAAGGGAAATCTTGGATACCCAAAGTCTGGAAATTATGGATATTAAAGGTTAAATTGGAATATTGATGAGAAATTAAAAATTAGGTAAAAGTTAATAACAGGGTATGGATTGCTTATGAAGATTAATTAAGATATGTATAAGCTAAAAATGCATTGATAAATGTAATAATGATGTTTTTATTGAGTTGATACAATTAGAAGTGTACTAGCTTGAATACGAGACAGTAAATGAGAAACGAAACGTCTTCAAAGAAAAGCAAGGAAGTCCAGTTGAAAAAGCACCACTGAGGATACAGTTAAACCTCCAGGTGGCCTCAACGACTCTCTAAAAGGATGCAAATGACCGGCTGTCTGCAAGGAGTATAAATCCTCCCATTCCCCACCATCCAGTCAGAAGCTGAAGAAGCTTCTGGGATGAGAAGCGAAACGTCTTCAAAGGAAAAACAAGAAAGTCCAGTTGCCTCCTGATGATGGAGAATCTGACTAGACATTTTCCTGGCTGATTCTATGGTCATTTCAAACTGCTTACATGTCGTCTTACAACTTATATCTCTTCGTTTAGCAACCGTTCGGAGTTATGACGCCATTGGGGGCAAAAAAGGGGGGCTTCCAATTAGTCCTTGCACTTATGACCCTTGCAGCAGGGCTACAGTCACGTGATCAAAATCCAGGCCCCTGGAAACCAGGTAATCCTTCGACGTATGCCTGCAACTCGGCCCAAAATTTCTGTCGCTCAACGGAACATTTTTTCACTGAATTTGGACTCATTTGACCACCTTCCTTGAATCACTGCACGATCCGGTTGTTAAGTCGTAATTTTTTTTTTTTTAGAAAAGCCTTCATAATCCGCTTTAGTGCCGCTGTAACTTTGAATGGATGCTAAACAAACTGTCGTTAGTTGAGGACCACCTGTATTTACGACGATTGCAGCCTCTTGCATTGGTATGGCCCCCCTTTGTGTCCTTCCCAGCTGACGTCCAGCAGGCAAAGTCAGCGGGGGAAGCTAGATTCGTTTAATGGCCGGCGGAATTCCTTGAACGGCTGCTTAACAACTTCAACAAAAAGGTCATAAAATTGGGTATGGCTCCCTTAAGGACCACAGAGGTTTTACTCACAATTGTTGACGTAAGTAGAGGACCCCCTGTAGGTAATTGGTGACGGAAACAAATCAAGATTCCGCCACATAAACCCAAAGATCATAAGACTGTGAGACTAGGAAAGTCAGTTTGGTTAAGATACTAGGCCAGGAGACGGCGAGTTCTAGTCCTACCTTAGCCATCCAAGCCAGTTGGCTGATTTTGGGCCCAGTCACTCTCTCTCTCTCTCTCTCTTTCTCAGCCCAGCCCACCTCACCGGGTTGTTGTTGAGAGAAAAATGGGAGGGGGAAAGCATGTTGCGCCAGTTGCGACCCTATTTGGCTGGTGCGCCAGTTGCGACCCTATTTGGACCGAGATGCCCTACGCACAGTCACTCATGCGCTCGTGACCTCCCGGTTAGACTACTGCAATGCTCTCTACATGGGGCTGCCCTTGAGGACCACTCGGAGGCTTCAGCTGGTGCAGAATGCAGCCGCGCAAGTAGTAATGGGAGTTTCCCGATACTCTCATGTAACACCTCTTCTCCGCGAGCTGCATTGGCTTCCGGTTGCCCTCCGGGTGAGATTCAAGGTGCTGGTGATGACCTATAAAGCCCTAAATGGCTTGGGTCCGGGATATTTGAGGGAACACCTGCTGCCAGCATCAAGCTCCCTTCGTCCAGTGCGCTCCCACAGGGAGGGTCTTCTCAGGGTGCCGCCGGTTAGGGAATGCCGGCGGGTGATTCCCAGGGGGAGGGCATTCTCTGTGGGCGCGCCTGCCCTATGGAATGAACTGCCGGTGGAACTTCGGACTGCCCCGTACCTTCGCTCGTTTCGCCAGGACCTGAAAACTTGGTTACTTGATCTTTCTGGCCTGGACTGAGGGGGTTTTAATTTAACTTTAAATTTTAAATATTTGTTTTAATTGTGGGCTAGTCTTAATTTAATTCTATTTTAATTGTATTTATTTTTATTGTTTTAATTCGCCCTGTAAACCGCCCCGAGTCCTTCGGGAATAGGGCAGTATATAAAATCAATTAAATAAATAAATAAATGTTGGAAAGGTTCGCCAGCCTGAGTTCTTTATAAAAATAATAAAGACAGGATGCAAAGAAATAAAAGGAAAGTGGGCTGCAGGTGTGCCCGCGAGCAAACGTGGTGTTGAAAGAAAAATCTTCCATCGGGGTCCAGTCCAAGCTGGGAATAAACAAAATGGAGACTGCTTTAGAAAGGAGGTTGCAATTTATTGGAGAGCAGAGCCAGAAAGACAGATCCTCAAAAAAACTGACCCACAAGGAGCAGGGAGGGGTGGGTTTTTATACCTTCTTGGGCTTTTGTGTTTGGAGTTGTTTCTGTGGCATGAACTTTGACCTGAGTCTGAATGTGCCTTTCTGGTGGGTTAATCCTACTACAGGGGTCTTCAAACTTGGCCCTTTGATGACTCGTGGACTTCAACTCCCAGAATTCCTGGCTGAGGAATTCTGGGAGTTGAGGTCCATGAGTCATCAAAGGGCCAAGTTTGAAGACCCCTGACCTATTAGGTCCCCAAGGTCATATCCCGCTTCCCTGGGGCTGTGGCTGATGGCTATGTCCTGTGTTGGATTTTTTTGGGTGTGAGGGATTGTTGATTCTGGGGATCTTTTGTCTTTCTAATCCCATCAGCTCCAAGCTTCCTGGCTCCAATCTTTCTGACAAGATTATCACACCTGCATTTCTGCAGACCTGGTTCCTGTTTAGGGCAGAGAGGGGGGGGAAAAGGGGGGGGGCGGGTTGGTTGGTTCTGCCTTTAAGACCCTTTGGGGAAATATAATATTCTGCCTTTTTAATATTTCCCAAAATATTCCTTTCTCTGGATTCTTCCCACAGTGGGCAGGCTGAAAGAGCGGCAATTTCCCCGGAGGAAGCTCCAGAGACCCCCGTTAGGACCCTCTCCACGTGCCCCGTCCCAGACCCACAGTGTGTAACTCCAGTCGCAACAGTTTAGTGGCCGTTCAAAGTTACAACGGGACTGGGGAAAAACGTGATTCTGGGCCCTTTCTCGCACTTACGACTGTTGCAGCATCCCCACGTTTCACCTGATCAAAATGCAGACACTCAGCAAGTGGCTTGTGGTTACGACCGTCGCCGTGTCTCAAGGTCAGGTGATGATCCCCTTTTGCGACCGTCGGACCAGCAGAAGTCCGGGTGGGAGGGGGAGTCAGGTTTTGAGTTCACACCCAGGCTGCTAACTTTGCCAAACCTGGCGATTCACTTAACAACTGTGGCAAGAAAGGTCACAAAACGGGGCAAAGCTGACTTAACAAAGGTCTCGCTTAACAACAACAACAACACTTGGGGCTCAATTGTGGTTGGAAAGAAAGAAAGAGAGAAAGAAAAAGAAAAGAAAAGAAAGAAAGAAAAGGAGAGGGAAGGAAGGAAGGAAGGAAGGAAGGAAGGAAGGAAGGAAGGAAGGAAGGAAGGAAGGAAGGAAGAAAGAAAGGGTAGATCTATAGACAGATAGAAATCTACATTAGAAAGAAAGAAAGAAAGAAAGAAAGAAAGAAAGAAAGAAAGAAAGAAAGAAAGGGAGAAGGAAGGAAGGAAGGAAGGAAGGAAGGAGAAAGAAAGAAAGAAAGAAAGAAAGGATAGATCTATAGACAGATATAAATCTACATTAGAAAGAAAGAAAAAGGAAGAAAAAGAAAGATAGAAATCTACAATATTAGAAAGAAAAAAAGGAAGATAGACAGATAGAAATCTACATTACAAAGAAAGAAAAAGGAAGAATGATAGAAGTCTACATTAGAAAGAAAGAAAAAGGAGAGGGAAGGAAGGAAGGAAGGAAGGAAGGAAGGAAGGAAGGAAGGAAGGAAGGAAGGAAGGAAGGAAGGAAGGAAGATGATAGATCTAGACAGATATAAATCTACATTGAAAGAAAGAAAAAGGAAGAAAAAGATAGAAATCTACAAATTAGAAAGAAAAAGGAAGATAGACACAGATAGAAATCTACATTAGAAAGAAAGAAAGAAAGAAAAAGGAGAGGGAGAAGGAAGGAAGGAAGGAAGGAAGCTCCACGCTTCTCTAGGTCTTCCCAGAGCCAGCCCAGCCCCTTGCCAAGCCTTTGCAAAGCGCCCGCACCTCCGCAGGGCCACCCCGAGGGCATCTAGACGGCCTCGCCAGAGGCTTCTCGCAGCCCTTCCGCCCCTCCCCTCCTGCCCTGGCCAAGGCTGGCCTCATTAGGCACCACTCCCCCTCTGGTCTGCATCAGCCGACCGGAGGGCCGTACTATATACACCCGGGGAGAGGGGGGGGCGAGCTCCTCTCCTAGCCTGAGCCCCCACCCACCCGAGGGAGCTGCCCGCCCGCGCAGGAGGGAAAACTGGGGGCCTGGCGGAACAGGAGAGGGCCGGAGGGGAGGGGGCCACTTAGAAAACCAGGGGAGGGGGATTCTGGGTGGGCGTCTCTTGGCCCCAGCCGAGCCCCCCCCTCTCCTCCTCGCCAGTGGGCCGGTCCGGTTTCAATATATAGGGGGTGGGCGGGCGGCTGCTCTGCCCCCAGAACGGATCCGGCAGGTTTGCGAGTGGCAGGATGGCGTGGCAGCCCGTAGAGATCAACCCGGAGGTGGGCTGGGCTGGGGGGGTCGGGGGTCCGCTTGGAGGTCGGGCGGGGGGGTCTTAGATGCAGCGCTGGTCCTGGGGAAGCAGAGGCTTCTCCTGCGGGACTGGGCTTGGGTGGGGGGTCTGCCTGGGTTGGGGTGGGGTGGGGGGTCTGCCTGGGCTCGGGTGGGTGGTCTGCCTGGGCTGGGGTGGGTGGTCTGCCTGGGGTGGGGTGGGGTGGGGGGTCTGCCTGGGCTGGGGTGGGGGTCTTCCCGGGGTGGGGTGGGGGGTCTTCCCGGCGTTTGCAGCCCTAGAGGAGGGGTGTGGGTGGGAGACCCCCCCCCAGGGAGGAAACGGAGGGCGGGGGTCGTCCTTCGGCGAGGCTGACTCGGCTCCCGCGCCTTTCCTTCCTTCCTTCCTTTTTCTGTCTTTCCAGATGCTGAACAAAGTGAGTGGGGGGTCCGCCAGAGACGCGTCGTCTTCGCCGGGCTGGGCGTTTCCTGGCTCGCCGCTGCACCTGCCTTTATTCTTGCCCCCTCCCCCCCCCGTGCAAGGAGAAGGGGGTGGGGGGGTGGGAGGAGGCGCCCCCAGGATGGCTCGCCCCCTTTTTGCCCTGTTGGAAGCGGGTGGGGGGGGTCGCAGGGAGAGACGTGGAAAAGAGGTGGAGGGTCTCTCGCCTTCCAGCTCGAGAGGCTGCTCCTGCGAGGGCTGGCCGGCAGGGGGCGCTGCGGACCGCGCTTTGTGCTGTGTCACGCCGAAGGGCTGGGGAGGGGCTGCTTGGAGGAGGAGGAGGAGGGGGGGGTCCCCCTGCCACCGGTGGAGGGGGGGGAGAATTGCCAGACCAGGAAACATCCCCCCCTCCTCTCCTTGTGATGGTGGTGGTCCTGCTTGCTATTGAGCAAGCCACAACCATCATCTTCCTCAACATCTGGAAGCTTGAGCATCCTTTGCGGGGG
This sequence comes from Vipera berus, assembly GCF_964194415.1. Lineage (NCBI taxonomy): Eukaryota > Metazoa > Chordata > Lepidosauria > Squamata > Viperidae > Vipera > Vipera berus. Next base: position 78,034,793 of record NC_138209.1, on the reverse strand, counting down.
GGGGGGGGGGACCACAGCCTGTTCTGGCAACCGTAGTGGCAAGTACACATCCTTTTCCCCCTGGTTGCTGGCGCAAACACAATTCCTCAGCCCGTAGGGCTTGGCTGGCTGCTGGTGCCAAGGTATTTTTTTAGGATACGGCTTCCCATTTGCTCCCAATGTATCCGGGAAGGGGCCTGGTTCGTCCTCTCTCTCTCTCTTAACCTGGGACTGACCACCTTCCCTTGGCGCCTTCCACATCATCCCTGCTTGAAAGGAAACCCATTTGCATCTGAATGGCAGATTATCCTAGTTCCTTGTTTTATTTATTTATTTTATTTTAATTCCATTTATATCCCGCCCTTCTCCGAAGACTCAGGGCGGCTTACAAGCTTAGCAGTAGCCTTCATTCTATGGATATGCCTGCTTATTAGGGCTTTCACACACACACCCCAAGCGGCATTATTACAAAGTCAGCTTAATTGCCCCCAACAATCTGGGTCCTCATTTGACCTACCTGGGAAGGATGGAAGGCTGAGTCAACCTTGAGCCTGGTGGGACTCGAACCTGCGCTAATTGCAGGCAGCTGGTGTTACTTAAGGAGGCATTAGCCCACTGCTCCACCAAGGCTCTTTGTTGGGGGGGGCGCCCTCTAATCTATACAGGGTGAGCAGGACTGCTGGATTTATTGTTAAGGCCGGAGGGAGGCGGGGGCGGCGGCGTTCCAGGACCTGCGGACTGCAACTCCCAGAATTCCTGAACCGGTGACGCTGTCTCAGGAATTCTGGGAGTCGAAGTCCACAGGCTTGTAAACCTGGTTAAGGCGGTTGCGCCGACAGATTGAACGGAGCAGGGTACCCTTGTAAAGGTGAGGCCTTTTATCTCATCGTTGGTTCTTTGTATTGTCACCTCTGGGTTTTATTTATTTAGCTCTCGGGCCCAGACTGAGGAGGAATTTTTAATTTGGGGTTCTTTTTAACTGACTACAGGGTTAATTTAATATTTTTTAATTTGGTTCTTAATTTTTGTATTTTGGATTTTTAATTCCCTGTAAACCGCCCTGAGTCCTCAGGGAATAGGGCGGTATATAAATATAACTAAATAAATAAATAAATAAATAAATGAGCGGCACAAAATAAAAAAAAATGGAAAGGGACCAACAGGATCACAGGGCAAACATCTGGGTTTAATGGCTGTCTTTTCTTGTAACTTTTTCCCCCTCAAATTAGAGCCTGCATTTTATTTTTGTTTTGTTTTTTTTATTGATACAGTGGTTAGGATTAATCAAACCTTCCAATCCACCCTGGGATCGAATGAAATTTTCTTTCCCAGCAATCTGTTGCCCTAACCCAGGAGGGTCTTCAAACCTGACCCTTTGATGACTTGTGGACTTCAACTCCCAGAATTCCTCAGCCAGGCATGCGCCTGGCTGAGGAATTCTGGGAGTTGAAGTCCACAAGTCATCAAAAGGGCCAGGTTTGAAGACCCCTGCCTTAACCGCTGTAAGACAATGGCTGAAGGACTTCATTAAAGGGTTCCAGCTTAAAATGCAGCAGCGCCATTAAACCTCCCGTGACTGGGCAAGAATAAGCAGGCTGTGTGTGTGTGCAGAATGGGATGGCTGCATTCAATCTAATAAATAATATTAGATGCATTTCATTTTGCTGGAACCCCTGCAATCCCCAAAGTAGAGTATGAGGAGGCTGCCAGCTTGGGAATTTGAACCCAGAACAACGCACAATTTTTGCTCCTGAGATGGTGTTTATTACTCATCCTTTCGGCCATTATCCAGCGCAGTTTTCTTCTGCGGTTTTTCTTTTGCCTATTACTTATTATGTATTACTTGCGGGTGGGAATAAAACGGGGACATTTTCACTTTTAGTTTTATTAAATGGGGAAACGTTTGCTACCTATCTCTCCCTGCCTTCGGCTTTACCTCCTTGCGCATTCCTGGAGTAAACTCGCAATTAATAAAATTATCTCAGTTTTGAACCCAGAGCCCCGAAGCATGGGTCGATTCTCCGGCTGAGTTTGTGGTTCAGCTAAGCAGAACGAAGTTGCATGGTCGTTCAGACCATGACTTGCCTGTTTTGGCAATGTGAGATACCCAGTATTGTGTGTGCTTCCCTTTCTTGTGTAGATACTCCATCGCCTAGGAGTTGCCCCTGGCTGGCAATTTGTGGATGTCTTAGGGTTTGAGAAAGACATCTTGAGTGCTGTGCCGACTCCGGCTTGTGCAGTACTTCTGCTCTTTCCCCTTACGGCTCAGGTAAGTATTAAAGCTGAATAAAAATAAAATAAAATAAAATCTTCCATCCCTTATTGCAGGGGGTCTCCAACCATGGCAACTTTACGACTTGTGGACTTCAACTCCCAGAATTCCTCAGCCGGCCACGTCCACTATCATTTATGACAACCGTCTTAGCTAATTTACGCACTGCAGTGATTCATTAACAAATGGGGTGGGAAAACTTGTAAAATGGGGCGAACCACGCCTCTTAACCACTTTCTTGCTTAGCCGTACCAATTTTGGGCTCCGGTGCGGTCGTAAGTTGAGGACTTCCTGTATTTTACAAACCTTTGCCTAACAGTTGGATGTCATTGGCTAATCTAAAGCAGCAATCTCTCTCTGAAGGGGTTTTTGCACCTTTAATATCCTGTGTCAGAATCCCAGGAATTTGCAAAAGCTGCCTTGGGGAATTGTGACCAAAACAATTGACTGGGTTGAACCTGTATAGCAAATTTATAGTAAATACTCTGTTATTTCCTAATATCCGTGGAAATTTGCTTAGAAGCCAGAATTAACAACGATGGGGCACCTTGGAATGTATTAATTTCAAAAGAGTGGCACTGTTTGGACCCATATGTTGAAAAGCAGAATATTGGCATTAGTTTACGGGTAGTATACTTGGCGTATAACCGCAACTGAGCCCAAAATTTCCGTTGCTAGGTGAGAAATTGTTTAAGTTGAGTTTTGTCCCATTTTATGACCATGACTGCAGTTGTTGAGATGGCAACACGGTTCTTAAGTGAACCAGGCTTTCCCCGTTGACTTTGCTTGTCAGAAGGTCGCAAAAAGGGGTCACGTGACCCCGGGGGAACGCTGTGACCATCATAAATACGAGCCAGCTGCCAAGCGTCTGAATTCTGATCACGTGACACACACCCCGGGGATGCTGCAATGGTCGTAAGGGTGAAAAATGGTCAGGAGTCACTTTTTCCAAAGCCGCGTGCAACGTCGTACAGTCACTAAACAAACGTTTGTAAGTGAAGGGGTGCCTGTGTTAGATCTTCCTTTAGAATTTGGTCCTTTGTTAACATTCTCTGTACAGCCGGTGGCAATAAGGAATTGTCTTTGAACTTCATTGGTGTCAGTCGCATTTACAATTCAAAGCTAAGTGTCAGTTTTCCGACGTATTGACACTTAAGCGCATAACATTCTAAGCAGTCTTCAAGTTACAGCAGTTCATTTAGTGACTGTTCGAAGTTACTGTTGTGATTCCTCGCCAGCCAGTGGATCCGGCAGCTGAGTCTGAGGAGTCAGATGATGAGGAGGAGGAGGGGCCTGGAGTGACATCAGAGTCAGAGGAAGGCACTGAGCAGCTCCAAGACTTACAGTCAGAGGAGGAGTCTGGCCCCTCTACTTGCGCTCAGGCTGAGACACAGCTGTGCTGGGAGGCTGAGTTGGACAGTGATGAAGAACAGCTGGGACAAATCACTGATGCACAAATGAGCAGGCAAGAGAAGCGAGTAAGACAGAGGAATGCAATGGGGCGGCTCCAAAGGCAAAGGAGACAGGATTAGGAAGCCACACCTTGGCTGAATTATAAAAGGGAAACTGGGAAGTGCTGGTTGCCAAAGGCAACCATTCATGTTGAGGACCAGGTTTCTGTGGACTGTGTTTATTTGCCTTAGACATTGACTCAGGTCTGTGAATAATAAAAGGAGTTGTTTTTTTCTTGCGGTTCCTGCCTGCTTGTTGGAAGAGGCGGTTTCTCCTTATGAGCATAACAAGGTTGGGACAGAACAGTTACACCGGCACTAAAAAAAGTGATCTAGGATCAGTTTTCAAGCTTATGACCGCTGCAGCATCCCCAGGGTCACGTGATTTATGAATCCTTGACAAATGATTCATGACTGTTGCCGTGTCCCGGAATCACGCAGTCCCCTTTTGCGACCTTCCGACAAGCAAAATCAACCGGGAAGCCCGATTTGCTTAACAACCGTGATACTAACTGAAGAACTGCAGCGATGACACCGAAGAGCCGTCGTAAAACAAGGCAAAATTCACTCAGCAACTGTCTCGCTTAGAGACAGAAACGTTGGGCTCAATTTGTCATCGCAAGCCGAGGACTACCTGTGGCTTAATTTTGCAACTCGCGCCATTCCTGATGCCCTTGGATCGTTCCGTGTGTGTCTTTTCATCCAGGGTGGCTGGGATACGTGTGTCGTGCACACTTTAGGCGTGTTCAGTCTTTTGAGAGGGCCTACAAGTCTCCAGTATGGTCCAATCCAAGGTGCAGATAACGCCCTTCTGCAGAAAATTGCTCGTTCCTGCTAACCAGACCGGGTCAAGTTTGTGATGAAAACACAAAACGCCCCCGGGATGGTGTCTTAATAACTATCCTTCAATTGTAGCATGAAAACTTCAGAAAAAAGCAAACTGAAGAGCTAAAGGGCCAAGAAACAAGTTCAGATGTCTACTTTGTGAAGCAGAGTGCCAGCAACTCTTGTGGAACGATTGGCCTCATCCACGCGGTAGCTAATAATCAAGATAAAATACGCTTCGGTAAGTAGCCGTGGAGAATTTTCCGGTGGATGTAAATCTTGCAGGCTTTACTGCGCCCTAAGTTGTTGGTTGGTGTGGACTTAAAATATTTTAAGAGCCCCTACGAGTTCTGAAAGTCAAACCTGCAGAGGACGTGACACGGGTTTCCTGTCTTGAGTCTGCCTGAAATTGTAGATGATGCTTTTAGACTTTAAAATACGTGTGTGGTTAGCCGTGCAGAAACAGAACGGGCCTCAAAAAGCTTTTCAGATTTGGCTGGTGGAATCAGCTGCTACTATAGTAGTAGTACTGTAATCTCCAGGGGGTTGCCACGAAGAAAAGGGGGTCAAGCTATTCTCCAAAGCACCTGAAGGCGCAGGATAAGAAGCAACGGATGGAAACGAGTCAAGGAGAGAAGCAACCTAGAACTAAGGAGGAATTTCCTGAGAGTGAGGACAATTAACCAGTGGAACTCCTTGCCTCCAGAAGCTGTGAATGCTCCAACACTGGAAGTTTTTATGAAGAGATTAGACGACAATTTGTCTGAAATGGTATATATGAGCAAGGGGTTGGACTAGAAGGCCTCTTTATTTGTCTTTTCTCTCTCCCCACGTGTGTTACGTGTTTCATAACAAAATCAATTTCCACCTTCAACCTCAGTGGCGGTTTGACGATGTACAACAACTTGGTAAATTATTAACAGCTGGAAGTTCATTCTCGGATCAGGCAGTTCACCAGTAGCTCGGAGTCTTGATCTATTTTGCACCTCTCTAGGTGGCAGTACTTTTTAAGAAGAGATTGAGCAGCCATTTATGTCTGAAATGGTGTAGGGCTTTCTGCCTGACGAGGGGGTTGGACTGGAAGACCTCCAAGTTTCCTTCCAGCTCTGCTATTGTGTATTCTATTCTGTGCTGCTGGTATTTCTTCGTACAACACTTAAATCGCTTTTGATTTCCTGTTTTCCAGACGAAGGATCTGCCCTGAAAGAATTCCTCACCTCCACAGCTGGGCTGTCTCCAGACGAGAGGGCAAAACGTCTTGAGAACAACAAGGTAATAAAGGATGGATGACCTGGATAACTTTGTCCAAGCTGCTAATAGAGGCTAAGGGTGTGTTCAGAAACGTCATCCTCTTTCGTGCTGATTCCAGTCTCCTGTTTCAGCTATCAATAGAAACACACTGACTTTATAAACTAGAACAGGGGTCTTCAAACATGGCCCTTTTATGACTTGTGGACTTCAACTCCCAGAATCCTTCCTTCCATCCCTCCATCCATCCATCTATCTATCTATCTATCTATCTGTCTGTCTGTCTATCTATCTATCTATCTGTCTGTCTCTTATCTATTTTTATCTCTTCTATTTCTATATCTCTATCCTATCTATTTTTATCTTCTATTTCTATATCATCTATCTCTTTATTTTTATCTCTTCTATTTCTATATCTCTATCTCTTCAATCTGTATTTTTATCTTCTATATATCTATCTGTTCTATCTATATTTTTATCTCTTCTGTTTCTATATAATACTGTAATAATGTTGGAAGGGACCTTGGGAGGTCATCTAGTCCAACCCCCTGCTCAGGCAGGAAACCCTATACCATTTCAGACAAATGGCTGTCCAGTCTCTTCTTAAAAACTTTTGAGTGTTGGAGCATTCACCGCTTCTGGAGGCAGGAGATATCTCGTATCTCTTCTATTTTTATCTTCTATTTCTATGTCTATCATCTATCTCTTCTATCGATATCTATTTTTATCTTCTATTTCTATGTCTATCTATCTCTTCTATCGATATCTATTTTTATCTTCTATTTCTATGTCTATCATCTATCTCTTCTATCGATATCTATTTTTATCTTCTATTTCTATGTCTATCATCTATCTCTTCTATCGATATCTATTTTTATCTTCTATTTCTATGTCTATCATCTATCTCTTCTATCGATATCTATTTTTATCTTCTATTTCTATATATCTCTTCTATCAATCTATTTTATCTTCTATTTCTCTATCTATCTAATGCCTTTTTATTTTATTTTTTTAATCTCTTCCCAGGCCATTCAAGAAGCCCACAATGCAGTTGCCCAAGAGGGCCAGTGTCGGGTAAATACTGTTTTAATTGGTAGGTTTTCAACAATATAATGGGCCAAGAACTGGTGTCTCCAGCCCTTAGATAGAGCAGGGGTCTTCGAACTTGGCCCTTTGATGACTTGTGGACTTCAACTCCCAGAATTCCTCAGCCAGGCAGAGGCCTGCCACAGAAGTTATAACAACAGAATTTTGCAAATCTGAACTTGTTCCCCTACTTCCGTTCCTTTACCTTGGTGAGAACTGGGGAAGTGTGTCTGAGAGGCTTGCTCTGGTGACAGTTCTGTGCCTCACCTGGTTCCTTTTCTCTGACCAATGTTGCAATAGCAGCTCTGTCTTGGGTTCCTCAAAGTTATACCTTCAAGGAGGGAGGTGAAAATGCTCGGGAAGCTTGTTTTAAAAATATTGCAAAAAGGGGGGAGGGAATAAACGTGCCACCGTTATAATAATAATAATATAATAGCAGAGTTGGAAGGGACCTTACAGGATAGCATACAATAAAAAATAGAATAGAATAGAATAGAATAGAATAGAATAGAATAGAATAGAATAGAATAGAATAGAATAGAATAGAATAGAATAGAATAGAATAGAATAGAATAGAATAGAAAATGGAAGAATGGAATGGAATAGAAAATAGAAAATAGAAAATATGGAATGGAATGGAATGGAATAAAAAATATGGAATGGAATAGAATAGAATAAGGAATAGAATAGAATATACAGAGATGGAAGGGACCTTGGAGGTCTTCTAGTACAACCCCCTTCTCAGGCAGGAAAGCCTATATCATTTCAGACAAATGGTTGCCCAGTCTCTTCTGAAAAACTTCCAGTGTTTGAGCATCCACATCTTCTGGAGTAGAGTAGTGTAGAGTAGAGTAGAGTAGAATAGAATAGAATAGAATAGAATAGAATAGAATAGAATAGAATAGAATAGAATAGAATAGAATAGAATAGAATAGAATAGAATAGAATAGAGGAATGAAGAATAGAATAGAACAGAGCAGAATTGGAATGGGATAGGATAGGATAGAATCTTGGAATGGAATGGAACAAGAATAAAATAGAATAGAATAGAAAATATGGGATGGAATGGAATAAAAAATATGGAATAGAATAGAATAGAAAATATGGAATGGAATAGAATAGAATAGTGAATAGAATAGAATAGAATAGAATAGAATAGAATAGAATAGAATAGAATAGAATAGAATAGAATAGAATAGAATAGAATAGAATAGAATAGAATATACAGAGATGGAAGGGACCTTGGAGGTCATCTAGTCCAACCCCCTGCTCAGGCAGGAGACCCTATACCATTTCAGACAAATGGCTGCGCAGTCTTTTCTGAAAAACCTCCAGTGTTGGAGCATCCCACAACTTCCGAAGGCAGAACTTATGTGTCCCTTTCCCTTTTTCTTGCTAGATCCCTGCCTTCTTAACTCTTTATCTTCTCTTAGGCTGAAGACAATAAGGTGAACTTCCATTTCATTCTATTTGCCAGTGTAGGCGGACACCTCTACGAACTGGGTAAGTTTTGTATATCAGCTTTAAAAAGGCCAATTTCCTGTCTATAATTATAGCTTTAAATGCAGAACAGTTCTCCGTAGCATTTGAGGCAAGCCCAGGTTTTAGGCGTCTATAAATGCATTTACTTAAGGATCCGTAGCATATCTTTCTAGCCAGCTCCAGGTACAGTGCCATCAAACCTTGGCTCCTTCATGACTTGTGGACTTCAACTCCCAGAATTCCTCAGCCAGCATTGGGGGGGGGGGAACTATGGCTCCTTTATGACTTGTGGACTTCAACTCCCAGAATTCCTCAGCCAGCATGGGAGGGAACTATGGCTCCTTTATGACTTATGGACTTCAACTCCCAGAATTCCTGAGCCAGCATGGGGGGGGGAACTATGGCTCTTTTATGACTTGTGGACTTCAACTCCCAGAATTCCTGAGCCAGCATGGGGGGGGGGAAACTATGGCTCTTTTATGACTTGTGGACTTCAACTCCCAGAATTCCTGAGCTAGGTCCCTTCCAACTTTATTACTATTATGACTATTAAGTCATAAAAGAGCCAAGGTTCCCTGCCCCCGTGCTAGCCTTTTTGTAAACTGATACAATGGGGGGTACACACAACAGTAACATGTTAGTTTAAGATATTACATCAGCCTAGCCCATGTGCCTGGTTTATCGTCCATGAGTTTATGGACCATAAATTTGAAAATTTAACAGGAAGAAAAAAAATGGAAATTGGAGTCTTAATAGTTAATAATTATTTTTTGTCGTCATGGTTAGGGGAAGAAGTAAAAAAGAATCCGCAGCTTCTGAAATAATGAAAGGGTGATTCCTTTTTTCCCCTTTGGAGATATTACAAACAGCTGCTAATTAATATTGGACTAAATATGCTACAGGTAGAGAGATTAAGTCAGGGGTCTTCAAACCGGGCTCTTTTATGACGTGTGGACTTCAACTCCCAGAATTCCTTAGCCAGGCTGAGGAATTCTGGGAGTTGAAGTCCACACGTCATAAAAGGTTTGAAGACCCCTAGATTAAGGGCATTCCCTACCGTAAGCCTCCAAGAAAGCAGACCAAGCTAATTCCTCTTAACACCGCTAATTTTCATACCTGGAGATGCTACGGAAGTGATGGACTTTGTTCTCCTCCTTTGTTTGCAGATGGAAGAATGCCATTCCCTATAAAACACGGAGCCGCTTCAGAGGAGACCATGCTCGAGGTCAGATTTTTTTATTTTTTATTTTGCTTATGGCGCTCCCCATTTCACTTGTCCTTGCGAAGTTCCTACGACACGTACATCGCTGATCATCAGCCTGTCCGGCTCTTCAGACCGGCGGGAATGGTTCCACGCAAGCGGCGGGCCGGCACATACACACAGCTCCGTTTGAAGAAGTGGCGGGCGGACAGGCCTGCCGCTTGCGTGCATGGAGCCTGGCGTGCGTGTGCGCTCGGCCACTGCTCACGGGAGGGGATTCCAAACAGGCTGCGGCCCGAATGCCAGGAATCTCTGCGCTACGTAACATGCTGAATGTTGGGTAGTCTAGATTTTGCTGTGTGTATTGCTCTGGTGTCATGGACAGGCTCTGATACCTATTGGAATCGAAGAGTATTTGACTAAGGTTACTTCTATCCGAGAGGTGCTTTTTTTCAGGAGGCAACTGGAGTTTCATGTTTTCCTTTGAAGACCTTTCGCTTCTCATCCCAGAAGCTTCTTGCGCTCTGACCGGATGGCGGGGAAGGGAAGGATTTATACTCCTTGCAGACAGCTGCTCATTTGCCTCCTTTTAGAGGGTCGTTGAGGCCACTTGGAGGTTTGCCTGTGTCCTCAGTGGTGCTTTTTCAACTGGACTTTCTCGCTTTTCTTTGAAGACGTTTCACTTCTCATCCCAGAAGCTTCTTCAGCTCTGACCGGATGGCGGGGAGCGGAAGGATTTATACTCCTTGCAGACCGCTGGTCATTTGCATTCTTTTAGAGAGTCGTTGAGGCCACTTGGATCTTTATTTTTTTTAGACTTCCCGTAAGGCCACTTGGAGGTTTACCTGCAACCTCAGGGTCACCTGAGTGGTGCAAATGGGTGTGGAGTCTTCTTGTTTGCAGGATGTTGAGGCCGAAAGGCCTCAATGACTCTCTAAAAGGATGCAAATGACCAGCTGTCTTTGAGGAGTATAAATCCTCCCGTTCCCCACCATCCAGTCAGAGCTGAGGAAGCTTCTGGGATGAGAAGCGAAACGTCTTCAAAGACAAACAAGAAAGTCCAGTTGCCTCCTGAAAAAAGGCACCTTTGGGCTAACCCTGACCTGGATGACGGAGAACCTCCGTAGACATTGAGCTGAGGTACTTTTAATTTCTCATTCTGAACTTTAAAGCAGCTAGAAAAGTGGTGTGATCCTCCATTAAGTGTGATGGATCTCAGCTACTGAGAGTTAGGCACAGTCTCTTTACACCCACCCCATCCTGTACAACCTCTTAACCTAGATCCTTGGTTCACATGTAGCTGAACCAAGAAGGGGTCTGTTTCCTCAAATGGCTACTGAGACAGATTCTAATTCCTGAACCTGGGAAAGGCAGCCATTCCACGTTCACACGACACACCAAACCATGGATAAGTCTTGTAACTTGGTAAAATATGGAGATTGGACGGTGGTCCGCCTGTCCCTACATGGAAGTAAACCTTGACTAAAGTGTAACGTAAAGTGTTGTTATCTTTTAAAGTAATAACTGCCTTTTGGGACCCACAGTGCCGAAACCATGAGAGACGTGTTCAAACGATCATAAAAGCCCCAAACAAACCATCTTGGCTTATCCACATTACATCTTTGTATTTCCCAATTTCGGGGGAATAAGACTTATAAAGTGGGTGGGTACCTTCTTGTGGTATGGAGATGCGTAAAAGGCGTCTCTTTCCGACTCGGTTTCATTGCACCAAGGTCACCAGCGGCAACAATTGTGCAAGCTATGACTTAAATCCTTTTTTTTTTCTTTTTAGGCATCAGCCGAGATCTGCCAGCAATTCACCCAACGTGAGCAAGGAGAGGTCCGTTTTTCTGCTGTGGCCCTGTGCAAGGCTGCTTGAAGCGTGGCAACTGAAGTAGATCCTTGGCCTCTCACGGGATGTAGTTCAAGCCTTTAAGGCTTTAGCACTCATGTTTAAAACTTGGGAGAGGAAAAAAAAAACCCACAACCAAGTGAAAAGCAAGCCGGCTGTTCTTAGTTTCGACTTTAAGGTGTAACGCAATCCTCTTTTCTCTTCCCCCTTCCTGGTAGCACCTTTGCTGGCCCCTGTCCCAAAGACAAAAAGTCACGCAAAAGTGTCAAGACGTTGAGACTCCCTTAACTGTTGTGTGTGTGTATAAATGCTTTATTTATAGGCTTTTGTGATTTCCCAGGTTCCTTTCAAGTGGCTGTGACTGCTTGTCCATCACAACAATAAATCCCTTCCTGCAATTCCGGAAAACTCGCCTTTGCGTTGCTCTGCTAAAACTCCCTATGATGTAAAAGCGGCATTGGTTACAATCCCAACTTTCCCCCCAGGTTGCATTTCGTGGCCCACTGGTGGCCTGCGTGGCTACGGTGAATTGTCCACTTGGGGAAGGGGGCTCAAAATCCAAAGATCTTCCCAGCTTCGTGAAGTTTGGATTGTCTGAAATCTCAAAAAGATTCCTTGCCTGGATAAATGTACGATTTGGTTATGCACAATATTATTCAAGTAGAGAAAATGCTACGCAACCTTTGCGGCTTGGCGGCCCGACTGGGAGGAGGGGAGGGGAGGGGGGAACTGGACCGTGCAAGTGGTGGGCCAGCACACAGGTGTGCAGTTAGACTTGCACAAGGGGCGGGCTGGTGAGCACGCATAGGAGTGCCCCCCCAGCCTGCTGTTCACACGAGTTGAGTTGCATGCACGCACTCCGGCCAACCACTTGCAGGGGCCAATTTTGAATAGGCTGCAGCCCAGTAATGGTCCACAGCACAGGGGTTGGAGACACTTGATATAGAGCAGGCATAGGGAACCTTGGCTCTTTTATAACTTGGGGGGCTTCAATACCCAAAATTCCTGAGCCAGCCATGCTGACTCAGGAATTCTGAAGAGTTGGAAGTCCACAAAACAAAAGAGCCAAGGTTGCCTACCCGTGGTATAGGGTATTATGGAGGCTCTCAAATAATATGGTATAAGCTGTAGTGCAGGGGGGTCTTCAAACTTGGTCCTTTTATGACTTGTGGACTTCAACTCCCAGAATTCCTCAGCTAGGAATGCTGGCTAAGGAATTCTGGGAGTTGAAGTCCACAAGTCATAAAAGGGCCAAGTTTGAAGACCCCTGCTGTAGTGCCCCTAGGCAATATCTGGAACAATATGGCGGTCCACATAAGCAGATAAATTGGGTACGTCTTGTTTAATGAAGGGAAGGACTAGGGGGGAACATGATAGCACTATTCCCATATTTGAGGGGCTGCCAGAAAGAAGAGGGGGTCAAGCCATTCTCCAAAGCACTGAAGGCAGGACGAGAAGCAATGGGTGGAAACTCATCAAGGAGAGAAGCAACCTGGAATTAAGGAGAAATTTCCTGAGAGAGAGGACAATTAATCAGTGGAACGACTTGCCACCAGAAGTTGTGAATGCTCCAATACTGGAAGTTTTTAAGAAGAGCTTAAACAACCATTTGTCTGAAATGGCATAGGCTTTCCTGCCTGTGCAGGGGGTTGGACTAGATGACCTCTATTTTTCTCTTTGCTCCATGTGTGTATGTGTTTCATAACAAAATTAATGTTCACCTTCAAACACTCAGTGGCGGTTTTACGATGTACAACGACTTGGTAAATTATTAACAGCTGGAAGTTCATTCTTGGATCAAGTAGTTCACCAGTAGCTCTGAGTCTTACCTAGCTAATTGGTGGTACTTGCCCAATCTTGATGATCTTGAGGACCTAAGCCTGGACAGGACTTGGTTATTGGAAGACAAAAGTCCTGGAAAGTGGAAAACTTTCTGGAAAAAAGGCAAGAACAAACCATTGTTTGTACTGCTGCCAAAGAAACTCAACATGGAGGCATCTGAAGTCACCAGCAGCTCAGTTGGACTTGACACTTCTATCAATTTGTTGCTTGGCAATATATAAATAGGGGTGGAGATAACCCTATCAAAGATGGCTTGTCCAAAATACTAGAAAGGACATTTTAACAAAATAAGCCCAGTTCTACCAGGTTAATAATACCCATCCATGTATGTTATATGGGCCTTTGCAAAATCGGTATTTAGTGTTACCTCGTAAGTGACATAAGAGTTTCAATTAATATGAGGAGTTGACCTTCCACTGGACGTCAACATAATAGATTTCTTGGTCTTTTATCAGCTGGATAAAGTAATCGGTCGATCACCTCAAAGCAGGCTTCGCTTACTTAGCCACTGATGGATGCTCTGTTTTCCTGAGTCCTTGAGGTAAATTTCCAAGGAGCCATCTTTAAAATCATTTCCAACAAGCGTATGAACTTACATCACCTGTCACCGGATTTGACATTGACACGGGAAGGCAGCCCTTGCGCAATTTTCCACCACACTGAAATTTGGAGGTTGAAAATGCCATTGACTTAGGTATTTTGTTTGTTTTTAATACTCGTTTTTCCTCACTAGATGGCAGACGTGAAATATTTTTTTTCAGAACCTTCCCAATCGGCACAGAATAACAAGGCTGAAGGGACCTTGGAGGTCTTCTAGTCCAACTAGGAGACCCTAAATTAGAGGTCCCCAACCTTTTGGGCACCAGGGACCAGTTCCGTGGAGAGAGGTTTTTTTCTGTAGACCGGAGGGGGCCTGGTTTTGTGTGCTGCCTGCATCCCACGGATGGGGCTTTGCTTGTTTGTGTGGACCGGTTGCTGGCGTGTTGCAGCCCAGTACCGGTCCATGGACCAGGGGTTGGGGACCCCCTGCCCTATACCATTCCAGACAAATTGTCCACTTTTTTCTTAAAAACCTCCAGTGTTGGGAGCACCCACCACTTCTGGAGGCAAGTTGTTCCACTGGTTAATTGTTCTCACTGCCAGGAAAATTCTCCTTAATTCCAGGTTGCTCCTTCTCTCCTTGATTAGATTAGATTAGACTGCTTTTACTTGGGGTGCTTTGGCAGGCTTTTGTCGTTTTGTGTGTTAGTGTGAGTCCGTGTGGCTGTAATATTCTGCTGGTGGGTTTTTGAGATGTTCTTGATGTGTGCCAGGGCGATCCTTTGCAGGGCTTACTTTGGAAAGCAGTCTGGTTTCCCGAGAAGTTATTGTTGTTGTTTTTTTTTGTAAAGTATTACTTGGTAGCAAGTGGAAGCAAAACCCTATTCCATAAACCATAATCTCTATCCTAAACCCCGGTTTATGATCGGAGGCGTTGGGAAAGGAGGAGGCTTGCGAGCTATTCAAAGGAAGGAAATTCTTGGAACAGTTTGAAACCGGGAGAGGCGGTTTCAAGGAAGCCTTGCGAGACTTTCTGGATGGGTTCCAGTTGAGTTCGAAACAGGAATAACCATGTTTGTTATCGGTCTTTGAACAGGGCACCGTGGGGGATACTTGGATGCCGGTTTATAAGGAGACCGAGGCTTATTGTATCTGCTGTGAGTAGAGAAAGCCGGTTTGAGCTGCAGGCGGATCGGCTGGCTTACCACGACAAGTTTCCTGTTTCATAGATCTGACCCAAAACCTGCCAGATCAAAGCAGAGGGCTAATGCAGGAAGCCCCTGACTTACGACTGTTCATTTAGTGACCAAAGTTACAACGGGATTGAAAAAAAGCGACTTAGGGCCGTTTTTCCACACTCACGACTGTTGCAGCCATCCCCAGGGTCACGTGATCAAAATCCAGAAGCTCAGCTACCGGCGGGTACTTAGGACGGATGCAGTGCCCGGGGGTGTCACGTGATCCCCTTTTGTGACCAGTAAAGTCAAAGGGGGAAGCCAGATTCGTTTAACAACCGTGTCACTAATCGAACAGCTGCAGGGACCCCACTTAGCAACGGTGGCACGCTAAGTCATAAAATGGGGCAAAACCCACTGGAGCCATGTTTCACTTAAGAAAGCAAACGTCGGGCTCACCTGTGACTGTAAGCGGTGGTCTTCTGAGCCCAACATTTCTGTTGCCTGGTTGCTAATGAACAAATGCCTCGCTTAGCAGCAGAAGGTTTGGGCTCAGTTGTGGTTGTAAATTGAGGACGAGCTGTAAAGAGGGTCTGCTTGAACGAGTAACAGAGATGGGCTGTGTCTACACAAGACGTGGAATCATTTGCAAAATATGCCTGGCTCTACACCATACCTTAACATTTTCATGCAGCTTTTTTTAAAAAAAAAAACACTTAGTCACAGGAGACACAATGAACTGGGAAAAATAAGAAATTTTATTTATTTATTTTTATTTTTATTTATTTTATTTTAAATGGAGAGAAAGTAAAATTAGAGGCCGAAGGTAAATAAAATTAAAAGGAACTTTGTTTTAGTTCTACTCAGAAAGAGAGAGGAAAAATCTGAAAATTCCTTTCCGGTGTGATAAATGCAACCTGATGTCACCTGGGAGAATAGCATAATTGCTTGATATAGGGAATTTTCCTCCAATGGGATTTTCCCATGTATTTTACCAAGAAACACAGATAGGGCAGGCTAGAAAAGTCAGTGCCCTCCTAACCATACCCAAGCACTCCGAGTTTGTTGGCAATGTCCATTTTGCTCCACGAGATCATGGTGACCTAACCCTAAACCTAAGTGGAATTTTCCTCCAATGGGATTTTCCCATGTATTTTACCAAGAAACACAGATAGGGCAGGCTAGAAAAGTCAGTGCCCTCCTAACCATACCCAAGCACTCCGAGTTTGTTGGCAATGTCCATTTTGCTCTCGAGTTCATGGTGACCTAATCCTAACCCTATAGGAGAGGTACAGGCACATACACATTTATTTATTTGTTTACTTATTTATTTAAGATACAGCAAGCAGCACATGGATAACAGAAATAAAATTATATTGCAGGAGCACCTACTACTATGGGTATGTGTATGATGGAAATACATAATGAATTTTGTGCAGTTTGAGGAATTCAAGAAATTATATTTAAGTTATAGGTTCCAATTTAAAATATGTTGGTTCATGAAAACGGAATGCATGTTTTTTATATATTAATATCTGGGTCATTTATCCAGTTAAGGGCACTATTCGTTAGTTGCAGAAAATCTGCTTTTCCTCCTGTATAAGCTGTCAAATGGCAGCTAGTCACTATATGATCCTCTGTGTGAGTGTGTCTCTGTGTGTATGTATGTGTATAATATAAACACACACAGAAATAGATGATAGACAGATGATAGAGAGAGATAAATGACAGTATAGATAGATATAGATATGGATGATGGATGTAGATAGATGATATACATGATAGGTAGGTAGGTAGATAAAAAGATAGATGATAGATAGATGATATATAGATAGATAGATAGATAGATAGATAGATGACAGTATAGATAAATAGATGACAAGATAAAGAGATAGATATAGATATGGATGATAGATATAGATGATATACATGATAGATGACAGGATAGATATAGATAGATAGATAGATAGATAGGGATGATAGATATAGATATACATGATATAGAAAGAGAATACTGTATGTATATGTACATATGTGTGTGAATGTGTGTATACACACACACACACACGTATGTATGTATTTATATAATATATTCCATTATGCAACACTATAGGCTTAAAAAAAACAAGTCATGGTATCTTAGGGTATTCCTGGCCTGTTTCCATAGCAACAGAAAGCACAGCTACTGTATGATGCTCGGCTGAAAGAGGCACAGAGTTTTCGCTGATGAAAAAACTGAGGCCAAAAATCTGCTTGTTTCAAAATTCAGGGACTTTTTTTGGGCGGGGGGGCAGCATCTTATCTCCCTCCCCTCCCCCAGTCGCTGCTGTTTTCTTTGGAGTTTTCCTGATATACGGTTTCCTGCCTGAGCCGGGGTTGGACTAGAAGACCTCCAAGGTCCCTTCCAACTTTATTATTATTATTACTATTATTATTACTATGATGATGATGATGATGATGTAACACGGTTGTTAAGTGAATCCAGCTTTCCCCCATTGACTTTGCTTGTCGGAAAGTCACAGAAGGGGGCCACGTGACCCCGGGACATTGGGATGGTCGTAACTATGAGTCAATTGCCAAGCATCTGGATTTTTATCACGTGACCTTGGGGGATGCTGCAAAGGATGTAACGTTGAAAAACGGTCATAAGTCACTTTTTTCAGTGCCGTTGCAACTTCAAATGGTCGCTAAACAAATCGTTATATGTCAAAGACAACACCCTTGTTTGCGGGGGGTGTATGTCTTTTTGAGGCCCCCTTGCTGCTACGGTCTTCTTACGGTTTTTTTTTTAATGTATAATTTTTAAAATTGAATTCCAAAGTGAAAACATCAAAGAAAAAAAAGAAAAATAAACAAGCCAACATTTTCCAATACTAAGAATAAAATAATAATAATAATAATAATAATAATAATAATAATAATAATAATAATAATAATAATAATAATAATAAAAGGTGTACAAAAATAATAACGAATACAGGCAGTCCTCGACTTCCAACAGCTCCCTTAGTGACCGAAGTTATAAAGGCATTGAAAAAAGTGACATTAGGAGTGGTTTTTTTCCCCATACTTACGACCGTTGCAGCATTTCTTCCCACCCCACCCCACCTCCCATGGTCACGTGATTTACATTTGGATGCTTGACAACTGACTCATATTTATGACGGTCGCGGTGTCTGGGGGGGGGTTTAGGGTGTCAGGTGATCCCCTTTTGCGATCTTGTGAGAAGCCAAGTCAGGATCCACTTAATAACTATGTTACTAATTTAACAACTGCAAAAGTTCACTTTTTCCCACCCTCCCCTTTGTTTTTTTTGGCTTTTATTTTTTTATTTTCTTTTTTTTTCTTTACATGAAAGCAACAGTACTGAAATAATAATAATAATAATAATAATAATAATAATAATAATAATAATAATAATAATAATAATAATAATAATAATAATAATAATAGGGGGCAAATGGCAAAAGGAAGGACATTGCTTTTACACACAAAAGAAGGGGAGTGTTCAACAATTTACGGTTAGTCCTCGGCTGACAAAGAGTTCATTTAGTGACTGAAATGAGAATGGCAATGAAAAAAAAAATGACTTACAACCGTTTTTCACACTTAACGACCGTTGCAGCATCCCCCAAGGTGACGGGTTCAAAATTTGGAGGCTTGGCATGACTGACTCATATTTATGACCATTTCTCTCTCTTTGTGTGTGTGTGTGTGTGTGTATGTGATATTTATGACCATTCCAGTGTGTGTGTGCATCATATTTATGACCATTCCAGTGTGTGTGTGTGCGTGCACGTGTGTGTGTGTGTTGTGTGTGTGTGCACGTGTGTGTGTGTGTGCGCACGTGTGTGTGTGTGTGTGTGTCTGTGCACGCACGTGTGTGTGTGTGTGTGTGTGTGTGTGTGTGTGTGTGTGTGCACACGTGTGTGTGTGTGTGTGTGTGTGTGTGTGTGTGTGTGTGTGTTGGTCCCATTTTGAGACCTGACAAGCAAAGCCAGTGGGGCTTGGCCAGATTTCCTTACCAACCGGGTAACTAATTTAACTTTACTAATTTAACTTTACTAATTTAACTTTACTAATTTGCTGGTTGAAATTCCCCTTTCTGCCAGCTTCATGAGCAGCAAAGCCGGGCGATCCGCTTAGCGGCGGCGGCCGCCAGAAAGGTCGTAGAAGGGGGCGAAGCCGGCGTAGGGGCGCTCCTGCTGGGGCGAGGGTCGGGCTAGATGACCTCCCAAGGTACCTCCGGACCTCCAACGGGCCCAGGCGCTTCAGCCCCGTCTCGCTCAGCGACAGAAAAGGCCAGGACCCCCCCGCCCCCCCCGGATTGGGGGCAGCCCCTCAAATGTGGCAAGGCGGGGCTGGGGGGGGGGCGGGCTCGGGGGCGCGCCCGGGAGCAGCTGTGCCGTCGGGGGCGCGCCTGGGCGGCCGGGCGGAGCCAGCCGGGGACGCCGGCCGGGGGTCGCCGCGTGCCCGAAGGCAGCCGGGGCTGCCAGCGGCCGCCGCTCCTGCGCTTTCCCCGCCGCCACCGCCGCCGCCTCTGCAGGAGGAAGGAAGGAGGGAGGAAGGAAGGAGGAGGAGGAGGAGGAGGAGGCGGGGGTGGCCCGCTCCGCCCGCTCCCCGCCGCGCCCGGGAGGCTGCGCTGCAGATGGCCAGCCCGGCTCCGGCTCCGGCACCGCCGCCCGAGCCCGCCCTGGCCGAAGCCCGCCGCTGGATCGAGGTAGGCTGCAGGGGGGGAGGGAGGGGAGGGGGCCTTCCCTTCCTTCCTGCCTCATTTCCCCCCTTCTCCTCTGCCTTCCCTTCCCCTTCCCCCTTCTCTTCCCTTTCCTTTCCCCCTTCCCTCTTCCTTTCCCTTCCCTCTTCCTTTCCCTTCCCCTTCCCTTCCCCCTTCCCTCTTCCCTTCCCCTTCTTTTCCCCCTTCCCTTCCCCTTCCCTCTTCCCTTCCCCTTCTTCCCCCTTCCCTCTTCCCTTCCCTTCCCTTTCCCCCTTCCGCTGCCTCACCTGCTCCCCTGCCCTGCAACAGTGCAGAATTCCTCCTACGGGGCAGATGGGTAGAGGAGGAGGAGGAGGCTGGGTGGTGGGAGGGAAGCCCCTCTTGGCTTTAAGCTCTTAATCGCGGGGGGGGGCTGCTCTCCCCTGGGGAGGGGGGAAGGAGGAGGAGGAGGAGGAGGAAGAAGAGGAAGAAAAAAGCAAAAAAAGATCAGCAGCTCCAGGAAGGCCACCGCTCTCCCCTTCTTCCCAGACGCGGATTGGAAATCGGTGGTGAGGAGGGGCTGCCGATGGATGTGAGCGGGGTGGAGGATGTCAGGGGGACCCTGGAGAATAATTTGGGAGCGAAGCCCATCATCCCCTGTAGTTTGGCTCCCAGTTCACTTCCCCCTCCCTCCCTCCCTCCCTCCCTCCCATGATGATTCGATTGTTAGCAGTAGTTATTCAGTGAGTTTGTACAACCACCCTGCTTGCACCAAGGAGGTGGCTCTTGGGCGCTTACAACATTTAAATAACTCCTCTCTGGAACGATCCAACAATCCCTGCATCCCACCCTCTTCTCTGCAATCCTCAGATAATTGCAGTATCCCACTTCATTCCCACCTTCCTGGCTGGAAGTATTATTAATATTTATTAAACACAACGTTTAAGTAATCCTCAGATAATCACTGCATCCCAGTTCATTCCTATCCTCCTCTCGGGAATCATTGAATGAGGGCCTTCCCCTCTCCCCCCCACCCCGCTTCTCTTTTATTTTTCATTTATTTGTCAAAAAAATTACTAGATGCAGTTCCTATTCAGTCGGCCTGGCGGGGGCGGGGGGGTGTCTTATATTTGTTTTATTTCCGCAAACGCTTTTGTCCCATTCTGCAAAAAACGGATGGATGACCCAGAATGGGTGGAGGGTTGCGTTGAACTTGGCTCCTGGCTGATGTGTCCTCGCGCTGTTTTCTTGGATGGCTTGGTCTTTCCTTGTTTCAACCATTTAAAACCTTTATTGCAGGAATTGGGTATGGCCAGCCTAGACAAGAGAAGGACTAGGGGGGACAGGAGAGCAGTCCTCCAGTATTTGAGGGGCTGCCCCAAAGAAGACGGGGGGGGGGGTCAAACTATTCTCCAAAGCAACAGAGGGCAGGAGGAGAAGCAATGGATGGAAACTCATCAAGGAGAGAAGCAACCTGGAAATGAGAAACTTCCTGACAGTGAGAACAATTAACCAGTGGAACAGCTCCTCCTCCTCCTCCTCCTCCTCCTCCTCTTCTCCTCCTCTTTCTCTTCTCCTCCTCCTCTGCATTCTCCTCCTCCTCTTCT
This sequence comes from Vipera berus, assembly GCF_964194415.1. Classification (NCBI taxonomy): domain Eukaryota; kingdom Metazoa; phylum Chordata; class Lepidosauria; order Squamata; family Viperidae; genus Vipera; species Vipera berus. The sequence goes on along the minus strand of NC_138209.1, from coordinate 78,013,540 downwards.
TCTTCTTCTTCTTCTTCCTCCTCCTCTTCTCCTCCTCCTCCTCCTCCTCTTCTTCTTCTTCCTCCTCTTCTTCTTCTTCCTCCTCTTCTTCTCCTTCTCCACCTCTGCCTCCTCCTCCTCCTCCTCCTCCCCTCCTCCTCTTCTCCTCCTCTTTCTCTTCTCCTCCTTCTCTGCATTCTCCTCCTCCTCCTCCTCCTCTTCTTCTTCTTCTTCTTCTTCCTCTTCTTCTTCCTCCTCCACCTCCTCTTCCTCTTCTTCTTCTTCCTCCTCTTCTCCTCCTCCTCCTCCGCCTCTGCCTCCTTCTCCTCCTCCTCTTCTCCTCCTCTTTCTCTTCTCCTCCTCCTCTGCCTTCTTCTTCTTCCTCCTCCTCCTCCTCCTCCTCCTCCCCTCCTCCTCCTCTGCATTCTCCTTCTCCTCCTCTTCTTCTTCTTCTTCTTCTTCTTCTTCTTCTTCCTCCTCCTCCTCCACCTCCTCTTCCTCTTCTTCTTCCTCCTCTTCTCCTCCTCCTCCGCCTCTGCCTCCTTCTCCTTCTCCTCCTCCTCCTCCTCCTCCTCCTCCTCCTCCTCTTCATCTTCATCTTCAGTTCAATTCACAGTCTGGGACTAGTAAAAACGTAGCAGTTCAGGTCCTAACCAAGGCCCTAAGAGAGCTGCTAAGGTAATCTCTTGAGTACATAGGCAGGTCCGAGTAAGGTGGTTGTTTTGCAAAGTCAGGGTATCCTGGTCTCATAAGTTCAGGATCTCCATGTGTCTGGGCAGCCCTTTGGCTATTGCCTCCAAGGGCCCCTGTTGCTATTGGTAGAAGCCTTGATCTGTACCTCCATAGTCGCTCAAGGTCAATTTGCAAATCACGATATTTTGTTATTTTTTTCTCTTCCCTTCGTGCATCACCTGGACCAGACTTTTTTCTTTGCCACAATAGTGATGTCAGGCGTGTTGTGGGAAAGATGTCTTTTGGGATTCAAAAGTTCCAGAAAATCAAAACCGGGAAGAATATTATACCATTGCTACATTTAATGTGACATACACAGATGATCAATGTTTTATTTTATGATGGTGGCAGATTGGCTTATTTTTATTTTTGCTCCGTGACTTTATCACACAGCCAGAGAATCCACACGCCTTCACTTTAAAATTCCTCTCGAGGTCCCGTAAGATGAAACCCGGTGGTCCAGGACATTCAGAAGAGTGAAAGATGAAACATGAGACTTAGCTATATTAGTCTGGTCTTTATATAGATTAAGTTGGTAACCATTGCAGATGAATTTAGCTTTCTGTGCACGTGCCTGATCTCGCACGGACGGCCTTTGCTTCAGACTTTGCCGTCTCTTTAGTTTGCAAAGCATCACTCTCGATCTCACGTTTATACAGCGTTATAGCTTGGTCATACAGGTAACTCCTCGTCTTACAGCAGTTCATTTAGTGACTGTTCAAAGTTACAACAACAATGAAAAATTAATAGAATAGAATAGAATAGAATAGAATAGAATAGGAATAGAATAGAATAGAATAGAATAGAATAGAATAGAATAGAATAGAATAATGAAGAATAGAATAGAATAGAATAGAATAGAATAGAATAGAATAGAATAGAATAGAATAGAATAGAAAATATGGAATAGAATAGAATAGAATAATAAAATAGAATAGAATAATAGAATAGAATAGAATTTAGAATAGAATAGAATAGAATAGAAAATATGGAATGGAATAGGAATAGAATAGAATTAAGAATAGAATAGAATAGAATTAAGAATAGAATAGAATAAAATAGAAAGAATAGAATAGAATAGAGAATAGAATAGAATAGTTGAGAAAGGAGAATAGAATAGAACAGAATAGAAATTAGAATAGAATAGAATAGAAAATATGGAATGGAATAGGAATAGTTATAGAATAGAATAGAATTGGAATATGGAATATGGAATGCAATAGGAATAGAATAGAATAGAATAGAATAGAATAGAATAGAATAGAAAATATAGAATGGAATAGGAACAGAATAGAATAGAATAGAATAGAATAGAATAGAATAGAAATTAGAATAGACTAGAAATTAGAATAGAATAGAATAGAAAATATAGAATGGAATAGGAATAGGAACAGAATAGAATAGAATAGAATAGAATAGAATAGAATAGAATATACAATGGAATGGAATGGAATAGAATAGAATAGAATAGAATAGAATAGAATAGAATAGAATAGAATAGAATAGAAATTAGAATAGAATAGAAATTAGAATAGAATAGAATAGAATAGAAAATATAGAATGGAATAGGAATAGGAATAGGAATAGGAACAGAACAGAACAGAACAGAACAGAATAGAATAGAATAGAATAGAATAGAATAGAATAGAATAGTTACCCAGTCAGTTTTCAGGCCTATGGCGACACTAGAATTCACAGTCTCCTGGCTTCCAGCCTGGTGCCTTAACCATTAAACCAATCTTGTATGCTATCCAGCACTACTAACCTATCAACACAACATATTTTTCATTTGATGACTGTTGTACGTTTCCCTTAATTTTTTTAATGCAGGGTTTGATATAATAAAGTATAATCTTGGGTAGCATTTTTAATACGAAATCTGGTTGTGCTTGGTGTCAAGACTCCAGAGAATGTTTTCTATGCCTCCTCTTAAAGATTTTTTTCCAGGAAGGTGATCTAGTTTTTAATGTAACGTTTTTAAAGGACGACAAAACAAAATGTGGCCCATCTGAATTTAGCCGTGTCTTGTCGCAAGGCTCACCCTTTTCCTTCTGAGGGTGGTGCAATTCAGATTAGGTTTTAATAAGGAGAATTGCGATGGTTCTAATTGCGCTGGATGGTTATTTTTTCATATACTCTTAGAACCGCTGAGGGAGTTGCGTTTGGATTAATTTTCATTCGGCCGTTAGATCTGTGTGGATTGATTGGTTTTGCTTGCCTTGAAAGTACGCAGTAAAACACAATTTGCCTAGCCAAGTTTGTGTTTAAAATTCAGACCTTGTCAGAGTGTATTAAAATAATCCTGACGTTTTTAAAAGTTCACCTAGGGAGCCAGATCATTGCCCTGTGGCATTCATTGCGTGAATTTGGGACTTAAATTTGCCTGTAAATGTTAAATGTTTAAAAGGACTTTTATAGGGAGGAGAAGATTCTGGGCGCAGTGAGGCCTTTCGTCAAAGGGAGGGGGTCTCCGTTTCGTGGAAATAATGCGTCAGGCCAAAGCTACCTGTTGTGGGTTAATACCCTTAGGCCACAGCCTCATAGGCCTATAATGGAGTAGGGGGCGTATCAGAAAAAAGTACTCTTCGGTGATTAGTTCTGGAAATACGTCTGGCTTTTCCATTGGCCTAGCAACCAGGCGCCGGTGAGTTCTAGTTCTGCTTTAGGCATTGAAAAACCAACTCCGTGACTCTCCTTCTCTCTCTCTCTTCTCTCTTCTCTCTCTCTCTCTCTCTGTCATTCTCTTTCTCTCTTTTCTTTCTCTTTCTCTCTTTTTCTTTTTTCTCTTTCTCTTTTTCTCTTTCTCTGTCTCTTGCTTTCTTTTTCTCTCTCTTTTTTTCTTTCTCTCTTTTTCTCTTTCTCTTCCTCTCCTCTCTCTCTCTCTCTCTCTCACACACACACACACACACACACACACTTATCCATCTACGCAGGTAGTCCTCCACTTACAATTCATTTAGTGGCCGTTCAAAGTTACAACGGCACTGGGAAAAGTTGACTTATGGCCGTTTTTCACACTTACGACCGTTGCAGCATCCCCGGGGTCATGTCATCAAAATTCAGACACTTGGAAATGCCTCATATTTATGACGGTTGCAGCGTCCCACGGTCACACCTACGACCTTCTGACAAGCAAAGTCAACGGGGAAGGCAGATTCACTTAACGTCCGTGTTACTAACTTAACAAGTGCAGTGATTCACTTAACCGTGGCAAGAAAGATCGTAAAATGGTGCAAAATTCACTTAACTCACTTAACAACAAAGTTTGTGCTCAGTTGTGGCTGCTAAGTTGAGGATTACCAGTATCTTTATATATATCTAAGCTATATCAATATTTTTATATCTATGTTTACCTCTTTATCTCTCCCTCCCTCCCTCCTTCTCTCTCTCTCTCTCTCTCTCCTTCTCTCCCTCTCAACATAAATACAATGAATATTTAAAACACATCCGTCGTCTTGACATACTTGCACAGTTTCCAGATCCTTTTGGCTGGGAAAAGCCCATCCAAAGATTCAAACTAGGGAAAACGGCTGTAACTCTGAAATATTAATGCTGATAGTTTTTTTGTGGGGGGGGGAAATGTCTTAAAGCTCGCATAGGAAGAACATGTGCAAAAAGAGTTATTTGTCCCGCAGTTCTTACAGGAAGATAAATGCAGCCATAAGAATCGCACTAATTCGTCGTTTCTGCCAGTATTGTTGGGCTGCGAAAATCTGACGATTCTGTCAAGCCAGCGAGAGTTTCCCCGTGGATCCGTGCTTCTTACAAACTTTTCCAGCTGATGAGAAGACTTCCTACTTGGTGCTAAACCAGCATCAAACGTGGGGTTTTCTGTTTTCTCTGGGCATTTTGCTTTCAGGCTGTTTCCCCTAGACTAGAGATATACCCTGGCTGAAAAAGCTATCCTTTTGAATTAGGAACAGTCTGCCTATGTCTTGATGGAATCAACTGTTGCTAAATCGGAAACAACGGCGTTGTGTTGCTGGTCTGTTATTCAGATACTGGCTTGAGATGGTGCCGACCAAGATCGGAATTGTGATAGGCCACCCTTGTCCCCGTGATGCTCTGTGAAAGTCAAAAGTTGGACTTTGAGAAAGCAGGATGGGCAGACGTGAACTTTGGTCTTGGAGAATACTTGGCTAGCCAAGAAAACAAGGAGATGAATTCAATCAGAGCAGGGCTGGCTACATCTTTGGAAAACGTGAAGGACCACGTGGGAGGAACACCATCCTGGAGAAAATCTCCATGCAGTTGCTTCCTGGTGGCACATCATGTGGCAACTATGCTAGTGTCCGCCGTGAAAGACCAGCTCCACACGTGAAAGTCCAATTAAATTGATTCATTAGGGATCTTCCCAACTAATGGTTAGCACTTGCTGGAGTTAGAGAAGGGCCAATAGAATTCAAGGGAGGGTGGACTTAGTTTGCTTGTAGCTACCATGGGATTCTAGGCTGAGCCCTCTTTTGACTCCATCACCCAGATTCTGCCACTCCTTCTCTTCCATCTGGCCTAGGATGAAACATCTCTTATTGACGGTACAAGGGGAATATGTCTGCGCTAGTCCAGATCCGGAGCAGCTTTGCCTGTTTTGGATCTGAATCCTGCACACCTCCAGACTCTGAATCTGGATTTCTCGGCTCTCCAAAGGGTGAGCTTCTGTGCAGTAGATCAGGGGTCCGCAACCCCTGATCTGTGGACCGGTACCGGGCTGCGGCATGCCAGCAACCAGTCCTCACAAACAAGCAAAGCCCCCTCCGCGGGATGCAGGCAGCACACAAAACCACACACACTCCAGTCCGCGGAAAACCCTCTCTCCACGGAACTGGTTCCTGGTGCCCAAAAGGTTGGGGGCCTCTGGAGTAGATGACTCCTTTTATATCTCCTATAAAACAGCATTATTCTAGCTCCATCCCGTCTCCAAAGCTTCTTTAATTAGTTACTAAGCGTGGGTGAAGTTTCCAAGGAGATTTATTTCAGGGTCTGAGGCTGAAATCTGATAAGCTAAATTATTGGATCGGCAGAGCAGCAATATTTTAGAGTAAGGTGACCTTTGGAGTAATATGTTTTAAAAATCCCATGTTTGAAAACGGCTTGTTTTTCGGACTGAAAATCGGGCGTAACAAAATGATTTACTCGGTTCGTTATTTTGTAGGGTCATTAGTGAACAAGTTCACCAGGTTTGGTCAGAACGATTTTGCTGGGGAAGAGAATGTGGTCTGGAAGCTGAAAATTTAAATTACCGTATTCCCATTGCATTGTTCTTTTTTTTAAAAAAATGTTTTGTTGATTTTTAACATAATCACCTTAATATTTGGTAAACAGCGTGTTGCCTAGGTTAGTATTTAAAAAAACAATAACATTTTTTATAATAATAACAATAATAAAGTTGGAAGGGACCTTGGAGGTCATCTAGTCCAACCCCCTGCTCAGGCAGGAAACCCTATACCATTTCAGACAAATGGCTGTCCAGTCTCTTCTTAAAAACCTCCAGTGTTGGAGCATTCACAACTTCTGGAGGCAGGCTGTTCCATTGGTTAATTGTAATTCTATAGTCCATGTAATGGCTTTACTTGATTTTCTCTGCTTCCAAATAATGTTCTCTTTTGCCAACCTTAAATTAATACATTTCTTATTATTTGAATGAATGACAAACGTAGACATTTTTCTCATCTTTCTGCAAATAATAACCACATCAATATAAAGCTTCTTTCTCTGATCGATCGTCTTGGTTGCCTCGTCATAGATCCTGTTTACAAAATTCTTATTTAAATTTGTTTCCCCCACAATATTGAAAGCGTTCTTACTAGTTAAGATTTTCTCAAAATTAGTGACGCTTAAGTATTTAAGTCTTTTTTCTCGCACAAGCCATCCCAACACTTTTACATTTCTCATATCTTAGAAAGAAAGAAAGAAAGAAAGAAAGAAAGAGAAAGAAAGAAAGAAAAAGAAAGAAAGAAAGAAAGAAAGAAAGAAAGAAAGAAAGAAAGAAAAAACAAAGGCAACATTTCTTTGATATAAACCATCCCAACATTTTTTATATTTCTCACGTCAAAAAACCAAAACACGGAAGAAAAAAAGAAAGAAAAAATACTGTATTACTTGAGGGGTTCACCCCTCTTATACTAATCTTCACTTATACCCAAAATCTTTCTATTTCTTTAACCATATTTGGACTGTTCTTCTTACAGGTGATCCTCGACTTACAACCACAAACGAGCCGCACATTTCCGTTGCTAAGTGAGACCATGGTTGACTTTTGCCCCGTTTTGCGATCTTTCTTGCCACCGTTAAGCCAATCCCTGCGGCTGTTAAATGAGTAGCACGGCTGTTAAATTAATCGGGCTAATAGTTAGCTTTTGTACGTTTGTATTTGATTCCATAATCTAATAAAAAAGCTTGCCCATTTTGCGACCTTACTTGCCACAATTGTCAATCGCTGCAGCTGTTCAGTTAGTAACACAAGGTTGTTCAGCTACTCTGGCTTCCCCCATTGACTTTGCTTGTCAGAAAGTGGGAAAAGTTGTGAGCCACGGGACGCTGCAGCCGTCGTAAGTATGAGTCAGTAGCCAAGCATCCAAAGTCACTTTTTTCAGTAACTTTGAATGGCCTAGGACACACACACACACACACACACACAGAGAGAGAGAGAGAGAGAGAGAGAGAGAGAGAGAGAGAGAGAGAGAGAGAGAGAGAGAGAGACGCTCTATAATTACTAGGATTTTTGGTTACGATTTTGGAAAGATTGTTGCTTATTGAGGTTATCTGGGCTGTTTTTTAACTGTGTATCTCCACTTTTAAAATTTTAAAAAATGGATGAAGTTATCGGTGTAGTGAATGTGTGGGTAGCTGCAGGAATATTGGAGGAAATGAAATCTACCCATAACTTTTAGCAGTAAATCCTCGGCATGTGTTCCTTACAAAACCCAAGTTTTGTTTAGAGTTTTTTTTTAAAAAGAAAAGAAACAGAGGTGGAGGAAGAGAAGAGGATTTTTAAATACATGTAATTAGACCAGGTTGGCTTGCCTTGGTCTGTCTGATAGGCCTTTATAGCCTTTGAAGAAACGCTTTGTACGGTGTGTTTTGTTTTTAATTACTCTACTGACCTAAATGAAATTGCCTTGCTGAAATTAGAACAGCGTCGAGCTTGACACGGGCTTGTTATTTATTCTTAGCTTCCTGTATTCTTACATTGTGCATGTAATAAAATGTAACAAAATAAGCAAAAATAAGTATATATCACGTCTCCGGAGAGGCTTGAGGGATTTTTTTTCCCCTCCCTTCTTACACGGCTTTGGGTTGGAATAAAAATCTTGTATATCTTTCGAGCGAGTAATAACCGTCGTGAAAGGCTATTTCTCTCGTGTTTAGACCGTGCTCAAAAGTTTAGCCTGTCGCTGTTGGACGTGGTTCCTAAGCCTGTTGGGAAGGTTTAGGAGCTGATTCGGAAGGATCCCGAGATGACTCGCAAGATTTGACGGGGAAAAATCGAAATGGATCAAGTTGCCTTGCAGTATCAGATGTACACAAGGTCCCCTTAAAATAGTACGCGCAAGGTGTGGGCGCCAAAGCAAAGACAGTCCTGAATATCTCTCTTGGGTATTTTTCAGAAATATTGATTGGTGGAGAAAAGCGCGAGGTGATAAACCGCTAAGGAAGTTGTAAGTCGGAATAGCATGGTGCGGGCGTACGTAAAATTGCAGGCGTCTTAAGGGGGACGGCGCCGTGTTTGACTGTGAACAGGTGAGTCAGGTGAGAGACAGGTGAATTCTTGTCAGGAAGGAAAGGCCAGGTCCACCCGTGAAGGTCCGGTTAACTGATTTATTGCGGAAAGCTTGTGCAACTTCTCAACTAAGGGTTAGCTCCTGCTAGGAGTTTGGTAAGAACCAATAGAATTCAAGGGAGGGTGGATTTAGTTTGCTTGTACCTACCATGGGATTCTAGGCTGAGCCCTCTTTTGACTCCACCCCTCCGGATTCTGCCACTCCTTCATCTGGCCTAGGATGAAACATCTCTTATTGACGGTACAAGGGGAATACGTCTGCGCTACTCCAGATCTGGAGCACCTTTACCTGTTTTGGATCTGAATCCTGCCCACCTCTAAATTCTGCACCTGGTAGGAGTTTGATAAGGGCCAACAGAATTCGAGCGGCTGGACTTAGTCGCGCGCAGCTATGTAGGGATTCTAGGCTGATCCCTCTTTTAACTCCGCCCCAGGCTCTCCGCCATCCTTCCTCTCGCAAGAATTTGCTTTGTTCACGGTGTTGAGGGAAGATTTGGCCTAGATGGGCGGTGTGTATAAATTTAATAAGTAAATAAACAAGATTTGACCAGGAGTCTTTGGACTTGACGTCTTAACACCTACATTCGTAGTCTTGAATCCTACCTGAGGGCTAGGCAGATTTTAACCATCCCACCCTCAACGATGCACACGGTCCTCAACGCGCAAGCGCAGTGGAGCCGGCGGTTTCTGCTGCTAAGAGAGACATTTAGTTTAGTGGATTTTGCGAGTCAGATGCCAAGCTGGATCACGTGACCCGGTGTGTGTGTGCCGCGACGGTTGTATGTCACTTTTTCCAGTGCCGTCATTAAAAGAAACGCCGTAAGTCAAAAACTACCTGTATTTCGGTAGCATCCGCTGGGAACGCTTTAAAGCAGCTGCATCATCCCAGGAAAAAAAAACATGTTGATTTAAAGATGCTGCCTATATGTGGGTATGTTGGGAATCATAACTTACTCTTCAAATCTAGACACCAGCTGAATCCTGAGACTGGGTCAGCCCTTTGGATTTCATAATAAAAAAGGTTTTCATTCCAAGGTCCCCTTTATTTTCCCCAGTAAATAGCATTCTTGGCTTCATTGCTGTTTCATCTCTTGGGCTGACGGACACTCAACAGGTGTTGGCAAAAATACTCAGCCTTTAAGCTGCCATCGATACGAGTATCCATGGAAAAGTTGACTTGTTGAGCTTGGAATCATGTCAAAAAACATTCAGGCGCCCGTGAGGCCAACTGATTCCAGTGACTCTTCAACACCTTGTTGTCATTGTTCAGTGAGGAAAATATCTAATCCTAGATGTGCTAGGAAGAGTGCAGAGAAGAGCAACGAAGAGGATCGGGGGTGGGACTGGAGGCTGAAACATACAAAGAATGGTTGCTGGGATTGGGTAGGTCTAGTTTAATGAAGAGAAGGACCAGGGGGGACATGATAGCAGTCTTCCAGTATCTCAGGGGCTGCCCCAAAGAAGAGGGAGTCAAGCTCTTCTCCAAAGCGCCTGAAGGCAGGACAAGAAGCAACAGATGGAAACTAGTCAAGGAGAGAAGCAACCTAGAACTAAGGAGAAACTTCCTGACAGTGAGAACAATTAACCAGTGGAATGACTTGCCTCCAGAAGTGGTGAGTGCTCCAACACTGGAAGTTTTTAAGAAGAGACTGGACAGCCATTTGTCTGAAATGGTATAGGGTTTCCTGCCTGAGCAGGGGGCTGGACTAGATGACGTCCAAGGTCCCTTCCATCTCTGTTTATTCTATTCTATTCTATTCTATTCTATTCTATTCTATTCTATTCTATTCTATTCTATTCTATTCTATTCTATTCTATTCTATTCTATTCTATTCTATTCTATTCTATTCCACTCTACTCCACTCTACTCCACTCTACTCCACTCTACTCTACTCTACTCTATTTTTCCTTAAGTCCAGGTTGCTTCTCTCCTTGATGAGTTTCCATCCCTTGCTTCTTGTCCTGCCTTCAGGTGCTTTGGAGAAGAGCTTGACTCCCTCTTCTTTGGGGCAACCCTTGAGATATTGGAAGACTGCTATCATGTCATCCCTGCCCCTTCTTTTCTCTAGACTGGCCACACCCAGTTCCTGCAATTGTTCTTTGTATGTTTTAGTCTCCAGGCCCTTAAGCATTTTAGTTGCTCTTCTCTGCATTTTCCCCAAAGTCTCAACATCTTTTTTGTAATGTGGTGACCAAAACTGGACACAGCATATTCCCGGTGTGGCCTTTACTAAGATTAGCGAGTAAGGTCATGCTAACCAAACAGATTTTTTTTTAAAAAAACTAAAAAATAAAAAATGAAAGAATCTATATGGTTCGCTATTGACATTTGTTAGCCTGACCCCCCCAAAAAAACAACACATTTGCTTTTGGAATCTGAAATTCTATCGTCAAATACCTTAAAAAAAAACCTCAGAAAAATTCAAGTACGTGGCAACCAAAATGCTTTTGCCACAAACCCAGCTTAAAACAAAAAAAACAAACCACCTGTTCGCATCCTGAAGTTCATTCTCCAAATTTTTAAGAGTCAGGAACGCTCAGCTCGAGAAGACGGAGTTTTCTAAGCCTTTGGGCAGTTGCTTGCTTGATTTACACGGGTTAAAAATGGATGCTGCTTGGCGAGTCGACGTGCCTAATTCCAGCTCCTTGCCTCCTGTCTTTATTTTTAATCCTCCCGCGCGGTCGTCTCTGCACCTTTTCCTCACATCCACTGCCCTGCTCCTTGTGGATTGAAAAACTAGCCAGCTGTGATTTGCCAAAAACGAACACGACGGATGCCAGGCATTGCTAGGGAACAGCTGCTCCGTCCAATTTTAGAAGCAGCCAACATGCTGGGACAGTTGCAAAGTTTTGGCCTCTGAGCATCGTTCCGATAAGATAATCTTTATTGTCATTTTTTTACTATGAGCACACTGGCCCACATTAAAAACGAAATTCTGTTGCCCGCTCTCAAAAGAAAGTATATAGCCATGCCCATACACAACACACAAATACACATGCTATATACATATAGGAAGGAAGGAAGGAAGGAAGGAAGGAAGGAAGGAAGGAAGGAAGGGCCCTTAGACCTATATACCATTTCACAGTGATGGACAGCCCTCTCTAAGCGGTTTACAGAACCAGCATATTGCCCCCAACAATCTGGCTCCTCATTTTACCGACCTCGGAAAGTTGGAAGGCTGAGGCAACCTTAAACTGGTCAGAATCGAACTGCCGGCAGTGAGCAGTGAGTTAGCCTACAGTACTGCATTCTAACCACTGCGCCTCCGTGGCTCTACATCTACACCTCTATACCTATACCTATACCCATACCTACACACACACACACACACACACACACACACACACTCACACACCACTGTCCATTTTGAAGACATAGGGGAAAGAAACCTGAGAGTTCAGAAGATGGCAGCAGGGTTGTTGGAAGCCTGAATTGTCTGAACTTTGAGGTAGAACACTGAAAATAGGGTAATACGGTTGGAAGGCATCTAGGAGGCATTCTGGTCCGACCCCCTGCCCGTGGCAGAAAACCCCCCCTCCCCCGCCCAAGGTGCAGCTGGACTTTGCATCTGCACCCAAGGAAGAAGAGTAGTAGGCCTAGGGTAATAGAAGCGGCAGTGATGACGTTACCTAGTTGGGTTATGAAACGTCTGCAAGAAAACAGGCAAGCTCAGAGAGCTTCAAGGACCACCACCTTCCTCCTCCTCCTCCTCCTCCTCCTCCTCCTCCTCCTCCTGATGAAGTTACTGGCCTTTCTCCATTTCGGGTGTCTTTGCCTCATCCTTTTGAGCCACCTTGCATTGACTAGGATTTCAGCCTTGGCTTTTCTCTCTGCCCCAGAGACGCAATTAGCTTCCTGCTGCCTACAAGGCTGTTCTGAGATTTATAACTGCCTGTGTGCAAATGGGAGAAAGGTGGAGAGAGAGGGGGGCGGGCATGCTGTGTTTTTTGCTTCATCCCCTGGTATTTCCTCTTATAAAGTCGGAAGGTCTGGGAAAGAAATTCTTTCGTTTCTGTTCTTCTGTTAAATCTGTAAGGGTTGGGTCCGTCGAGACAGACCCAGCACTGTTCGTGTTGGACAGAATTAATGCGTAAACATGGATCAGGTGTTTTCCAAGCCTCAAGTCTCTTAAATGAAGAGGGTGAGAAGAAAGGGCATAAGAATTAAACCCGGGGCTGACTGCCACACATCCACACAAACACACACAGCTTGGTTGCAGTCAATAATAATAATAATAATTAATAATAATAATAATAATAATAGAATAGAGCTGGAAGGGACCTTGGAGGTCTTCTAGTCCAGCCCCCTGCTTGAGCAGGAGAACCTATACCATCACAGACAAGTGATTGTCTACTCTAGCGTCTTCTTAAAAAACCACCAGTGATGGAGCGCCCACGATTTCTGGTGGCAAGCTGTTCCACTGGTTAATTCTCCTCACTCTTAGGAAGCTTCTCCTTTAATTCCAGGTGGCTTCTCTCTTTGTTCGGTTCTGCAGTAAGCAGATTTTCATGTCTGCAACTGAGCCATTTATTTAGCAGCACCAAGTCTGCGGAGCTTGTGCTAACACTGTAAAGAGGTCACATCCCATTTATATTCCTGGAAGCGTCGCAAAGGGGAACATCCCACTGAGAGCAAAAACTCAGCTTCCTGTGTACGGTGTTTCACTGGATTCTGCGAGCAGGAACGCAGAATTTGCCTGCTTTCTAGGGCATAACCATGTGTTTGCCAACTAATCAGAAGGAAACATCAACTCGTAGGAAGTGAATAGAATAGATTAGAGTAGAGTACTGTAAAATAGAACAGAACAATAGAATAGAACAACAGAACAGAACAGAATAGAATTACAGGATAGGATAGGATAGGATAGGATAGGATAGGATAGGATAGGATAGAATGCAGAATAGAATAGAATAGAATAGAATAGAATAGAATAGAATAGAATAGAATAGAATAGAATAGAATAGAATAGAATAGAATAGAATAGAATAGAATAGAATAGAATAGAATAGAATAGAATAGAATAGAATAGAATAGAATAGAATTACAGGATAGGATAGGATAGGATAGGATAGGATAGGATAGAATAGAATAGAATAGAATAGAATAGAATAGAATAGAATAGAATGCAGAATAGAATTAGAATAGAATAGAATTGAATTGAATTGAATTGAATTACAGGATAGAATAGAATAGAATAGAATAGAATAGAATAGAATAGAATAGAATAGAATAGAATGCAGAACAGAATAGAATAGAATAGAATAGAATAGAATAGAATAGAATAGAATAGAATAGAATAGAATAGAATAGAATGCAGAACAGAATAGAATAGAATAGAATAACAGTTGAAAGAGATCTTGGAGGTCATCTAGCCCAAGCAGGAGACCCAACACCATTTCTGACAGATGTTCATCCAGTCTCTTCTTGAAAGCTTCCAGGGACGAAGCTCCCACAACTTCTGAAGGCTAAAGGTTAAAGTCATGGGATCTAGAACCCATCTCCACCTGACCGTGCTTTGAACTAGGACAAGGATAGAAGATGGTTGATCTTTCGCATTAGACCCAATAATAGTTGTGCTGTCAATTGTGGAGATCTTAAATTATCCAGGCACTTAATAGCTTCATAATGCCTTCGGTAATCCATTTCTGCTGAAAATTAACTCTTCTGTAGCCCGTAGCCTCACAGTTCAGGACAGGTAGTCCTTTTGACATCTAGTGACCGTTCAAAGTCACAACGGCACTGTCAAAAGTGACTTAACAACCGTATCTCACACTTAACGACTCTGGCTAGTGTGCCGTAAAAAAAACAACAACCAGAACAATAAAAATAAACCTTAAAATAACTTTAGAAACAAGCAAACGGGCAGGACAACATGAAGAGGGTGTTCAAAAACGCCGACACCATAGAGCAAGGGGCTTCAAACTTGGCCCTTTGATGACCTGTGGATTTCAACTCCCAGAATTCCTCGTGCCTGGCTGAGGGATTCTGGGAGCTGAAGTCCACAAGTCATCAAAGGGCCAAGTTTGAAGACCCCTGGTCTGGATCCAAGCCCACAGTTTCATCAAAATGGCCGACTGAAGAATTCTGAGAGTTGAAGTCCACAAGTCATCAAAGGGCCAAGTTTGAAGACCCCTGGTCTGGATCCAAGCCTGCAGTTTCATCAAAATGGCCGACTGAAGAATTCTGGGAGTTGAAGTCCACAAGTCATCAAAGGGCCAAGTTTGAAGACCCCTGGTCTGGATCCAAGCCCACAGTTTCATCAAAATGGCCGACTGAAGAATTCTGGGAGTTGAAGTCCACAAGTCATCAAAGGGCCAAGTTTGAAGACCCCTGCTCTGGATCCAAGCCCACAGTTTCATCAAAATGGCCGACTGAAGAATTCTGGGAGTTGAAGTCCACAAGTCATCAAAGGGCCAAGTTTGAAGACCCCTGCTCTGGATCCAAGCCCACAGTTTCATCAAAATGGCCGACTGAAGAATTCTGGGAGTTGAAGTCCACAAGTCATCAAAGGGCCAAGTTTGAAGACCCCTGCCCTAGAGGCATCTCACTTGGGTGCAGATGAACCCAACTTTTTAAAAATTCCAACCGAGTTTCTAGCCCCTCGTGTTTGTGGAAAGTAAAACAGGGTAAAATAAGATGCGGAACATAACATGTTGTGCAAAGAAAGAAAGAAAGAATAAAAAAAGGCCTGAGCAAATTTGCCCAATTCGTTGCTCGTTGATCTTCTTGAAGTGTGTAAGCAGCCTGCCACGGTTTTGACGTTTTCGTGATCAATTGGGTAACGAACTGCTTGGAATGACAGCAACTTTCCCCGATGCTTTGGCGACAAGACAACATTTGTTTCTCCATCGCTTTGAGGTGGGAAAAGCAAGTAGGGAAATGGCAGAGGGTAGTGAAGTTTCTTCTTTGTGTGGAATGTGCCTGTCTGGTAGTTTGTAGGTCTTTGTTTGACTTGGCTTCGGAAAAAGAACAGGCGCTCAAATAATGGACCTTTTGATCTCCAGCATTCTAAATTTCTCGTAAATAATCTTGATTTTTCAAGACCGGCCTGGAGGGAGCTTCTCCATTTCCAAGCCTAGTTTTGTTGCCTTGTTGGCTGCCCCAAAGAAGAAGGGGTCCACCTCTTCTCCAAAGGACCTGAAGGCAGGACAAGAAGCAACGGATGGAAGCTCATCAAGGAGAGAAGCAACCTGGCACTAAGGAGGAATTTCCTGACTGTGAGAACAATTAACCGGTGGAATGACTTGCCTCCAGAAGTTGTAGATGCTCCAACACTGGAGGTTTTCAAGAATGTCTAGTCTAATGAAGAGAAGGACGAGGGGAGACGTGCTAGCAGTGTACCAATATCTGACGGGCTGCCAAAAGGATGAGAAAGCACCTGAAGGCAGAGCAAGAAGCAAAGGATGGAAGCTAATCAAGGAGAGAAGCAACCTGGAACTAAGGAGGAATTTCCTGACAGTGAGGACAATTAACCAGTGGAACCACCTGCCTCCAGAAGCGGTGAATGCTCCAACACTGGAAGTTTTTAAGAAGAGACTGGAGAATCGTTCGTCTGGAATAATCTTTCCCGCCTGAGCAAGGGGGTTGGACTAGAAGAACCCCAAGGTCCCTTTCCAACTCTGTTGTTGTGTTATTTTGATCAACTGATACGCACTCTGCGAGGATCATTCTTCTGCGCTCGGCTGGGGCCAAACAACAACATGTCGGTGAAGATTCTCAGCCACCCAGCTAGAGTTTGAGCCGTGGCAACTGGATTTCTTTTCTTGCTGGGTCAAAAGTCTCGCTGCTGATCCAAGTAGCTTCTTCGGTCTGAGCAAGTTGGTTAAGGGGGACCTCCTGTATGCCCTCCTTGGGGTGGGGGTTTCCTTTCTCACCTAGTATGGACAGGTGAGGAGGCCGAGAAGTTATTGGGATGGAAGCGTTCCAACTATGAACTCCTTTACCCTAGAATAGGTTGTTAAGCACGGCCTCCGTGGTGGACCTGTGAAGTGTTGAGAGCTGGTAGAACGAGTGATGAGGGCCGTTAATTCAACTCCCACTGGACAACTCTTCTTCTGGGAACAATGGTCAGTTGATCTACCTGCCTCGTCTTCATTTCACCTGTTAGAGATCGGAGCCTCGTTTGCTTTTCTATAGTCCAGGAGACGGCAGAATAAGAGGATGACTCTCTTCCTTCCGTGGGTTGGCTCCTCCTCCTCCTCCTCCTCCTCTCTTCCTCTTCTTTCTCTCCTTCTCCAGCTCCTCTTCCTCCTCCTCCTCTTCTTCTTCTTCTCCTTTTTCTTTTACTCATTCTCCTCTTTTTCTTTTTCTTCTCCTTTTTCTTTCTCTCCTTCTCTTCCTCCTCTTCTTTTTCTTCTCCT
This sequence comes from Vipera berus, assembly GCF_964194415.1. NCBI lineage: Eukaryota > Metazoa > Chordata > Lepidosauria > Squamata > Viperidae > Vipera > Vipera berus. The sequence continues at coordinate 77,996,688 of NC_138209.1, read as the reverse complement.
TTTACTCATTCTCCTCCTCCTCTTCTTTTTCTTCTCCTTTTTCTTTCCTCCTCCTCCTCCTCCTCCTCCTCCTCCTCCTCCTCCTCCTCTCTTCCTCTTCTTTCTCTCCTTCTCCAGCTCCTCTTCCTCCTCCTCCTCTTCTTCTTCTTCTTCTTTTTCTTTCCTCCTCCTCCTCCTCCTCCTCCTCCTCCTCTCTTCCTCTTCTTTCTCTCCTTCTCCAGCTCCTCTTCCTCCTCCTCCTCTTCTTCTTCTTCTTCTTTTTCTTTTTCTCCTCCTCTTTTTTCTTCTTTTTCTTTTTCTCCTCTTCCTCCTCCTCCTCTTCTTTTTCTTCTCCCTTTTCTTTTACTCATTCTCCTCCTCCTCTTTTTCTTTTTCTTCTCCTTTCTCTTTCTCTCCTTCTCCAGCTCCTCTTCCTCCTCTTCTTCTATTTCTTCTCCTTTTTCTTTTTCTCCTCCTCTTTTCTTCTTTTTCTTTTTCTCTTCCTCTTCTTTTTCTTCTCCTTTTTCTTTCTCTCCTTCTCCAGCTCCTCTTCCTCCTCTTCTTCTATTTCTTCTCCTTTTTCTTTCCTCCTCCTCCTCCTCCTCCTCCTCCTCCTCCTCCTCCTCTCTTCCTCTTCTTTCTCTCCTTCTCCAGCTCCTCTTCCTCCTCCTCCTCTTCTTCTTCTTCTTCTTTTTCTTTCCTCCTCCTCCTCCTCCTCCTCCTCCTCCTCTCTTCCTCTTCTTTCTCTCCTTCTCCAGCTCCTCTTCCTCCTCCTCCTCTTCTTCTTCTTCTTCTTTTTCTTTTTCTCCTCCTCTTTTTTCTTCTTTTTCTTTTTCTCCTCTTCCTCCTCCTCCTCTTCTTTTTCTTCTCCCTTTTCTTTTACTCATTCTCCTCCTCCTCTTTTTCTTTTTCTTCTCCTTTCTCTTTCTCTCCTTCTCCAGCTCCTCTTCCTCCTCTTCTTCTTTTTCTTCTCCTTTTTCTTTCTCTCCTTCTCCAGCTCCTCTTCCTCCTCCTCCTCTTCTTCTTCTTCTTCTTTTTCTTTCCTCCTCCTCCTCCTCCTCCTCCTCCTCCTCCTCTCTTCCTCTTCTTTCTCTCCTTCTCCAGCTCCTCTTCCTCCTCCTCCTCTTCTTCTTCTTCTTCTTTTTCTTTTTCTCCTCCTCTTTTTTCTTCTTTTTCTTTTTCTCCTCTTCCTCCTCCTCCTCTTCTTTTTCTTCTCCCTTTTCTTTTACTCATTCTCCTCCTCCTCTTTTTCTTTTTCTTCTCCTTTCTCTTTCTCTCCTTCTCCAGCTCCTCTTCCTCCTCTTCTTCTATTTCTTCTCCTTTTTCTTTTTCTCCTCCTCTTTTCTTCTTTTTCTTTTTCTCTTCCTCTTCTTTTTCTTCTCCTTTTTCTTTCTCTCCTTCTCCAGCTCCTCTTCCTCCTCTTCTTCTATTTCTTCTCCTTTTTCTTTTTCTCCTCCTCTTTTCTTCTTCTTCTTTTTCTCTTCCTCTTCTTTTTCTTCTCCTTTTTCTTTTACTCCTTCTCCAGCTCCTCTTCCTCCTCTTCTTCTATTTCTTCTCCTTTTTCTTTTTCTCCTCCCCTCCTCCTCCCCTTCATCTTTTTCTTCTTTTTCTCCTCCTTTTTTCTTTTTCTCTTCCTCCTTCTTTCTCTCCTCCTCCTCCTCTTCTTTTTCTTCTCCTTTTTCTTTTACTCATTCTCCTCTTTTTCTTTTTCTTCTCCTTTTTCTTTCTCTCCTTCTCTTCCTCCTCTTCTTTTTCTTCTCCTTTTACTCATTCTCCTCCTCTTCTTCTTTTTCTTCTCCTTTTTCTTTCCTTCTGCTCTTCCTCTTCCACCTCTTCTTTTTCTTTCCTCCTCCTCCTCCTCCTCCTCCTCCTCCTCCTCCTCCTCGCTTTTCTCAGCGTGGTGCAGGGAAAGCAGCTGGGTACAGTTCTGAGAGGCCAGACGGAGAGCGAAGGAGCAGAAGGAGCAGGGGTGGGTGTGGGAAACCCCTGGAGGGCCGAAGGAAAGGTCCCAGCGAGAGGAGAGGGTGGAGGAGAAGGCTTCAGCCAAATATTTTCCCACAGCATTCATCCAGTGGGATCCTGAGCGCCAGAGCAGGGAACGGCTGCGTTTCAAGCTAAGATTGAGCAGCAATACACCTGTGTGTGTGTGTGTGTGTGTGTGTGTGTGTGTGTGTGTGTGTGAGGGTGGGGGGGCCCTTCACACTCCTCCTCGGTGGAGGGATGTCAACCCCTCCAGTCTTATTTGTGTATGGCTAAACTATTTGCTATTCACATACCGCTGTTAGTTAGCTGAACTCTTGATTATCGGTCGGATGAAAGTCTTAGCCTCTTTCTCCCCTTTAGCTGAACTGTGTTACTCTGAGCCCTGGAAAATATGTACAAAGATGTTGCTCCTGATCATTGTGTATAGCGGGCTGGAGGCTAAAACGTATGAACCGCGGCAGGAATTGGGAATGGCTACTTTAATGAAAAGGAGGACTAGGGGAGACAGGACAGCAGTCTTCCGATATTTGAGGGGCTGGGAGTAATAATAATAATAATAATAATAAAGTTGGAAGGGACCTTGGAGGTCATCTAGTCCAACCCCCTGCTCAGGCAGGAGTCAATCTATTCATATGAGATTGGGGTTTGGCTAGCCTAGAGGGGAAAAAAAAGGATCAGGGGTGACATGAGAGCCCTACTCCAGTATTTGAGAGGTTGCCACAAAGTGCAGGAGAAGGTCAGTTTATTTTTCAAAGCACCAAAAGGCAGGACAAGAAACGATGGAGGGAAAGTGATCAGGGAGAGAAGCAACCTAGAACGAAGGAGAAACTTCCAAACAGAGAGAAGAATTAACCAGCTTGCCTCCAGAAGTGGTGGGTGCTGCATCACTGGAGGCTTTTAAGAAGAGACTGGACAGCCACTTGTCTGAAATGGTCTAGGGTTTCCTGTCTGAGCAGGGTTGGACTAGAAGACCTCCAAGGTCCCTTCCAAATCCGTTATTCTAATCTATTCTATTCTATTCTATTCTATTCTATTCTATTCTATTCTATTCTATTCTATTCTATTCTATTCTATTCTATTCTATTCTATTCTATTTCTTATTCTATTCTATTAATTCTCTATTCTATTCTATTCTACTCTACTCTACTCTATTCTATCCCATCTCATAATTCTATTCTATTCTATCCTATTTCTTATTCTATTAATTCTTCTATTCTATTCTATTCTATTCTATTCTATTCTATTCTATTCTATTCTATTCTATTCTATTCTATTCTATTCTATTCTCTCTTATTCTTTTCTATTCTATTCTGTTCTATTCTATTCTATTCTATTCTATTCTATTCTATTCTATCCCATAATTCTATTCTATTCTATTCTATTCTATTCTATTCTATTCTATTCTATTCTATTTCTTATTCTATTCTATTCTATTCTATTCTATTCTATTCTATTCTATTCCATTCCATTCCATTCCATTCCATTCCATTCCATTCCATTCCATTCCATTCCATTCCATTCCATTCTATTCTATTCTATTCTATTCTATTCTATTTCTTATTCTATTCTATTAATTCTCTATTCTATTCTATTCTACTCTACTCTACTCTATTCTATCCCATCTCATAATTCTATTCTATTCTATCCTATTTCTTATTCTATTAATTCTTCTATTCTATTCTATTCTATTCTATTCTATTCTATTCTATTCTATTCTATTCTATTCTATTCTATTCTATTCTATTCTATTCTATTCTATTCTATTCTATTCTCTCTTATTCTTTTCTATTCTATTCTGTTCTATTCTATTCTATTCTATTCTATTCTATTCTATTCTATTCTATTCTATTCTATCCCATAATTCTATTCTATTCTATTCTATTTCTTATTCTATTCTATTCTATTCTATTCTATTCTATTCTATTCTATTCTATTCTATTCTATTCTATTCTATTCTATTCTATTCTATTCTATTCTATTCCATTCCATTCCATTCCATTCCATTCCATTCCATTCCATTCTATTCTATTCTATTCTATTCTATTCTATTCTATTCTATCCCATAATTCTATTCTATTCTATTCTATTCTACTCTACTCTACTCTATCCCATCTCATAATTCTATTCTATTCTATCCTATTTCTTATTCTTTTAATTCTTCTATTCTATTCTATTCTATTCTATTCTATTCTATTCTATTCTATTCTATTCTATTCTATTCTATTCTATTCTATTCTATTCTATTCTATTCTATTCTATTCTATTCTATTCTATTCTATTCTATTCTATTCTATTCTGTTAAATTCTATTCTACTCTACTCTACTCTACTCTACTCCATTCCCATTCCCATTCCCATTCCATTCCCGGCTGAATGGACCAGTGAACTGGATTTATTTTGAAAACAAGCTATGTTTGTGTGCTTAGCAACAGATGCTCCCCCAGTGTCAGAGCAAAGGTGCAAAGAGGTTAACGCTTGCTCCCTAATGCCGTCAAGCGGCTTCAGGGCTTCTCCCCTTTCCTTCCCCAATGCCAACCATCCCTAAAGACCCTACCCCCCCAACCTGTTTATGAGTTTTCAGTTGACCTTGGAATGGGAATGCAAACCCTCTTGGGCCGCTGGGCCTCCGTGGCCTGCCTTTCCCATTAAATGTTGGCTGTTGTTCTTCGCTCTTCGTGACTGACAGATGCCATTGTCTCCCCCCCTCCCATAACTCTTCTCTAGACAATGGCAGAGTGTGTTGTTGCATCTGTGGAGAGTGGACGCTTATGGGGAGGACAGATGTCCCATTGTGGCTTGACTGCAGGTGGGATGTTGAGAATTGGGGGACTTCGTGGATTGCTCGAGCTGTTACCCAAAGGAGGATCTAGATCAGACGCCAGGGTGTCTGCCTCTCCTTGTTACTCCACCCACATGTTACAGTAGTAGGTGATAATAGTAGGTTATCACAAGGAAAACATTAAGATTGACTCAGCCTTCCAACCTTCCGAGGTCGGTAAAATGAGGACCCAGATTGTTGGGGGGGGCTAATATGCTGACTCTGTTAAACCGCTTAGAGCGGGCTGTAAAGCACTGGGAAGCGGTATATAAGTCTAAGTGCTATTCCTTCCTTCCTTCCTTCCTTCCTTCCTTCCTTCCTTCTTCTCTTTCCTTCCTTCCATCCTTCCATCCTTTCTTCCTTCCTTCCTTTCGTTCTTCCTTCCTTCCTTCCTTCCTTCCTTCCTTCCTTCCTTCTTCTCTCTCCTTCCTTCCTTCCTTCCTTCCTTCCTTCCTTCCCTTCCTTCTTCTCTTTCCTTCCTTCCATCCTTCCATCCTTTCTTCCTTCCTTCCTTTCATTCCTCCCTCCTTCCTTCCTTCCTTCCTTCCTTCCTTCCTTCCTTCCTTCCTTCCTTCCTTCCTTCCCCTCCTTCCTTCTTTTCTCTCCTTCCTTCCTTCTTCTCTCACTCTCCTTCCTTCCTTCCTTCTTTCTTTCCTTCCTTCTCTCCTTCCAGTGGTTAGAATGCGGTATTGCAGGCAGTTCGATCCACCCACATTATAGTAGATGATGATGATGATGATATTATTATTATTATTATTATTATTATTAATTATTATTATTATTATTATTATTGCCATTCCAGAGCAATTTTGAGTAAAATGACATATGTTTGTGTCTCATCAAGCCATCTCTGGAACTGTGACAAGCAGCAAAGAAAATGAAGTGTCATATTTTATGCACTGGAACTCGGAGAGTCATTTAAATCTTCCTTGCAATTATTGAACACATATGGTTTGCAGGATTTTTTGCAAAGCTATTTTCCGAGATGAATTTGGCTCCCTTTATCTTTTTTTTTTTAAAGGGATTTTGTCCTCTCTCTTTCTTTTTTTTTTGCAAGGCAAACATCTGGTTATCAGCTTTACTTTAAAAAAAAGACCCCTGCGTTGGCTCAAATGAATACCAACTGTGTAAACAATAAAATTTAATGAAAAGTGTCCATCCTTTGCCTGAGTCCCAGGGTGCGTTTACTTTACAATTAACATGTGCTAAATTTGGCCTCTCTTTAATATAAAGAGCAAATAGAAACGTTTGCAAATGATTGAATTCTGCTTAATTACAGTTTAAAAACACGAAAGCCGGTTAGCTGAGGTTTTCATGATTTATTTTGTGATGCAGTGGTGACTGATTCTTCTTTTATTTTTAATTTGCATTTTGCATCTCTCTCTCTATATATATATGTGTGTGTGTGTGTGTGTGCGCACACACACACACACACACACACACACACACACACACGGGAGACATTTCTTAAGTGAGTTTTGGAACACTGCTATCCTGTCACCCTAGTTCTTCTTTTCATTAAACTAGACATACCCAATTCCTGCAGTTGCTCTTCATATGCCTTATATGTCTTCACATCTTTGAGGGAAGTGTGCAGTGGGGTGCCCCAGGGCAAGAAAAAATCAAATGCACAGGTATAGTATAGGGGGTACCTTGCTCAATAGTAGCAAATGTGAGAGGGATCTTGGAGTCCTAGTGGACAATCACTTAAATAGGAGCCAGCTGTGTAAAAAAGCCTTCACAAGATCACGTGAAGTGTTAATACCGCTTTACAATGCCTTGGTAAGGCCATTGTTGCTCTTCTCTGCACTCTTTCCAGAGACTCGACATCTTTTTTTACGTTGTGGTGAGGAAAACTGGATGCAGTATTCCAAGTGTGGCCTTACCAAGACCTTACAAGGTGGTATCAACACTTCACGTGATCTTGATTCTATCCCTCTGTTAAGGCAGCCTAGCACTGTGTTGGCTTAAGAAGTGTGGACTCCAACTCCCAGAATTCCCCAATGAGCTGGCTCCAGAAGCCCCTGCACAAACTGTGTGCAGACCCAGACTCGTTTAGGATTCACACGTTATGACTCTTAAAGCACTCGGTTGCACAGAGAGCGCCTGATTATTTTAGAAATGGGGGAGAAAGAGGCATTTACAAAGAAGAAAGTCAGTGGGAGATGTGGAGACCTTAGTATTCTCTGAGCTTGGTGGTTTTCTTGTAGATAAATGTCGATGGAGATTCTCAGTTATCCAGGTCACGGTTGCCCCAAAGTTGCTTTTTCAAGAAGCAACTGGACTTCCATGTTTTTTTTTCTTTGAAGACGTTTCGCTTCTTATCCAGGAAGCTTCTTCAGTTCTGACTGGATGGTGGGGAAGGGAAAGATTTATACTCCTTGCAGAAAGCTGGTCATTTGCCTCCTTTTGGAGAGTCGTTGAGGCCACTTGGAGGTTTGTCTGTGTCCTCAGTGGTGCTTTTTCAAGAGGCACCTGGACTTTGTTTTTCTTTGAAGACTTTTCCCTTCTCATCCCAGAAGCTTCTTCAGCTCTGACTGGAGGGTGGGGAAGGGAAGGATTTATACTCCTTGCAGACATCTGGTCGTTTGCCTTCTTTTAGAGCAGACATGTCAAACACAAGGCCCAGGGCCTGGATCTGGCCCGCGAAGTAGTTTCATGTGGCCCGCGAAGCCATCCTGGAAACAGTGAGGGAACGGCCCCCACTGCCTTGGCCCTGGCCCAGAGACCCTCCTCCTGCCAGAGACCCTCAGATCTGTCCCACTCCTGCCCAGGCCCCCATAGGCACCCTTGATGCGGACCATGTAGAGCTGGCCACGCCCACCCAGTAGGCCATACGCACTCTAGCCACGCCCACCCAGTAGGCCACACCCACCCATTAGGCCACACCCACCCAGCCCCCTGAGGGCAATTGCAATGCTGATGCGGCCCTCAATGAAATTGAGTTTGACACCCCTGTTTTAGAGAGTCGTTGAAGCCATTTGGAAGTGTGTCTGTGTCCCCAGGGTCACTTGAGTGGCACAAATGGGACTGGAGCTTTCTTCCAGATGTTTTCTGGCAGATGTTTCATTACCAAACTAGGTAATCATTGCCTTTGTGAGTCTGGAATGGAGGATAGGGCTGATGTGTGGAAGGTTCCCCTTCTCCTCTGGAGTTCCCCTTCTCCTCCTCCATTCCATATACCCCTCTCCCTTCTAGCACTGATGACGTTATCTAGTTTGGTAATGAAAGGTCTGCAAGAAAACAGCCAAGCTCAGAGAGCACCAAGGACTCAACAGCGAGTTTTGTTTTTGTTGGCTATTTGTCAGGCTGTTGTATCTGCATTTATGCTTGTACGTCACTTGCAGTCACGTTGTTGTGAATTGGGTTAACCCGCTAAATCCATAAATCCACAGGCACACATCTATACAGCTTTGAAAGAAGGAAAAATGGAAGGATAACCTTCTCAAGTGAGGTTTTTCTGTCTCCTGTATCTGTTCGACTACTTAACCTACTTAAAGTCATCTGGCGCTTTTAGTCAGCTGCCTTTATTTGCGTCTCTCCTACACATTGCTCTGGAAGGGAGCCACACAATCTTTTTTAAAATTGTTTTTTTTCCCCCGGTCCCTTTCCGATGTAGTCTTTGGCTGAGCATCCTCACAAAAATAGATTTTAAGCATGTCTGCAAAATCTACAGTCGTATTTCCTTTAATTTTACCTACAGCTAGCTTAAAAGCAAGGGAAAGGGCAAACTTTTCTGCAAAACGTGGAATTCTGCATCCGGTTTTGATGCTGAGGCTTTGGAAAAAGTGCAGAGAAGAGCAACTGAGATGATCAGGGGCCTGGACACCGCAACATGTGAAGAACAGCTGCAGGAATTGGGTTTGGCTAGTCTAGGGACGCGGTGGCTCAGTGGGTTAGGAAGCTGAGCCTGTCGATCAGAGGGTCGGCAGTTTGGCGGGTCGAATCCCGAGTGCTGCGTAGCAGAGTGAGTGCCTGTTACCCGTCCCAGCTTCTGCCAACCTAGCAGTTCGAAAGCACGTAAAAATGCAAGTAGAAAAATAGGGACCACCTACGGTGGGAAGGTAACGGCGTTCCGTGCGCCTTTGGCGTCTAAGTCATGCCGGCCACATGACCACGGAGATGTCCTCGGACAAGCTCTGGCTCTTCGGCTTTGAAACGGAGATGAGTACCGGCCCCTAGCGTCGGAAACGACTAGCACGCATGTGCGGGGGAACCTTTACCTTTACCTAGTCTAGAGAAAAGACAGTCTAGTGGGGACACGATAGCGGTCTTCTAGTATTGGAGGGGCCGCCACAAAAAAAGAGAGGATCGACTTATTTGCCAAAGCACCCGAAGGCAGGACAAGAAACAACGGATGGAAACTAACCAAGGAGAGAAGCAACCTGGAATTAAGGAGAAACTTCCTCACCGTGAGGACAATTAAACCAGAGGAAGAGAAGTTGCCTTCAGAAATTGTGGACGCTCCATCACTGGAGGTTTTTAAGAAAAGATTGGACAACCATTTGTCTAGAATGCTATAGGGTTTCCTGCCTGAGCAGGGGGTTGGACTAGATGACCTCCAAGGTCCCTTCCAACTCTGTCATTCTGTTAATTCTGTTCCGACTTGTCAGGTGGTGTAGAATTTTGACCTGCGTGACCTACCCAACATCCTGAAAGAAACTTTAGGTTAACAATGTTTTTTTTTCCCCCACAGGGATTGCCTTGTCAAGGGCAGCTGCATTTTTTTAAGAGCCCCAGAAATGAAAATGAACTCACTGTGACTAATGTATTCTGGCATCCCCAAAGGCAAAAGCAGCAGACAATTAGGAAAGTTTTTTTTTTCATGCTATCAGGAAGCACTTACCCCAACATTTTGGCCTGGCTAGGAAGCAGCAGAAGGAATTGCGTGTCATCGGATTAGCCTACAAAATATGGATGATGTTGGCACATCATCATCATCATCATCATCATCATTATTATTATTATTATTATTATTATTATTATTATTATTATTATTATTATTATTATTATTTTCTCGATGCTTCGCAGCTAGACATGACCGAGTTGCTAAACTAATCCACTGGGCATTGTGTAAAAAATATGACTTGCCTGTGTCTGAAAAGTCGTGGGAACGTAGGGTGGAAAAAGTTGTCGAGAATGAGAGGGTGAAGATCTTGTGGGACTTCCGAATACAGACAGATCGCCATTTGGAACACAACACGCCAGATATCGCAGTCGTAGAGAACCGAAGCGTACAGTTGATTGATATCGCTGTACCAGGAGATGCCAGAGTCGAAGAAAAAGAACTGGGAAAAATTACGAAATACCGCAACCTGGCTATCGAAACTGGATGAAACGTGGAACAGTGATACCCATCGTCATCGGGGCACTGGGAACTATGTCCAAAAACTTTGCAAAATACATCAAGAAATTGCAGCTTCCTGCAATAACTCCAGCAAAGCTACAAAAAACTGCGCTACTCGGAACATCTTACATTTTAAGGAGGTACCTGGTTGATACCTAGGATGTTGGCAGCAGCCCGTGTCAACCATCAGTGCCAGTCATTTTGAGTGTTCAGTTGACTGAGTTTCATGTTTTATGAATAAAAGTTTAATAATAATAATAATAATAATAATAATAATAATAATAATAATAATAATATTTTAAGGAGGTACCTGGTTGATACCTAGGATGCTGGCAGCAGCCCGTGTCAACCATCAGTGCCAGTCATTTTGAGTGTTCAGTTGACTGAGTTTCATGTTTTATGAATAAAAGTTTAATAATAATAATAATAATAATAATAATAATAATATTTTAAGGAGGTACCTGGTTGATACCTAGGATGCTGGCAGCAACCCATGTCAACCATCAGTGCAAGTCACTTTGAATGATCAGTTGACTGAGGTTTATGTTTAATGAATAATAATAAAATAATAATAATAATAATAATAATAATAATAATAATAATAATAATAATAATAATAATATTTTAAGGAGGTACCTGGTTGATACCTAGGATGCTGGCAGCAGCCCGTGTCAACCATCAGTGCCAGTCATTTTGAGTGTTCAGTTGACTGAGTTTCATGTTTTATGAATAAAAGTTTAATAATAATAATAATAATAATAATAATAATAATAATAATAATAATAATAATAATAATAATAATAATAATAATAATATTTTAAGGAGGTACCTGGTTGATACCTAGGATGCTGGCAGCAACCCATGTCAACCATCAGTGCAAGTCACTTTGAATGATCAGTTGACTGAGGTTTATGTTTAATGAATAATAATAAAATAATAATAATAATAATAATAATAATAATAATAATAATAATAATAATAATAATAATAATAATAATAATATTTTAAGGAGGTACCTGGTTGATACCTAGGATGCTGGCAGCAACCCGTGTCAACCATCAGCACCAGTCAGTTTGAATGTTCAGTTGATTGAGGTTCATGTTCAATGAATAAAAGAATGATGATGATAATAATAATAATAAATAATAATAAATAATAATAATAATAATAATAATAATAAATAATAATAATAATAATAATAATAATAATAATAATAATAATAATAATAATAATAATATCTTTGGAAGACTTCTTTTTCTTCATCCGATGATGAGTCTGTTTAATGAGGTTTGTGATGGGAGAAAGTTAGCCCAGAAGAAAAACAGCAGCCAGTTCTGGCTTTTTCTTAGACTGAGGAATTCATTTTTGTGCTGGATGATCTGAACATTTCATACATTTTATTTTCCTGGAAATTAATGTTTTTTTTGTTATTGTTGTTAAGAGAAAATAAGTACATTTAGCTGAACTGGAATATTCCATTAGGCATTTGGCGTGGACTCACTAGATATCCATGGCTGGATTGGGAAACGTTAAATTGTTGAGGCTCATTATGGGATTAAAAAACCTCCCTTGGAGATATTTCAGTGGCTTTGTCACACTCAGAATTTTTTGTGGTGTGTGTGTGTGTGTGTGTGTGTGTGTGTGTGTGTGGAGTGGGTTTATTTCTCTGAAAAGCAAAATTTCTCCATCCTGCCATTAAAACCGTTGCAGGAAAAAAAAAGGCAAATTTTAAAACTTTTGGATGCCTAGGACTGTTTACGTAGGAAGTTTAATTTTATTTTATTTTCCGTTCCTTAATGTCCTCAACCTTTAAACAACCATCTTCTGCCTCTCAGAAGTTCTTGGATTGCAAATCCCATCATTTTGAAATGATATTAGGATGGGAGAAGCCCAAACTAGAAATAGATGTGGGTTTGTAATTTTTGATAAAATGTTCTGTGTTGCTTCGGAGAAAAAAAGATAAAATACTTTACAGGTAGTTCTTGACTTAACGACCACAATTGGATCCCAAAGTTTCTGTTGCTAAGTGAGACACTTGTTAAGGGAATTTTGCCCCATTTTACAACGTTTCTTGCCACAGTTGCTAACTGAATCACTGCAGTTGTGAAGTTAGTAACAGGGTTGTTAAACGAATCCTACTGAAGCTCTGTAAAGCGGTACTAGACCGTCACGTGCTCTTAATTCTATCCCTCTATCTCTCATAGCCTGTTCAGGAAAGGGAACACACATGCCTGATGCATATCCACGCTCGTAAAGATTAATCAGAAAATATATTTGGATCAAAATAGAACTGGGTGGTTGTTAATGGGGACAAAGAGTACAAAACACATTTCATCAGTGGTGAAAAATTTGTGCTTGGCTGCCAGTTCATTTCCAGGCACCGTTCAAAATATTTATTATTTTTCTGGGTTCTTGCAAAAAAAAATGTGTTAAAGACCTAGAAAAATGCAGCTTTAAAATTATTCTCCGCTCAAAGTTCTCTGGTAAGAACTTTCAGCTTGAAAGTGGAGTCCAAATGGGGACGATTGCAAAGGAACAGGAAAATACACACAAGGCCATCTTGATGATGAACGGACGTTTTTGCCCCTCTCTTTTTGTTAAAACAAGGGTATATTTCCTGCTTCAGGGATAGATAGGTAGACTTTGACTTTGTTGTTGTTGTTAGCTGCGAAGTCGTGTCCGACCCATCGCGACCCCATGGACAACGTTCCTCCAGGCCTTCCTGTCCTCTACCATCTTCTGGAGCCCATTGAAGCTCACGCCTACGGCTTCAGGGACTCCATCCAGCCACCTCATTCTCTGTCGTCCCCTTCTTCTCTTGCCCTCCACCTTTCCCAGCATTCGGCTCTTCTCCAGTGAATCCTTCCTTCTCATTAGGTGGCCAATGAGATATAGATATAGATAGACATAGATATAGATATATAGATATAGATATGTTGTTGTTAGTTGCGAAGTTGTGTCCGGCCCATCGCAACCCCATGGACAACGTTCCTCCAGGCCTTCCTGTCCTCTACCATCTTCTGGAGTCCATTTAAGCTCACGCCTCCTGCTTCAGTGACTCCATCCAGCCACCTCCTTCTCTGTCGTCCCCTTCTTCTCTTGCCCTCAATCTTTCCCAGCATGAGGCTCTTCTTCAGTGAGTCCTTCCTTCTCATTAGGTGGCCAAAGTATTTGAGTTTTAGCTTCAGGATCTGGCCTTCTAAAGAGCAGTCAGGGTTGATCTCCTCTAGGACTGACCGGTTTGATTGCCTTGCAGTCCGATCACATGATCAAAATTCAGATGCTTGGCAGCTGACTCGTATTTATCCCGGGGGTCACGTGATCTCCTTTTCTGACCTTCTCACAAGCATGGTCAATGGGGGAAAGCCATATTTACTTAACAACCGTGTTGCTAATTTAACAACTGCAGTGATTCACTTAACACGAGTGCCAAGAAAGGTCGTAAAACGGAGCAAAACTCACCTAACAACTGTTCGGCTTAGCCACAGAAATTTGGGGCTCGGCTGTTTTTCGTAAATTGAGGACCAGCAAATAAAGGTATCTGAAATCTATATTAGAAATGGAAATGAGGTGAAGGGACATTTTAGCACGCTGCTTTGACCTACAGAAAAGCTGAAAAAGTTGCAAACAGATGAATTCAGACGATATTAAGGATTAACATGCAGTTCGAACCGGAGGCGTTTGTTTTGGGATTGACCGACAAACAGCTGGGGGAAAAAAAACAATGGATTTTATTTTATTTTTTTTATGTTTGATGACTGCAGTGAGATTATTATAGGCACCAAGATGGAAAGATTGCGTGGCACTGCCCTCGACAGAGGAATGTTTGATGAACTGCCGGAAATAGCTACACTGACTTCCTTAATTAATGAAAAGATAATATCTGTATTTAGGGCTGACCGGAAAATCCTGATAGGCTTTTTGGTGAGTGGGGGGGGGGGGAAGAAACCCATTGAACTTATGATTTAGGCGTACAGAGTTTGTATTTATTCAGAAAGAAAAAGTGTGAGAGATTGGAGGGAGGGAGGGAGGGATATTCAGTGAGCAATTTGACTCTGTTGATGAATCAAGGAGAGAAGCAACCTAGATTGAACTAAAAAGACATTTCCCCAACAGAACAATTAAACCAGTGGAACCACCTGCCTCCAGAAGTTGTGGGTGCTCCAACACTGGAAGTTTTTAAGAAGAGACTGGACAACCATTTGTCTGCAGTGGTATATATGAGCAGGGGGTTGGACTAGAAGACCTCCAAGGTCCCTTCCAACTATTCTATTCTATTCTATTCTATTCTATTCTATTCTATTCTATTCTATTCTATTCTATTCTATTCTATTCTATTCTATTCCATTCCATTCCATTCCATTCCATTCCATTCCATTCCATTCCATATTCTATTCTATTCTATTCTATTCTATTCTATTCTATTCTATTCTATTCTATTCTATTCTATTCTATTCTATTCTATTCTATTCTATTCTATTCTATTCTATTCTATTCTATTCCATTCCATTCCATTCCATTCCATTCCATTCCATTCCATTCCATTCCCTATTCTATTCTACTCTACTCTACTCTACTCTACTCTACTCTACTCTACTCTACTCTACTCTTGCATCATTTGATGGATTTATTTATTTATTTATTTGCTGCCTGTTTTGGAAAGATCAGAGATGAAACGGAGCGCCAGAGAGAGAGAGATTTCATGTCTCCTTAGAGACTGATCATTAATTCAGCTCTAACCTCCCATCTTTGCAGAGTGCTAATGGGCTGGTGGGTCAAGTTTACAAACTCGGATCTAGTGATTATAAATAATTACAGCCTAAACCCCAGCTATAAACTTGGCCATCTGGCTCTTTTAATAACTTTAAAGTGGTGCTGATAGCTTTGCGGAGAGCTCTGACATCTGGAAGGCAGGACGTAGCGGGGGTGGTGGTCCTGGCCTGTCTTACATCTGTAGATTTGCGGGGCTTCGAGTAACATCCGCTACATGTTGTTTCCAAGCATGTCGATTGCTATTTTTTCCTGGCGTAAAACGTGAAGTCGGGATGGCTGAACGGCCAAAGAGAGCAATAACGTAGTCTAACCTCAACTGCAATTGCTGAAATGACTTCTCCTGTTAGCCCTGTTTTGTTTAAAGCTCTGTGCGTTGTGCGGAGAACGGGGTCCTCGACTTACGAAGACGGCTCTTGAGCCCAACATTTCTGCTGTTAGGCAAGACCGTTGAATTTTTGCCCGGCTTGATGACCTGTCTTGCCACAGTTAAGTAAATCGCTGCAGTTGTGAAGCTAGTAACCCAGTTGTTAAGGGGAACTGCCTTCCCCATTGACTTGGCTTGTCAGAAGGTATACAAATCATTGCATGATGATGGCAACTAGCTATGAACTGCTATTTCGGCATGAGCCAGTAAGCCTTGATAGTTGAGTCCCATGTACATCCATGTTGCCCATTGCTCCCATGTCATGTTCCGTCATTCTTTATATCAGGGGTCTCCAAACTGGGCAACTTTTAAGACTTGTGGACTTCAACTCCCAGAATTCCCCAGAGAGAATGTGGACCTCAACTCCCAGAATTCCTCAGAAAGAATGTGGACTTCAACTCCCAGAATTCCTCAGAGAGAATGTGGACCTCAACTCCCAGAATTCCTCAGAGAGAATGAGGACTTCAACTCCCAGAATTCCTCGGAGAGAATGTGGACCTCAATTCCCAGAATTCCTCAGAGAGAATGTGGACTTCAACTCCCAGAATTCGTCAGAGAGAATGTGGACTTCAACTCCCAGAATTCCTCAGAGAGAATGTGGACTTCAACTCCTAGAATTCCTCAGAGAGAATGTGGACTTCAACTTTCAGTATTCCTCAGAGAGAATGTAGACTTTAACTCCCAGAATTGCTCAGAGAGAATGTGGACTTTAACTCCCAGAATTCCTCAGCCAGCATGAGAGTCCATGCTGAGAGTCAAAGTACACAAGTCTTAAAAGTGGCCAAGTTTGGAGACTCTGCTCTAACTGTTTTTGTGGGAAATGTGATAATCTTAATTGGCTGGAAGATGGTGGCTTATAATCCTTTGGGGTCAGGTGGGAGTCATTTTGATCAGGCTGGAGCAATCCATCTTGAACTGTCATGGTACAGACTATAAAACATAATATGACATAATCTGAATCTTTTGATATGGGGCATTGGAGAATTTTCCATGCCAATCGATGCTTCCTCTGCAATGACGGCCCTTTTCCTTGAGAAAGTCTATCAAGTGGGACCAAGAAGTAGGGCCTTCTCCGTGGTGTCTCTCTCTCTGTAGAACCTCAACCTTGTAGGGATAGGATTGTCCTCCACCTTGACATGGTTTTAAAAGGCTCTGGAGACTGGCTTTCCCGACAGTTAGAACAATGAACCAGTGGAACAACCTCCCTCCAGAAGTTGTGGGTGCTCCAACACTGGAAGTTTTTAAGAAGAGACTGGACAACCATTTGTCTGAGATGGTCTAGGTTTTCCTGCCTGAGCAGGGGGTTGGACTAGAAGACCTCCAAGGTCCCTTCCAACTCTATTCTGTATCCCGTTTTTGCCAGAGGCCTTTGGACCCCAGGGAAATAGGTATCCATCAATTAGTTGGTCTGACTGTTTTCAACAGAAGGATGAGGGTGTTATTCGATTTTGTATTTGGGGATCTGTTTCTCTAAGCTTCCTAGAGTCACCTTGAGTGAGCTGGGCAGCCACGTAAATTTTCTTAATCAGAAAAAAATAAATCAATAAGAATGAAGTGGCCTGGGAAACGCATGTCAACATTCCCTGATTAAATTGAACGGAGACAGACCTGTCTGAAGGATGGGGAGATCGCAGTGATGTGATCTGCATTTGAAGCCCAGCTTTTGGATACAGCAAAGCAGATTCAGAAGTGCAATTAATTAATCCCAACTTGCTTTTATTTTGCCAGCCTTTCAGCTCTCTGACATTAAAAAGCAAACTTTAAAGAGAGATTTGGGCTTTGAAATGACCACACTATAATTTTTCTTTATTAGCCCTGGAGTAAATATCAGTGTGCGCTGGCTTGGGGCTTTGGAAATAGAATACAAAGGAAATGTTTTAGCTCTTAAGTATTTTTTTCCCCTCCCTTCGTATAAATTAAGGGATTTAAGTTGTAATTTTACCCCCCCCCCCGTTTCCTGAGCATGCATGTTTACAGAGAAATAAGTTCCAGCAACTTAGCTGAGGCTGACCCAGTAGGAAGATGCGTTCAGATTTGCAGCTAATGGTGGTCATCATCTCTTAAAAGTAAAATAATTGTCTATAATAAAGCGAAATTATAGGCCGTTATTTTGTGATGAAAGGACTCCTTACGTCTTTCAGGGAAATGAGAGATAGATTCAGAAAGTTGATTGTACTGAAACATGTAAAGTTTGTTGGCCGGGTTGTTTGTTTATTTTTAATTGCATTTATATCCTACTGCACCAGCTCAACTCTCAGCAGAGAACAAGTATAATGTTGCAGTCTAAACGTGGCCAATTCTTATATTCTCACACTATAGACAAGAAATCAAATCTATCGCAACAGAATTTAATCTGCTATCTCTTGCAAGAGTTTAGGTATCAATGGTGAAAAGTCAACGGTGAAAAAAGTAAGGTTCTACATTTAGGCAAGAAAAACCAAATGGAGAGAGATGGTACTATAGGTGGTATCTGGCTCAATAGTAGCAACTGCGAGAGGGGTCTCGGAGTCCTAGTGGACAAGCACTTAAATAGGAGCCAGCCGTGTGCTGCAGCTGCCAAAAAAGCCAACACAGTGCTAGGCTGCATTAACAGAGGGATAGAATCAAGATCACGTGAAGTATTAATACCACTTTACAACACCTTGGTAAGGCCACACTTGGAATAATGCATCCAGTTTTGGTCACCATGATGTAAAAAAGATGTTGAAACTCTAGAAAGGGTGCAGAGAAGAGCAACAAAGATGATTAGGGGACTGGAGGCCAAAACATACAAGGAACGATTGCTGGAATTGGGAATGTGTAGTTTAATGAAGAGAAGGACCAGGGGGGACATGATAGCAGTGTTCCAGTATCTCCGGGGCTGCCCCAAAGAAGAGGGGGGATCAACCTCTTCTCCAAAGCACCTGAAGGCAGGACAAGAAGCAGCGGATGGAAACTAACCAAGGAGAGAAGCAACCTAGAACTAAGGAGAAACTTCCCGACAGTTGGAACAATGAACCAGTGGAACCACCTGCTTCCAGAAGCTGTGAATGCTCCAACACTGGAAGTTTTTAAGAAGAGACTGGACAGCCATTTGTCTGAAATGGTATAGGGTTTCCTGCCTGAGCATGGGGCTGGACTAGATGGCCTCCAAGGTCCCTTCCAACTTTATTAGTATTATTATCTTGGACCAGAAAGCTCACTTACAAATCCTAGGTAGGTTTTTAAACTCATCTATCCACCAAGAAGGAAGAGGGGTGTGTAGAAAGTAAAGAGTAAGGATTCTTGTTTTGGAAACGGGGAGGGAACATAGACAGGGAGAATGTGCCATAAGCTTGGATGGGAGCCACAATTGCAGTAGTCTTCAACTGACGAGGACCACGATGGAGTGCAAAATTTCTGTTGCTAGGCGAGATAGCTGTTAAGCGAGTTTTGCCCCATTTTATGACCTTGCCACAGTGGCTAATAAGGGAATCACTGCAGTTGTTAAGGTCGTAACCCGGTTGTTAAGTGAATCTGGCTTCCCCCATTGACTTTGCTTGTCGGAGGGTCGCAAAAGGGGATCACGTGACACACAAACACACCCCGGGACACAGCGCCCATCATAAATAGGAGTCAGTTGACAAGCCTCCCAATTTTGATTCCGATTGACCATGGGGATGTTGCAACCGTCATAAATACTACTGCTACTACGGCTACTGCTAAGCTTGTAAGTCGCCCTGAGTCTTCGAAGAAGGGCGGGATATAAATGGAATTAAAATAAAATAAATAAATAAAAATAGGAGAGGTGGTTTGCCAAGTGTCCCGATTTTTGACCGTGGCGGTGCTGCAGCATGTTGTAAGTGTGGAAAACGGCCACACGCGCCTTTCTTTCAGTTCCGTTGTAACTTCAAACAGTCGCTCAATGAATTGTTGGAAGTCAACAATTAAGATAGCTGTATCTTAAAATGGGCAAAATGGGGATGCTCAGTGTGGACTTGCCCTCTTAATTACCCATTTTGTGCTGGTAGTTTGTTTGTTTAATTAATTAACGAATGGTACGTTGGCCTGCTTTAATTGTATGTCAGCATGTATGTCTTGAAAACAAATTCTGTGGACCGGGCGACGATGAATAGAACAGGACAAAACAGAACAGAACAGAGAAATGAAGAATAGAATAGAATGGAATAGAATAGAATAGAATAGAATAGAATAGAATAGAATAGAATAGAATAGAATAGAATAGAATAGAATAGAATAGAATAGAATAGAATAGAATAGAATAGAATAGAATAGAATAGAAGCTGGAAGGGACCTTGGAGGTCTTCTAGTCCAGCCCCTTGCTCAAGCAGGAGAACCTATATACCATCTCAGACAAATGACTGTCTAGCCTCTTCTTAAAAATCTCCAGTGATGGAGCGCGCACGATTTCTGAAGCTGTTCCACTGGTTGATTGTCCTCACTGTCAGGAAGTTTCTCCTTAATTCCTGGTTGCTTCTCTCTTTGATCAGTTTCCAACCATTGTTT